>NW_020173108.1:5625508-5716385 GCF_003031525.2 Neophocaena asiaeorientalis asiaeorientalis
AAAAAAAAAAAAAAAAAAAATTCAGGTATTACAGCACACCTACTGAATCAGAAATGCTGGAGGTAGGGCCAGCAATCTGTGTATTAACAACCCTCCGGGTGATTCTGATGCAGGCTGAAGTTTGAGAACCACTGACCTGAGGTCCACAGTTCTTGCTTCTGCACCTCCCCACTCACCACCGTGCCCAGAGTAAGGTTCCTTTCTATTTTATTTCTTTTTACTTTCCTCTACCTACGTGGTCTAGATTTTCCACATCCCATATTTTGTCCACCAAGTCCAGATCACCTTGTCTTGTCTTGTATGTCCCGGAAGCAGCTGTGTCCAGCTTTTATTCTGGGGAGGAGTAGGGTAACTGTTGTGAGGTGATTCTAGATACTAAGTTTTAGCAAATGTTCACGAGAATGCAGGAGCCATAGGGGCTTTGGAAGTCATAAGGTCTGAATCACTCATTTTACATATGAGGAAAATGAATCTCAAAGAGACTTAACTTAGCCGACACCAAATAGAGATACATTTAAAAGACCAGAACTCAGTCTGGCCACTCATAAACAAGTTTATCCCACCATTACTGCAATATGCCCCACATAACCTTACATTTGCACTTAAGATGTATATTTCCAGAACTCTGAACACCAACAAGGGTGCATGGAACCTTTTTATGCTACAGTGATTCTCACAAAAAATGCCGTATTCATTCCCATTTCCCAAGAAAGCCAAAGCAATGTGAAAGGCCACATATGGGTGACCAGCCAAAGGACTGGTCTTGAAAAACAAATGACAAAAAGCAGGAAAAGTTTTTCTACCTCTTACTTCACAGCCCTGGGGGTAGATCCTGCTGCCCACGTGCCTCTGATAAGACAATGTGAATTTGGGGGGCTGAAAAGGGGGTTAAAGAGGTCATTCCCAACACTTTGAATTACAGCTTAGACAGCATGTTCCCTTATCTCTCTCAGGCTGGAGAGCGTTTATCTACGAAGGAGTCATTCTGAGCAAAGATTTTTGTCTTTGGCTGTTAGACACTCCAAAAGGGACTCCACGGTAATAGGTAGACAGACACTAGTTCTAGCCCTCTAGCTAGCCAAAGAAAACCCAAGGCACAATTGAAATGTTGCAGCAAAAGATCCATCCACTGAAAGGCAAAAGATAACAAGTTTAAAAAGGAGAAACTGCTTTCAGAATGAAAATTTTTGCCAAGGAAAAAAGGCAATATTTGAGTAAGTGAAGAGAGTGTGCTAGGCAGCTGTGCCCCAGAGCATTTCCTCTTGCTGTTTAGTGTAAATTAGGCCACCAAAGCACCTTAGAGGCCTTGAGGGTGAAGCTTGGAGGACAGGTCTTAAAAGGGCAATGTTAATGTGCTCACAGATCTGCTGGGGATCTGGAGCCCGGCACAGCCTTGGCCCTGCTGGCTCACTGCTCTCCTACCCTACCATACCTGGCCGTATTGATTTCTCCAAGGGCCGCAAGAGGAGGTCATGCGCGGCCAGGCTGAAAACAGAATGGTTCCAGGAATCTTGCTGAGAAGTCCAAAAATATCTACCATCCCACAGGCAACTTTATCTGCCCAGTCTTTTTTAATCAGGTCACCCTACTACTAACAGTGACTGGTAATGATCCTTGGGCAGTGAACGTAAACCTAAACTAATTCAGGATCAATGCACAGGTCATGTTGTACATTTTTATTAGCATTCTTACTTTGCATCAATTTGGCTTTATAGGCTTACCAAAATTTCTTTCAGATTTCAGGTCTTTGGGCTAATTTACAGGGCAGGCAAATACTCTGGAGCCTTACTTATGACTTCCCTATTACATGCAAGTTGCATAATCATGTTGTTAAGTGAAAAGTGATGTTGTAATGAAATCCTTCTAGGACTTCCAGGAATAAACTTTCTTGGATGGGGTCCAAGATGAAATCAGCTGACACTGAATCCAAGGCTTATAGGAATGAGATCAAGGCACCAGTGTGACTGTGTTTGCACGCAGGGCATAGGACACGCTCCCTTTGAGTTCTCTGTCTCCACATATGACACCACTGTCTTCTTTAGACTTCATTGAAAACCGTGTCATCCCCTTTGATTGCCTCTTCCCATCAAGCACATACAACATTTCGCTGAGACCTATCATGTGTTTCCTTGAAATATTTCTTCCATTTATACCTTCTTGTCCATTCTATTTGCACTTTAATCCTGGGTCTCATCAGTTTAGTGCTTAGATTACTGTGGAAATCTCCTACCTGACCTTCCAGATTCCAATCTCTCCCTCCTTCATTCTGTCCTAAACTCAGTTTCCAATCTACATACACAGGAAACAAATTTTTTTGCCTATTTTCCAGAGCAAAATCCAACAAGGTTTGTATTCCAAATCTTAACTGTATTTCTTATTCATCACCCAACATACAATAGATATCATTTAAAAAGAGCAAAGTGAAAAGTGGTTGTGTTAGGAAAGAATAGGATAATTCATATGAAAATGCTTAATGTATTCAGAAACATTATATCAATGTAAAGAATTAAAGAAAAAAATCTCTCAGGAACACTTGGGAAACATTTGTAACATGCCTTACACAAAATGTGGTTCACTGCTCATAAAACAACAACAAATGCTCTGGAGTTTGGATCGAGGGGGTGCTCTGAGAACACAAGGCTCTGTCTATTTCTGCCCTAAACCCTTAAAAGTGACAGAAAAGGATGTTAAAATTCTGAAAACAAAGAAAAACAAAACATGATGAGGAATCCCTGAAAGAAAACAGACGAGAAAGAAATAATGGAGAAAACCACAGCCTAGAATGCATTTCAAAGAGAACAACTCTGAGAATGGAAAGGGTCAAAGGCACCTTGAACTTAGAAGCTTCAGGGACAGGGAACAGGAAGTGTTCCTGTAGCAACTGCTATGGTGGTGGGCTTGGGCTCTGCTTTTGGAACAGCCAGATGTGCGGTGTCCCCTCTCTAACTTCTGCCTGGGCCAAGTAGTGGCTGCAGAAGTCTTTGTCCCTGGGCTAATGCCTGGGATGCTTGGGTGTGAAAGGTTTGGTAGTGATGCTGATGGCTACAGATACACAAGGGGGGTGAGCACATTATGCCATTCAAATACCAAGTAAAAAAATGAAATAAATGAAATGGTGCAAATCGCACATTTACACATGATGATTTTCTTATTTACTTTTTCAGCATAATGACTATATTTTTTATATTCCCCTAAACAGTCAGGGAAACTGCTTATTTTTAATAAGTTATGAGTATAATTTTGAAAGCATATATATTTTTATTAATAGAAATGCACTGTCATACTATATCAGAAAATAACGAACCAAGTGCAATTCTTTGTATAAAGCCTCCATTTACAATGAATTCACTTGGAAATTATAAGTTTGGTGAAATGTCTATATTTTGGACAAGAATTAAAACCCCCTGAGGATAGTCAAATTATCCATGCATGGAGCATGTAAATTTTTCCAGTAGTTGGTAGGTTGATAGATGATGGGGCATATTGGTACAGAAAACAGATTGTCACTGAAATATTTCCAAGGACATAGGTCAGATAGCAGGGAAGCCAGCTAAGTGTGAGCACCTTCTTATTAGCACCTAGTTCATTATGCAAGAAAGGAAGCTGTAACTCTCTCTGAGGCATGAAGGAGAGTACAGTGAGGCTCCCAGGGAAGGTTCAGTCCTTCTGAGGCACAACACCAGGAAGTGGAGTTCTCTTACTCAAGGGAGGATTATTGGGAGAATGGAGATATATGACTGTCGCAATTTTACGAATGGACTTTTAAACAGCTGTCAATGTTCTAGAAAAATTGGCTTCCTGGACCATGCTATATCTTTTCACATATTTATAAATCTGTTACCAATCACAGGCCAGGAGAAGGTAAACACTATTCATTGATGCATCAACTTTTATTACCTAATTCTTTGTACCAGGCCCTGTGTTACATTCTGGGAACAGTGCAGGGAATCTGACAAACAGGACTTGTAATCTGTTGAAGATGATAGACATAAAACTACTCATTGCACAATTATTTGTTTATAATTGTGACATATATAACAAGGAAGAGAGTCAGGTAAGAGCATGTTATGTTTAAAAATCAAGAGACAACCAGTGTAGCTCATTTCATCTGCCAAAGAGAAAGGTGACACCAGAGTAGGTTTTCTAAGGTAATCAGGAGGCTGGATTATTTAGGGCATTAGAAGACATATTAAATATCTTAATATTGATTCTAAGAGCCATTCAAAGCTTTAGTCAGGGGATAATATGATTTTATTTGCAATTGTAAAAGATTACATTGGCTTCTGGGTGAAAATAGATTCAAGGAGGAAAGAATGGACCCTAGGGGACCAGTTAGAAGGCTGTGGTAGTGTCCAGGTGAAAGTGGTTATGACTAGGTGCAGAATGATAGTAGTAGAGATAGATAAAAGTGAAAAATGTAAGAAAGAGTAAGAGTTAAAATCAAAGTGATGGGTGATAGATTAAATGTGGAGAGTGAATGTGAGAGGGGATGATTTCCTGGTCTCCCTTTGCTGGCAGTGCCACTCACTGAGGTAGATTACATTGGAAAAAAAAGAGAGATTTGAGTTCAGTTTTGTATGTGCTATATGAGAGATACCCATAAAACACCCAAGTAGAGAGACTGAGGTGGATTAATGGACGTTGAATACACAGTCTTGGAAGTCAGAAAGAGCTCTGTGCTGAAATTGTCTCTTTCCAAATGGTTGAAGACTTGTGCACAGATGAGTTGGCTTGCAGAGAATATTAGGAGGAAGGGGAAGGGAAAAGGAAAGAGAAGGAAGAAGGGAAAGGGGAAGGGGAAGGGAAAGGGGAGGAAGAAGGAGAAGAGGGAAGAAGAGGAAGAGGAAGAAGAAGAAGAAGAAGAAGAAGAAGAAGAAAGAAGAAAGGAGGAGGAGGAGGAGGAGGAGGAGGAAGAGAGGGAGAGGGAGAGGGAGACGGAGAGGGAAAAGAGGAGGATGGGGGGGCAGTGGTGGTGGTGGGATGAAGTGGGAGATTGGGATTGACATATAAACACTAATATGTACAAAATAGATAACCAATAAGAATCTGCTCTATAAAAATAAATAAAAATTTTAAAAAAAGAAGAAGAGGAGGAGGGAGGAGGATGGTGGTGTGGTCTAGGACAAAGCATTATGGAACTCTTAACATCTCAAGTTTGAGAGGAATATGGTAAGACAAAGAGTCTGAGAAATGGTAGCCAGAGAAATGAGAGAGAAACTATGAGAGTGCAGTGCCACTGAATCAAGGGGAAGTGAATATCTCAAGAAGTGACTATAATTAATGTCAAATGGTGATGAGCAGTTGAATAAGATAAAGACCTTATTCCATTATCAGTTATTCCTATCCAAGATGGTCCATATGCATGACCAGCAAGCTGGTGCTAGCTTTCAGCTGGAAGCTCAGAATTATCACCAGGAATCCTCAGTTCTTTCCCATTTGAACCACTCCATGGGGACTGTTTGGGCTTCCTCACACCATGGCGACCAGCTCCATCAACAAGTGTTCCAAGATACAGGAAGTCTTTTATGGCCTGAGCCCAGAAAATGGTACATCATCCCTACTATAATCTATTCGTCAAGCAGTCATGTTGTTCACCAAGATTCAAGGGCATGAGACACAGACCACACTTCTTGAAGGAGGACTGTCAGAGAAATCATGACATCTTTAATATACCACAGACCTCAATATTTGACATGTATAATCCTAATCATGGTAACATGTTTTATAAGCAGAAAAGATTGGAAACAACCTAAACATTCATCATTGGGATGAAATAAATTAATTTAGATTATCTTAAGTAAATTAATTTAAATTTATAAAATTAAATACTATGCATCCATTAAAAAGCAATGGGGATACTTTTAATACAATATTATAAAAATATTACCATGAGCTATTTTGAGTAAAAAAAGCAAAGGTTAGTATGTGTATAATATGTTACCATCTATGTAAAAGGAGGGAAATAAAATGCATTTGTATTTACTTGTATTTGCACAAAACACTTCTGGAATAAGCATTCTTATTGGGGTGATATCACCCCCAAAGGGGTAAAAGTTGGTTCTTGTGTGGGAGGAATCAATGTTTTAATATATAAAGCACGGTTATACATATAGTGCAAAAAAAGATATACAATATACCTGTGTATTCAAATTAAAGGGGGAACCAATAATCAGGAAAAAAATGTCTTCAAAGGCTCCTTAGGAGAGTGGTGGTGAAAAAAAGGTTGAGAAACACTTTTCTAGAAGGATGCAAAGAAATGAGTCCATATGGTTGCTTGAGAGAGCTGAAATGAGCTACTGGGAGAAGGAAGTGATGAGAATAAGAATGTTCAGTGTATGTTCTTTCATATTTTTGGTATTAGAACCATGGGAAGAGAGTATCTATCAAAATTTAAATTAAAAAATAAAATTTAAAAAGAAGGTTATCCATTTTATTTAATCATATAGTATTACTAAATAGAAGCTCTTTCAGCATATATTACAGTGTATATAAATCTTACACTTTTAAAGGGCTAGTCTGGGCAAGTAATTAACAATTTCACTCATTTATCTTGACTATTTGAAAGGGAAGCTGGTAAAGTGAAATTTCATGCAAAGCACTAAAAGTCAATTATTACTATATATTCACGGTAAACAGTCTTAAAATACAGGTTGTGTGGGTACCTGCTTCATTCTGAAGGGATAGAGAGCATACTACTCTCCCAGGGGGTGTGAAGGATCACTGGAGTTATCTCATGCTGAAGTGTTCCCTCCTTCACACTCCAGGATAGGAGAAGCAGCTATCCTGAAGATAGAGAAGATTCAGAGAAGTAGATGCAATGTGAACAATAAAAGTCCTTAGCAACATCCAAATTCATAAAAAAATTTTTTTTACATGTACCAGTATGCCCCAACTTAAACTGCAGAAGAATGTAGCCATGCTAAATGCTTGGCAATCTTCTTCTAGTTGGGCACACCCATATGGAAAACTGGCCAAGTAGATATGTCCTTGCTGTAATCTCTGCTCCTCTAACATTGAAAATCCACAGTAGGGTTGTAGCTCCTCGACTGCTGAAGTCACCAGGAGAAGAGCAACATTAGACTTGACGCTGGTATGTGAATGACAGCATGTAGCACTGGGAGCTGGACCACATCCTAAGGAGGGGATCAGTCTCGCCCAGTGTTGCAAGCAGCAGCCAGTGGCACAGGCCTCATGGTGCCACGTTGCCACTACAACCAATACAGGGCAGCCTGAAAGGATAAGGAGGAGACTTGGAAGCAGTAAATAGTTATGGCTTAGCCTAATACTGGCCTTGCAAGACGGTGGCTATTTCATCTTCAGAGTTCCTATCCCCCTCTAATGATCTCAACTGATATTGATGAAGCTTACTTAATTGCATAGCAATTCCACAGACAGTTTGTGGATACAAAGCCCTGAAAATAATTTTGAAAGTCCACTTAGATCATCCATCATTTCCCAAATTTACTCCCAGGTCATATCAAGTTCAACTCTGGTCACAACTGCCATTTAAAAAAGAATGTGAACATATGTGGTGTAGTCTAAACCATAAATTCTGCTAAACAATGCATAAAAGCTAATGCCAAAAATCACCAGGGGATATGTAGCCACTCCCTGCCAACTTTGGATGAACTCCATTGCCTTGAAATGTAGCTCCCTTGTGTGTTTCTCTACGGACACTCAGACAGGAGTTGTTAGAAAGAGAATGGCGGTTAATTCTCATTAAACTACTGTCTTAGCTCTGGTTGCCATAACAAAATATCATATACTGGGTGGCTTAAAGAACAAAAATTTATCTCCTCCCAGTCTGGAGACTGGAAGTCTGAGATCAGTATACCAACATGGTCAAGTTCTGGTGAGAACTCTCTTCCCGGTTGGCAAATGGCTATCTTCTTGCTATATGCTCACATGGTCTTTTCTCAGTGCATGCATGGAGAGACAGAGAGAAAGAGAGAGAAAGAGAACCTTTCTCTTCTTATAAGTCCACCAATTCTATTGGATTAGGATCCCACCCTTATGACCTCATTTAACCTTAAATATCTCCTAAAAGTCCTATCTTCAAATACAGTCACATTAGGGGTTAAGGCTTCAACATATGAATTTGGGAGGAAGTGGGGGGTCACAATTCAGTCCACAGCATCTATAAACAGGGATAAGAAATATTTAAATATTCGCAAGAAAAATTTACGTTACTATTAGAGAGGTTAAGAATTACATAAGGAGAGCTTGAGAAATGGAGCCATCTATTCAGAAAACAAAACAGAAGAAAATATGGTACCTGATATCTGATACTTTATGCCCCTCTAATGATAAAGGTGCATCTTGGACCTATGGCAATGGCTTTTTTCTTTAAATTGAGGCAAAATTCACATAACAAAATTCTCTACTTAAACCACTTTAAAGTGTAAAATTCAGGAACTTCCAGTATGTTTACAGTGTTGTACAATGATCACTTCTATCTAATTCCAGAACATTTTTATCAATCAGAAAAGAAACCCCATACCTGTTAAGCAGTAACTCTCTATTGCCCCTAACCCAAGACCCTGGCATTGGTCTTTTAAAGTTCAGGAAAAAAAAGTTACAAAGGTGTACTTATTCTTTCCACTGAGGAAAAAAAAATGGCACTATTTTAAAAGGTACTGGTACCACTAACTCAGGGAGAGTTTAACATAGAGAACTGAGTCTTTGTCTTATTTTGTTGTGGAAAGGACAACTTCATAAAACATGGAGTCAGAGATCATGCAGCAGATCTCTGTTTCCAGGGTATCTCTAAACGCACAATACCAAACAGTTAAAAAAAATTATGGATATCATGTCCTCATACACCCTCCACAACAAAGAAACAGATTTTTGTTGAAATACATTTAAGGAATTCTAAATTAAATTGTTGACAGATTTCTTTGCCAAGCAAAGAGGATGGATAGAGCACCAACAGGGAAGTTTTGTTTTTTATCTTAATTATCAGTGTAGAATACCAGTTGCAACCTGGTGGTTTTTCACAACAAATGGACTAAAATCACAGATAGATTTTATTTTTCAAAGAAATTGAACCAATAATGTAATATCTGTAAATTTTACACAAAACGTATACATTTCTAGCTTCACTCAAAAAAATACTAGGTTAAGTGGCACCTCTGGGCCCTTATAGCTGAGGTGAGAGACAATTGCTGGTTTTGAAAGAATCATGCACAACCGAGTTTACTAGAGCTCGCATCTAGTCCATTTTCATCACGTGTTAGCTGCTTGGCCCCTGATGGCACTTTCTCCTATTGCACAACAGCCTCTGCAGAGATATTAAACAGGCGTATTCTTTTAATCATACTTCAAGCACAAAGCCATCTAAACGGCAGGCAAACTTGAAGCATCATCCAACTTTTTATCACAATCTTGAATTTTCCATACTCAAAATGAATGATAGTTGCTATCCCTATATATCTAGCAACTTGAGTGAAAAGTACAAAGTTTTTGAGTGGCAGACCAATGACTAAACCGGCCTATTTTGAAAGGTACACAAAAACTTCTGCTTATGTGGCAAACAGTCACTGCACATTGGGTCTCATCATAGGTATATACAATTCACTTACAATCTAATAAGAAATATGTAGGAGCTATGAGGTGGGAATAATTTGAACAATAGCAAATAGTTTACAAAATTAAGTCTATTTGCATATGTATCTCTCTCACATAGATACAATTACAGATAAGGAGGTATAGTTATAGAATTTCCATACTCATACTAGTTAAGGAGGAGAGAGAATTTACCAACATCTGAGGAAGCAACTGTGAAGCACAGAGGTTTACCCAAAATTACCCATTTGCTCAAAGAACAGTAATTAGAATTTCCTTAAATTCCATTTGTTAACATGCAGCTTGAAACTATACTGAAGTTATTCCAAACATATATATTTCTACCATTTAAATATGAAATCAAGGACTTTTCCAAAGTATTTTGTTTACATTTCATTTCTCCTCTAAAACCCAGTAGTATAATTGCTCTTAAATTAATCACTGTTAATCAAGTTTTAACTAAATGTCCCAAGTCTTATGAGCAGTTGCATGCTGTCCTGTACTTGTTTTATAGTCATACTATTCTTGGTGTTAAATAGTGTAATACATGTGATCCAGTACAATGTCATGGCTAAAAGCTCAGGTTTTAAAGTCAGAGAGACCTGGGTTAAAATGCTCATATGGAAAGGATGAACAAATGGAGTCATGAGGATTCTTCTTAAGAGGAACAATGGATTTGTTTGGAAGGGATATGCTTTGAGAAATGCTAAGGAAGAAAGAGTGAGACCCTAAGGGTACGCTCAAGAACAACAGAAGCAGGAGACAAGGAGAAGAACTTGTCTCTTTCCTTATAAACTAAGTAAAAATAGGAAGAACCAGCCTAAAGTTGACCAAATGCAAGACGTGTTTTCTGGGAGTGAATTTCTTAATAGAGAAATATGTATGTGCAGCCAAGTTGATACAGGGCAAAAAAGACATTAGAATGTCTACGATTTAAACTTCTTCAGCATAGACTCTGCAATGTTGTGTATAAGCCAATTATTGGCTTGGCCAAAAAGTTCGTTCTGATTTTTCTTTCATCTTACAGAAAAATCCGAATGAACTTTTTGGCCAATCCAAGAGTTTAAAACTCTAGAGGCAAACTATTGACCTTAATGCACCACAAAGGAGTGGTCAGCCAGCTTGTTCTTACAGCTCTCCGTATCTCCCCCAACATCTGAGGGTTTTTAGCCTGACACAGATAATTAGCACAGCAAAAATCGACTTTGTTTGGTGAAATTAAAGGCTTAATTAGCGTGATGCATTTTTGAAAATGGATTTCATTGGTGAAATTAAAGGTCTTCATTATATGTGGGTTGGTTGAAATATTTCATAAACAAGTACTGTCGGTTCAGTTGTGTCCCCAAAAAAGACATGTTGATTTCCTAACCCCCAGTACCTCAGAATGTGGCCTTATTTGGAAATAGGGCTGCTGCAAATGTAATTAGCTAAGATAAAGTCATGCTGGTAAGGTGGGTCATTTTCAGAATGACTGGTGTCCTTATGTCAAATAAGGAGAGAGATATACACAGGAAGACTGCCATGTGGAGATGGGGGCAGAGGTTGGAATTACACAGCTGCAGGCCAAGGAATGCCAAGGACTGAAAACCAGAAGCTAGGAAGAGGCAAGGAAGGATTCTACCCAGAGCCTCACAGACAGCATGATCCTAGTGACATCTTGATTCTCGACTTCTAGTTTCCAGAACTATGACAGAATAAAGTTTTGTTGATTTAAGACATCTAGTTTGTGGTCATTTATCAGTTTGAAACTAACATAACAAGGTATAAGATTTTGGAGAGGATCATACCCTGCACCCTTAGGGATGGCATTCATAATCGTCAGAGTTCTCCAAAAAAAACCAAAACTAATAGGTCGTGTGTATGTGTGTGTGTGTATAAAGGAATTTCTTAAGAGGAATAAGCTCATATGATTGTGGAGGTGGCAAGTCCCAGAATCCGCAAGGTGAGTCAGCAAGTTGGAGGCCCAAGAGAACCAATGTATAGTTCCAGTCCAAAGGCCAGCTGGCTTGAGACACAGGAAAAACCAATGTTTACATTCTAATCCAGAGGCAGAAAAAAAATTGATTTCAGCTTTAAAGGTGGTCAGGCTGGAAAAATTTTCTCTTACTCACGGAAGAGTCAACTTATTCAGGCTTTCAGATGTTTGGATGACTGACAATGACTCCACATTGTGGAGGGGAATCTTCTTTACTCAATCTACCAACTTAAATGTTAATTTAAATGTTAATCTCATCCAAAAACAGCCTCATAGAAACACCCAGAATAAGGTCTGACCAAATAGCTGAACCCCTTGTGGCCCAGTCAAGTTGACAGATAAAATTAACATCACAGCATCCACGCTTGATCTAGTGGAAATCATGTGTTCTATCATTAGTTTAGGCGTATTGATAGCTGCTTGTGCCACCTCTAAGGGTAACAGAATCTTGTCCCTGGAATGTAGTTACATCTGCCTGAGTGAACGTTTTGTACGAGGTGGGGTTGGAGTATCTAAAGGATAAAATATTGGAACTTGCTAATTTATGAACTGTGTTGGCTCTGCATCCTAATGAATATTTGTTTAATAAATGTTTACATTTGTGGCAGAATTTGAGGTGAGACTTGCTTTAATTTATATCCTGATGGCAAGAGTAGGTAGTTAAGCCTCACAATTCTCAAATTTCTTATGTTTTACTTTAGCTATCAAAAAGAATGTAAGAGTCATACTTGACCAAATCTCTGGGAAGGGCTTTAGATTTTCACAGACTGAGAAACTGTCAGCATTCCAGCCATTTTTACTTGGATCAGAGGCATAAGGCATTCCCAGTTGATACCTAGGTCATATCACTTATGTAATTGCAATCTGACATTGGGCTATTAGACTTTCCAAATCTTGGTTTAGTCACCTGTAAACTGGGGAAAACAAAGTACCTACCTCAAAATTAGATATAATAATTCAGGTAACATATTTATCATAAGGCCTGACACATTTTAAGCACTCATTAAAAGTTGTCCTTATTATTTTTAATCTTAAATGATGTTTGACAGGCCAGAAAAATAACCAAGGAGAGGAAATGGGAGTGATCATAAAAGGAACAGAGGGAACAAGGAATGTATTAATTTTCTATCAGTACTGTAACAAATTACCACAAATTTAGAGGCTAAAACAGACACAAATTTATTATCCTACAGTCATGTAGGTCTGAAGTGTAGTAGGCTCTCACTAGGGGATAATCTGTTTTCTGCTCATTCAACTTGGAAGAATTCAGTTCTTTTCAATTATAGAATCAAGGTCCCCAATTCCTTGCTGGCTGTTTACTGAGAGCTGGTCACAGCTTCTGGAGGCCACCTGCATTTCTTGGTTTGTGGCCTCCTTCCTCCATCTTTAAAGCCAGCAATGGCTGATCAAGTCCTTCTCACGTCTCATCTCCTAACCCATGCTTCTGACTTCTTCTTCCATCTTTAAAGATTTGTGTGATTAGATTGGACCCATCCAGATAATCCAAGATAACCTCCCCATCTCAAGGTCCTTAACCTTAACCACATCTGCAAAGTCCTTTTCGTGATATAAGGTAACATATTCACAGATTGCAGGGATTAGGATGTGAACATCTTTGAGGGACCATTATATTGCCTACCACAAGGAATGAGAGAGAGAGGGCAGGTGGAGTCCTAGTAACTCCATGAAATCTCCTCACATTTTCTCCTGATCTAGACATCTTCTCCCCACTCCCACCCCATCCACGCCCAACTTTCTCTCCACAAACCCAGTCAAAGTGTCTCAGGTGGAGACAAAAACAGTGTTAAGACAGGACCACACTGTTTAGGCTGGTGATTTTTGTTCTGAGTGGTGGTATAATCTCATCTCTTCAGGAATTGGGGGCCTAGATATTGATGAGGAGAGTTAGATGTAAAAAGAAAATAATCCACATGTACCAGAGCCCAGTCCTATGGGGCATTTGAGGTGTCATAAAGTCCTAAGATAGGACATGTTCATTTGCAGATACCGGTGAAAATATAAGCCATGTTTTAAAGCTCTCCTTATACTGTTCTCCTTATTAGTCAAAATGCTAAAGCAAGTCACCTGTATTAACACTACATGTGTGCTCTATGGTAAGACTGATAGCCAAATGTGGAAGAAAGTGAAAAAGAATCATTTCACAAGTCCAAGATATGAACATGTAAAATCCTTCACTGATTGAGATCTACGGGTTTTGATTCCTAGGTGAATGTTCTTTTATCCAATGCTTTCATCCTAAGAAGCAGCGTTTTTCCATTATAGTTCTTTCATGATTTGTGGAGTTCATAATAGGCCAAAGCAAGGCTGGCCCTGTCTAGGGAGAAAGTTTTGTGGTTTAACAGGCTTCATTTAGATTAGTTTGTTTGGAGCTGCTAATGTAGGGGGCCTAGTATTTTTTACTACAGATCAGAGAGGCAGGTAGCATAAACTTTTGCAGGACGTCTTCTGAGGATTGCATGGAACTGTGGGCTGAGTGGGAGAGACACTTCTGCCTCCACTCTGAGTTACTTGTGAAGTAGGCTCCCTAGTACCTTATGACCCATAAGGTCATACCTCAGTGTAGCCTTGCTTCTGGTCATTTGTCACAGAGCAGAGTGCCTGAAAGACCCTACTGTCTTCTACACTCTCCACTAATAAAATGATTTAAATAGGATGATTCAGATGGCTCTGGAACATGAGCTCTAAAACCATAATGTCCTTCTATCCTTGCGTTGACTAGAATGTCTGAAATCACATTATTAAAGAGTTGTTCTTTGGACTCCAAACTCTGTTAAAATGCAAATACAGGTAAAGGGAAACAATTAACCTTTACCAGCCACTCACCTCTTGAACAAGAGAATATTTTATTAGAACCTTTCCAAAGAATAGATCTTTACAAGGAGATTTATGGAGAATGAGCAAAAATGGGAGTAAGCTTTCCAGAACAGTAAAATTGGAAGAACCAAAGACAAGGTGCACCTACCTCAAAATTTTGCCAAGGGATAATATTTTCCTCATTTTGTGACTTTCTTTGCTAAAATTTCTTAGAATTTTCTCTTCCTAAACTTCCCCTTAACTATTCAATTTTAAAATAGTACTACTCCTAAAAACATCTTTTAATAATAGGCCTTATGAGATGAATAGAAAAAGAGATAGATAGAAAATGCTTTCCACTAGATCTGGAGCTGTCATTAAAAAACAAAACAAAAGAAAAAATTGCCCTCATTGCATTTTTGCTGAGAGGATCACTTTTCAGAAATGTAACAGAAAAAAGTAAAATTTAGATAACATAGGAGGCTTATTGTAGTCTCCACCACTCAGAATATACCAACAGTTTACATAATGGCTCTTGGACACCAAGCTCTGCCGGCTCTAATTTCTTAGAAGTTTATTCCAAGGGTTTTTTTTTTTTTTTCTCAGTACTTCTCCTTATATTATAGATAAAACATTATAATGCAGAAACCACATTCAGAAAAAATCAAGTTAACCCATCACTTCTGGAACATTCAATCTAACTCTTATTATACTTCTGACTGGTAGAGATTAATTTCTTTTCTTTTTTCATTTTTGGTAGGCCAATATTATATTACTCCTATACATTCAGTCAAATATGTTCAATTTGACTTATAAGAGTTACTTGAGGTTGGCAGCAACCTAAAACGCACACACAACATCTTAAAATATTACAAGTACTAAAGAAATGCATGAAATGAGCTTAATGTAAAAATAATTTGAACAATACAGAAATATATAAAGTGAAACCAGAAAGGCCTCTTCCCTAATCCTCATTCTCCCCAATCTATAGAGGTTAATTTCTAATTGGTTGAGGAAATTTCTGTTTTTCTCTTGCAGGTATGGAAACCACACCCGAATTTCATTGGCCATCAGTGATGATTGGGCTCAGAACTAAGACTGAAGCCTGCGTACCAGTTTATCAACTCTCTTTCCCTTGACCATGAATCCCAAAGCACTTCAGAAGGGCAGTCCCTTGGTCTCCAATGATGTAAAATTCCCACGCACAGTCCCAGGAGGGGAATTGGTGTTCTTGAGCTGTGAGTACCAAATCCCTCCACTTTCTAAAGCAAAGCAAAAGAAAACACAATCCACCAACATGAGGAGACACTACCCAACAACATTCTTTTATTTAAAATATACGTCAGTAGAATCAGGATGTCAACCCAGGCAGTCTTTGCTCTTAACTATTCAACTTAGTTGGCTCTCATTCCCTAATAATAAAATAGTGGCAGATTTTGTATAGCTCAATGTTCCATTACTGAAATCACAATTTTTTCTCAAAATCTGCTTTTATTCCTACGCTACTGATTCTGGTTACTGACATAACCATCTAACCCATCTACCTTAAGCCAGATACCCGCTTGTTAATTCCTGAAGGCTAATCTATCACTTTTATCTGTTAACTCTATTTCCTACCTGTCTCTCAGTCTTTCCTCTCTTATCTCTTGCTTCTACTACAGCCTTGTCAGCTCTCTCTGGGGCCCTGCAACAGCCTCCTCCACAGATGCCCTGTTGCTTCTTTCACATCCTTTACCCACTCTTTCTCCAATGATCCTAAAACACAAGCTAATCATACTACTCCCACTGATAAAAACCCTCTCATGATTTCCCATCCTCCATACCAGGGTCTCTCAAATTATTTCTCATGAACCACCAACATATTAGTCATTCTAAGGATCTTTTCATTTTATTTTTTAAAATTTTTTTAAAAAATATTTATTTATTTATTTTTGGGTGTGTTGGGTCTTTGTTACTGCAGGTGGGCTTTCTCCAGTTGTGGTTAATGGGGGCTACTCTTCGTTGCCGTGCGCGGGCTTCTCATTGTGGTGGCTTCTCTTGTTGCGGAGCATGGGCTCTAGGCACAAGGGCTTCAGTAGTTGTGGCACCTGGGCTCTAGAGCGCAGGCTTAGTAGTTGTGGCGCACGGGCTTAGTTGCTCCGTGGCATGTGGGATCTTTCCGGACCAGGGCTCGAACGCATGTCCCCTGCATTGGCAGGTGGATTCTTAACCCCTGTGCCATCAGGGAAGTCCATCTAAGGATCTTTTTAAAAGTAAAATTTTGTGGCTGCCACCCTGACCCTACTGAGTCAGAATTTCTGGGGATGAGGCCCAGGAGTCTGAATTTCGATAAATGCTTCAGGAGATTTTTATATACACTTAAATTTAAAGCAGTATAGATCTGCTGAGGAAACTCCAACCCCCATTGCAGGGTACAAAGGTCCACAGGATTCTGTCTTACCTACTCTCCAGTCTCTTCTCCTGCTGTCCCTCTCTCACTTGCTCTCCCACAATACTCAGCCATGCCATGGCTGTGCTAAGCTGTTTGCATTGAGGCGAATGGCCATATTTTGAGGCAAATCTCCCATATTGCCTACTCCATGAGGCCTTCCTCAAATACACCATGCAAAGCAAATGAATCCTTTCCTCCTTTAACCCTTTGTCCCATGACAATTCCTTTCAGAGAGTACTGTAGTTGTTTGTTTACCTGTCTGCCCCCCTGTCGCACTGAGAACTCCTTGGGGGAAAAACCTGTCTTTTTCAGATTTTACGTCTACTTCTACCACAGAGCCTGGAACAGAGAGAATTTTGGACCAATTTTTGCTGTATGAATGATCTTAAGTTTACAAAGGTCCATGAAACAGATAACTCCACATCAGGACAGAGCAGCAGGAGTGGGTATCTTTAGAGGTGACATTCATGTCAAGAAATGGAGCCTCAGCACAGACCACATCCAGGTCATCCTTTTCCTGTCTAAAGCCAAAAAGGCCTATAAAACCTTCCCCATTGCCGCACTCAGGGTCAGTCAAGGTGAAACTTCTTGGCAAAGCTGTGTGTATCACAGTTTCTTTTTCTGCACAGTAAAAAATTTTAGAGAGAAATTGAAATGATGTTTGAAATATAAGTCTGTGTAATTAGCATAGAAAGACTGCACCTCGAAAAATAAACTTTGAGCCACTGAAGGCAGGTATGCTTGACGTTGTATTAATTAGGTTGCTTTTGTAAACATATGACAGAAACTAACTTGAACTAGTTAAGTGAAAAGGAAAATCTTATAATAATACCAGAGTATTTTACAAAACTCAGGCTTAAGAATGCAGCTGGAGATGCGGGACAATTTGAACTAAGGACATGAACACTGTTGGGAATCCCCCCTCTGCTCAGCTTTGCTCCATTCATCACTCTGGCTACACATAGAAGGCATGGTTGCTGTAACTCCTGAGTTTTAGATCGCATAGTTGTAGACTCAAAGAGATCTGACTGAGCTCTCAGGGGAGCAGCTCAATAACCAAGTTGAGTCAATGACCGAGTTTCCCCTGGCTAATTCAGTGTGGCCAGGGACACTAACAGAGTCACACTGGAATATGGGGCCCCAGCTAGGGAGAGATAAGTGCAGTGGGAAATCCCTTAGGTGATCACCAGTGAGAATAACCTCATTGATACTGGAAGCAAAGAGGATAGTTTAAATTGTGGGTAATTCAGGTGGGAATTTTGGAATGGGACAACTGAACAAGAAGACTCAGGCTAGAACTATGCCAGAGGCTGGGCTAAAACCTCCCCTGGTAAAAGCCTTTACCAATATCACAGTGAGGAACTGACTATTAGGCCCAAGATTATCTGTATAACATTTATCATTTGCTGCTATGCCTGCTAAAGTTAAATATTAATATGCTAAATAAGAAGTTTGTTTCATAGAGTAGTTTCAGTTTTTAACTAATCTTTGCATCATCTTTTTAAAGCCCCAAGTAAACAAACCTTTTTAAAAAGAGCAAACAAGTAGAAAACAGTAAGAAGTTTAGAATCTGATATGCCTGACTGACACTCCAATGCACTAGAAGGTACTTGTGTTAGTCTGCTCAGGCTGCCATTTCTGGTATCTGCCTTTATGGGTCCAAATTCCTCTCCTTATAAGGACACCAGTCATATTGGATTAGGGCCCACTCTAAAGATCTCATTTTAACTTAATCAACTCTTTAAAAACCTTATTTCCAATTACAGTCACATTTGAAGTCCTGGGATTTAGAACTTCAATATATGAAGTTGAGGGAAGGAAACATCAGAGACACAAGTCAGACCATAACACCAGAAATGCAAACCTTTTAAACTCTCAGGTATACTATTTTTTGGTCTTCATAGTAACTTTTAACATAGCAGGGAGACTTGTATTACCCTTATCTAAAGCGTACAGATAAGAAAACTGCAGGTAACAGTAGGCAGAATCGTGACTCCAAATCAAGTGCTCAATCCCCAAGATCACAATGCCTCTACAAGCTGTCATTTCCACTAATCTCAGTCAGATGCAATTACGAGCTGCTGAGGTCCAATTTGGGCAAGACAGAGTAGGACTGTGGTGGAACAACTGCTCTGAACACTGTAGAATAGGAATCTGTACTTTGGACAATTTAATTGGTATGGAGAACAGAAAAAAGGAGGTTAAGTGCCTTAAAATATGGCTGAATGCCTTGTCATCTGGGGTTTGCTTGACTATTTTTCACTGAGGCTGTTCAAATCCAACCAAAGGCATCCCTGGAAGATTTTACCCAGAAAACTCTAATTTTAAAAAGTGCTGACATTGCCACGGGTGTTGCTCTTGAGATGCAGGCAGACCTGATACACATTTACCTTTTTTTTTTGAGCGGTACGCGGGCCTCGCACTGTTGTGGCCTCTCCCGTTGCGGAGCACAGGCTCCAGACGCGCAGGCTCAGCGGCCATGGCTCACGGGCCTAGCCGCTTCGCGGCATGTGGGATCCTCCCGGACCGGGGCACGGACCCGTGTCCCCTGCATCGGCAGGCGGACTCTCAACCACTGCGCCACCAGGGAAGCCCCACATTCACCTTTTTTATTAAGTCCTGCTCCAACCCTGTCCAAGTACAAATTGGATTTGGCCCTCTCATAGCCACCCAGCTGATGGGCCCAGAACACACAATTCTGATTACTTCATAGCAGTATTCGCTGAGGTACCTTGTTAGAGCAATCATAAAACCATTTGAAACAGAAGGGAAAGTCCTGGCAAACGAACTACTAAAATGGTTGTACTTTACAAGCGTTACGTAGCACAGTTTGTTGTAGCACTGAAGAAAAACAGTAACCTCAGAATGGGATTAAGGACTGTAGGCTGGGGCCGGGGGTCAGGTCAGGCAACAGGCCTTTGGTTTCAGAAATGCTGTCATGCTTTTGGATTGAAAGTCAAACTGTTGCCTCTAAATTATGAAACAATGATCACTGCCAGCACATACCTTTAGTTAGATGCAAGCTTTCATTTTAGTCTATGTCCCACTTCCTAGGTAATGGGTCTCAACGAAAAGCTTAACAGCCAATTGCACACAGCTCACCATCAAGAGAGATGTCTTTTCCTCACTCTCTCCTCCTCCTCATCTTTGTACCATGCCCCAAGCTAACTGTAATGCATTGAACAGGAGATGGTTGAGCTGCAGTTCAAATGTTGGACTGAGCACACACATTTGCCTCCAGCCTTTCTCAATACTCCATTGAAATAAAATTTTAGGAGTGCACAATGAATCAACATATAGCAGCAAAGAGATCAAGAGTGGGTTGGTGGGGCTTCCCTGGTGGCGCAGTGGTTGAGAGTCCGCCTGCCAATGCAGGGGACACGGGTTCGTGCCCTGGTCCGGGAAGATCCCACATGCTACGGAGCGGCTGGGCCCGTGAGCCATGGCCGCTGAACCTGCGCGTCCGGAGCCTGTGCTCCGCAATGGGAGAGGCCACAACAGTGAGAGGCCCCCGTCCCGCAAAAAAAAAAAAAAAAAAGAGTGGGGTGGTGATTTTTAGTGAATTGGTGGATTTCAACAAATATGCAAAAGCCAGAAAATGGAACGACGTGTATGGCCTATGACACTGTAATCACACTCCTGGGATATATATCAGGGAAATTCTCACTTAGGTCTGCAGAGAATGTGTACATAGATGGTCTTTGCACAGGAACACAATGGCCATTAAGGTAGTGGGGAGCAGAAGAGACTTAGGGAAAGGATGATTAGAGAGGAGTGAATGCATTCTATGGAACACTGGGCAGTAATACGTAGAGAAATTAGAAACAGAATAAGTGAGAATTTATCAGAAAAGTAAAAACAATGAGAAAGCACAATGTCATTTGTGTAAATTAAAGACTCTAAAACACAACAGTGCATATTATTAAAAATTACATACATATTTTAAGGACTTGTAAATACATTACTGCAGGTACCTATGGGGGAGAGGCAGATGGAAAGAAATGAGAGTAAAGATTAAAGGAGAAGGAAAAAATATATAATAATAGAAGGTACTCGCTTAAATTACTAGTAACAATGTGCTCTGCATATCATGCCTGGGACCCTATAGGAAAAATACATTGAGTGGAATGGATTGTATGAAACAGGGAAGAAGCCACATCTCAAAATGGGAGGGACTCAATCTATGTACTATAACATCAAGATGATCTCACACATTTACATATATATATAAGAAATTACTTGAAAATGCACTCTAACTTTTCAATATAAGCAAGTCTAAATAATTTCATTTTTTCACCATGGTGCATACACCATTTAGATTAAAAAATAAAAATTAAGAAAAAGAAGGGTTGTGATACATTGAAAAAAATTCAATTTGATCCCTTTTTTGCAAAAAAAAACAAAACAAAAAACCCCCACACCAGTAGGGAGAGAATGCCTGAAGGAAATGTAGGTTAAGATTTTAACATGCAGAGTGCCTACAATCTTATTTATTTAAAAACTTGACTTTCTTTGTATGTTTTAAGAAAACTACTCCGAAAACACAAGAAGAGGCTCTGGAGAGCAGTTGCCACAGGGCAGCCTTTCAAGACATTGGTTTGGGCTTCCATAAAACCTATGAAAACTTGGGTTTCTTAGGATCTGAATTGAGATTTGGGAATTCAGTTGTGCTTTTCCTTGAATTCCTTGGTTAGTGGATCTTTTATTAACAAAAGTCAAGCCCACCAGCAACATGAACCTTCTACTGCGTGAAAGGAAATACTGATTAACTGAAGCAATCATTAAACTGGAGAAAACTTAGAACTCCAGTGGAAAAACAGCTTTATTGATTCCCCATGTTTGCCACTGAAGTACCAGCAGCAGGTCTCATGATACTACACAGGAAGTCCAGGTCAGTCAGAGGATTTGCTTTGTTGTATGATAGTTGCAGCCAGATCTTCCTGCCTAGATGAAGATACCATCCAAATCCCAAGAAAACAAAACAAAGGGTAAAAACCCTAGCAGCTGCAAATAATTTCTGTCCAGTCATCAGGATAGCTTTTTGCTTTAATTGCAATTATTATGCAAGTGTTCAGAACTAAATAGGGAAATAACACAAAAACATTAACTTAAGCAATACTCAGATTCTATATACACTGTAAATTGAGTAAAGAAAATAATTAAGGGCTTTTAAGAAAAGAAACAGTTGTTTCATTGAGCAAAGACTAAATAGGTAAATCCTTAAAACTCCTTTTCTTTCTTCTCTATCTCTAAACTATACTTGACATTCAAGTATCGTTTTGAAAGCTTTCTAAAAAATCTTTATTCCATATTTCCAAAGCAAAGCAAAGACTATTTACAACAAGAGAACTGTACACTAAGTTTAGAACGTAAAAACAGAAAATTAAAGCCGAATAAAATGATGTATGCAAATATATCCATCTTAAGGGATGTAAGGAATCTAAGTTGCTAGGATTTCCCATTTAATTTTGGCGGGACCTGAGCATTCAAAATTCATTTTACAATCTTATACCTGTCATGAGGCATAAATGGACAGGAGCAGAATTTTTACAGAGAGGTCTAAAAAATGCAATGACTTTAACCTAGGAATTACTTTAGCTTTAGCAAATAATAATATAATAATGATAAATTTTCCAAATAAAAACTCTTGGTTAGGGGCTTCCCTGGTGGCGCAGTGGTTGAGAATCTGCCTGCTAATGCAGGGGACACGGGTTCAAGCCCTGGTCTGGGAGGATCCCACATGCCACGGAGCAGCTAGTCCCGTGAGCCACAACTACTGAGCCTGCGCATCTGAAGCCTGTGCTCCGCGACAAGAGAGGCCGCGATAGTGAGAGGCCCGCTCACTGCAATGGAGAGTGGCCCCCGCTTGCCACAACTAGAGAAAGCCCTTGCACAGAAACAAAAACCCAACACAGTAAAATTTAATTAATTAATTAATAAACTCCTACCCCCAACATCTTCTTTAAAAAAAACAAAACAAAAAACTCTTGGTTAATCTTAAGTCAGGTATAGTGTATTGAAGAGAATCCATTTAAATAGCTATGTTTATGATAAGCAATTTTATTGTTTCAAGGGAAAATTTGCTTTTTTTAATGGACAGTTCTGTGATTAAGACTTAAAATGAATTTATTCTAATTAGGTTTTCTGCCAGCATAACCTTGAGGGATTTTCTTTTTCTACTTTTTTTTTTTTCAGTATGAGGTCATGCTAGAACAAAAGTAAATTTGGTGAGATTTGGGAATTCAGTTGTGCTTTTCCTTGAAATTTGATCTTTTAAATTCAAATCAAATGGAAAACCAGCAACTTTCCAAAACACAGGCACTTGTGTGTTGAAAAATGATTTTCTAATTCCCAAGACAAATTAACCTACTGATTCAAAGCAACTCAGGCCTTGGCCCAGCTCTTTACTGAATGATTTTTATCTTCAGGCAATGAGAACATGATTGTTGATGCACAACAGCAGACACCCCTATGGGTGTGGGCCTTCAGATTATGACCAGAGTGGGGTAATCTCAAGGCCAGGATGGGGAGGCCATTCACATGAAGTGAAGAGTCATCATAATATTTATATAGCTATCTATCACAGTAACTTGAAATCGGGTCCTCTGCAACAACATTGTTAAGACGTTTAATAACCAGGGAAGTCATAACTCAAGTTAAGCAGAGGATGCCTAGGCAAAACAATCTGTGTTAATAGCTCTTAGAACACCATCTGAATAGAAGGTTCTGGGGCATGGCTTTGGCTATCATGCCTTTTGAGGCTGCTTTATGCTGCTGATCCTGGGGATGTTCAAGAAACCCTCATTTTAATTCAGAGACAATCTGATGGGGACTAAAAACAAATCAATACACTTTCAGCTGTTTTTATTACCCAGTGATGTGCGAAACAGATATGCTTATCTTATCCTTAAACCTTACCAAACCCTTTACAGATCGGGCGCAGAGTAGAGCTCAGGAATTGGTGGTAGTGAAAAATAAGTGAGGCTGGGTGTAGGGAATAGGGAGGATGGAGAGAGGACAGACAAACATTCAGAAAATATTAAGGCACTGTTCTCCATGCGGGGAGAGAGAAATATTTCTTTTCATATGCAGTTTACATTCTAGGTGGGAGTGCCAGAGATGAAACAAAAATAACTAAAAAAGGTAATATCAGATGGTTTTAGTGCTATGAAAAAAAATTAAACAGATGACGTGATAGAGAACCCCTGGGGTAGTAGTAATTTGCCAGGTAGAGCAAGAAGGCAGTGCAGATAACAAGCGAGGAAGAGAGTGCTACGGATGAGGCAGGCAGGAAGAAGATGGTTATCTCACAGTGTTGCGACTTGGGCATTATTGCCATCTGGGACCAGATAATTCTGTGTTACGGGGAGCTGTTCTGCATTCTACAGGATATTAGCAGTGTTTCTGGCCTCTCCCCAGTAGATGCCAGTAGCACTCCCCAATTGTGACAACCAAAAATGTCTCCAGGTATTGCCAACTGTCCCTCGGAACATTTGAGACTCTCCGGTTGAGAACTACTAGCTCATGTAGGGCCTTAGGACCAGGAGCAAGAGGCAAAATATTGAACAACTCATGTGGCAAGAGCACTAGCCACTCAGACCAGGCACTGTCTGTAAATAACCCATAAAACTGTACCGGTGCATCCTGGATCAGCCCTGCTATAGCGCACGGTAAGGAGTTCGAATTTTATAATTGTGATAGAAAGCTACACTAGTGACTCCTATCAGTCTATTAAGACAAAAAGTGACATGATTTATTTTATGTTTTCAAAAAGACCATTTTAGCTGCTAAGCGGAGAATAGATTTCATGGCAGGGCAGCATAAGAGGAGGCAGGGATACTGGTAGGAGGCTGAAGAAATCTATGTGCAAGATGCTGGTGATCTGAACCACAGTCACAGCACTGGAGACAAATCAAAGTGACTACAATACATTCTACAGGTGGAGGGCAACTGAGGAATCACGGATTATAACTAAGTTTGGGCTTAACAATTGAGTGAATGGTGTTCATTTATAAACATGGGGAAGACTAGGGAAAGATCAGATTTCAGAAGGAAAATCAAAAAAATTTTTTTAGGTATGCTAAAGTTTCAGATGCCAATGAAACATCTAAATGAAATTGTCCAACAGGTACGAGTACCAGCTGGGAACTTGAGTCTAGAGGTCTGAATAAATTTGATAATCACCAGCAATATACAATATAGAAACAACTGATATCCAGAAGTGTATGCTTACATAGGTAATCAACACAGGAGAGGCCACCAACCATTTAAATCAGTGTATCTGCTCATTTTCTAAAGATTGACTTGCATATTTCATGGCCTGTCTCCCATAACCTTCAATTTCTTCCCTACATTTTACAAAGATTAGCCTCATTTAATTTCAATTAACAGACTGACCTTTGTACTTTGTTTTTTACTGAAAAATCTTGAGCAAATACTCCTGTGCACTTTTCAAGGATTTCCTGATAATGCAAAATTGAATGCAAATCTGTTAGGGACTGGGATGGGGACAGGGGCATGGAAAGAAAGTCATAGTTGTGTGGCTAACAATATGATTCCTTACTCTTAGTCCCAGATAGCCCAGGACCCCACAATTAAATACTGTCTGTTTTTAAAATATTCAATGCATTTTGTCATCATTTACTATTATTAAATTCTCATTGGTCTTGGAGGACATGTGTTACTCCATTAGATTCAAACCTGGTTTTAACAGGTGTCAGTATAAACTACTGTTAATAATAAATGAAATCTTATATTTAAATAACACACTGTGGTTTTCAAAGCACTTCTTATGCTAAGATTTTATTTTTACCACAATTTTATGACATAGAAAAGGTAGATATTTGTACACCAATTTTAAAATAAGGAAACTTGTTCAGTTAGATTAAATAATTTGCCCTTTGTCCTACAGTTGGTAAATGTTAGGAAAAGTATAGGAACACGAATATAAGACAACTCTAATACAGTACTGAGAGAGTAGAAAGTGTTCTGCCAGTGCGTTTATGACAGTGTAACTCACAATATATGACACCAAAAGTGAACTCTTGACTTTTTCCTGAAGATGATATGAGCTGGTCCTCAACCCAGGCATATTTTCCTATGTTCCTTCTCTGTAATCTAATTTTCTATGCTTGATAAAATTTGTGTGTCTGCCTTCCGTGTTCAACATGCTATCTTTCTGTCTGCTTTCTTGGCTTGTCTTTACCCTAGCTGTTAACATCCTCCTGAGACTGCCTTGCTGGCATCTTAACTTTTTCCTGATTACTTCAATCTTATTATGACCAAAACAGTGGTACAGACTATAAAAATTGAATTATATTTTCTCCTTTTCCATGCTTAGTGAGTTTACTCTACCTTTGCTCTCCATTATTAATAAACTCTCCCATTTTCCTAACCTAAATGTCTCATTCTGAACTGACAAAATGTTTTCTTTACTGATCTTACAACTAATGTTTGATATTGTGGAAAATGACATAAAAGAACAAAGAAAGAAAACATAAATTACCAACATTCCCACTAATCAAATATCAGTAAAATATGATTGCTTGATTACTTTTGCTGTCTTTTGAATGCTTGTTAACATTTTAAATTTATTCTTGTTAATAGTACAGGGATTCAAGTCTATGAATTTTACTCAAAGTACAACTTTGGCCACATTCTATAACCTTGGAGGAAAGTGGCCACATTCCATAACCTTGGAGGAAAGTGGTAAAAATGAACTCAGAGAGGCAACATGGCAGAATGTGTAGGGCCTTGTAGGCCATTCTGAAAACTTTAGCTTTTACTGAAATGAAATAGTCACTGGAGAGTTTTAGGCAAAGCAGTAGCATAACTTAACTAAAAGGCCCAACTGCATTGCAAAGTGAAAAGTGCCTATTTAGGAATGTGAACAATGCCACAGAAGTACAAAGAAGTCTAAGAAAATTAATATGCAATTTAGCCTTCCCTGTCTGTAGGTAATGAGCCCTGTGATTTAACAGAGACATGTTTTATTCTCCATAACTGCAATAACCAAATAAACATTTAAGTAAATATTAGTTATTACACTTTCATCTGGTCCTAGTGTTTTATATTCATAAAGTATAGACTACTGAATCTTACATAATGAGTACCTAATAAATAAATACCTGTTGGTTTAAAAAGAAAGAAGAAAGGACGGGAAGGAGAGGGATGGATAGAGAGGAAGAAAGAAGGAGAGAGGGGACAGGAAAATCATTTAGTACACCTGCTTCTACAAATAAGGAAATACTTATACTGCTTAGGACAAATACTTAGGCTAATATATCTACTAACTAATCTCAAATTTGAGAGAATATAAAATATGATGATGAGCCTATAATTTAAAAACAAAGAAATGTTTTATTTCTTAAAACTGCTCTTAAAAACTGAGCTTGTAAATGTCAGTTCTTATCTGTATAACGTTTGTTTGCCCTGCCTTTCTCACTAGTGTAGATTAAACAAAATACTTACATAGTTACATGAGCCCCTACCCTCTCACATACACACACGGAGAAGGACAAATTCCTGTAAGAAACTAAGATGGGGCAAAAAGATGCACACAGAGCTGGCTTTCTTCCCTAAGTCAATGCAGAACAACAAATAAAATGCTAATTTGCACATCTGGGCTTGGTTTTGTTATTAGTGTTTGAAACAATTTCATTTTTTATATTGATGATTGTTTACAGGATTTAGTGTGTATTGAAGAGAGTTATTTGATGCATTTACGAAATGAAATAAGATCTGCTTCTCTATAACTATGTTTAGCAGCTCAAGATATCATGGGAAATGGATTGGCGTGTAAATTTGCTCTCCCCATGTGAAGCAAACCTACTTCTAGCACAAGTGGCTTCTAAGTCTTCATGATCTAAAACCACAAAATGAGAACAGATACTTGAATTGAGGTTACAGCAGGAAAGTACTTCTGTGTGAATCCCCAATTATCTTTTTGTAATGGCTTGCACATCAAATGTATCCCATCTATATGTCAAAGTTTTCATTTTCTAATACAAAATCCACCCAGAGCCTCAATACCAAGCTGTGTTCTCTCAGCCTTTCCTGTCAATGCCAGATAACAGATCTAGCAGTAACAATTCATCTGACAGTTTTGTGATGAACATGTGAGGAACAATTGGATACAGATAGCTCTGCCATCATTGCGTTATCATTCTTGCAATTCTAACCATAAAATCCATGTTTTGTGGATTAAGTAGGCATTTGTGATTAAATGTCTGGGCCACAGCTTTATTTGTGACTTCTTTCTTTCTTTCCATGTATAAGACTGACTTGATTAGTAAGTCTCAGGAGGGCACAATATAATTTACTGTATCATATAATGCACATTTACAAGAGAATATAAATTACTGAATTTGTTGTAGACTAGAGTGATGTTACATTTTTCATTTCCTTAAATTCAATTATCTTCAGCTAGCCAAATTTATCCTGATTATACCCTGGATAAACCATTTGCACTTCTGATTGTCCATATACCTCCCTGAATTTTCACTCTGGATATCAACAAAAGATAACATTCATTTTAGTCTCTGACATGGAAGCATTTAAAATTTTTATAAATATAGATTAAATAAAAAACTTGCCACTTCTCTAAAAGGGTAAGTTAAATCATCTTTTTTTCCATAATGAGAGTTCTCATGGGGAACATCACAAAGGGTCAAGGTGTGGGAATTAATTGGCTGCTGTATTATGGGGGATTGGTTAGCAGAGTGTCCTTACAAACAAAAAGACCTGAAGAACTGAACAACTCAGAAGGACCCATATACTTATCATAATTGGCTTGCTCCATGAAAAGAAACTTACAGTAAATTTTAAATTGTATCAAAGATAAAATTTAAAAAATATGAAAGGTGCTAAGGATAAGAATGCTTGCCAAGTGTGGGTGTAGGCACGATGCTGTTTGGCACCATCAAGGCCCCAGGCTGGGGAGCTGAGGAACTTGGCCTCTGTGACTGTGAGAAACGCAAAGTTCTCCCAGGAGATAAGCCCTCTGATGCCAATGGAGTCACTCCCAAAAAAGAAAGCCCTATGAGGAAGGGACCTTGTCTATCTTGTTCACTGCCAGAATACATTAGTGTGACCAGCTTTCTAAAACACAGATTTCAAAATATTAAATTATTATTTCTCACTAGCCCATATACAGCTACCACTGTGCATGACCCAAATGGTCTCCTACCACCCCAGCCCCTTTTTGGTCCTGGATGCTTCAGAGAGGCATTGCCTGGCAGAGAAGAGCACGCCAGGATGCTGATTTATCACCATTAGTGTCGATTCTGCTGGCCGCTTGCTCTAGACCACCCCGCACCCACTGTTCTGAGGGTCTCCAGTGTACAGACAGTGTCTGCCACACACGAACTGCTCACCAAGCTCTTCTGAGTAAACTGATGAATAAGGACCCATTTACGTTCCTTATTTTGTGTTTTTTAGTTATGCATTTCCCCAGAAACATTGCCTATTTGCTAGTTCAACCCAACGAATACCAAATATCTGCGTGGCTATTATCCACATTTCCAATGCCATCCATCCAGACAAACCCTGACTGAGCACCTACTATGTGGCAGAAAGCCTTCTGGATCCTGGACTGACCCTCCAGGAGCCTGAGGGAGATGGAGATAGGTTTGGACTTCTTTCCAAAAGCACAGATCCCATAAATAATTATCAAATAAGAGAGAAAATGAGATGCACAAGAGAGTAAAATGGCTCATAAGTGTGCTACTATTCTTCATGCTCCACTTGACTTCTTTTTGGCTTTAGTCATAGGGTCTAAAAGTTATTTTTATGATCAGCTACAGACATTAAAATAGGCACAACTATATGACAGGTGAGGTTACATAAGCTTGAGGAGACCTCTAGACATACATGTAGAATCCAAACCCCAAAGAACTTATACTCATTGCCTACCTACTATGTGCCAAGCACCGTGCTAAGACATATACACAGCCTTTCGTTGTGTCCAAAACCATCCCATAAGCAAATTCTAGTCTTTACCCCATTTTATACATGGCATAACTAAGTTGTGGGAACCTAAATAATTTGTCCAAAGGTACACAGCTGATAAGTGGCAAGGACAAAACGTAATCTCCTTTCTTTCTGCCTGTGGAGTTCCGGTGATAAGCACTGCACCATCTACTTTGTAAAGATGCAAATCTAGTACACCAGGCTTCTCTGATATTATAAATTCTATGCTAGAATATCCAATATTTAAACTAGAGAAGTCTTTACACTTTATTGGCCACTTTAATTTTCTTCCAAGCTGATGAATTGGTACAAGTTGCTATGGCAATACTCTCCAGGCTTTTCCTCCTGCTCTTTGCTCATCGTGCTCTTCTCTCTGACTCCTTCATCCAATCTGGTGTGGCTCCCATAAGTGACTGAACCCACCTGGCAAAATGGCTCGGGTCTCCCTGGTCACATTTCAAGTGGACATGGATTTGCTTGGTGAACTCCTCACTTTACCCACTCAGAGCCTTGCTCTTCCCCCTGTTCTCCTGATGACCTTGACTACTGGTCTGATGCATATTATTGTGTCCATATATCGACCCTGCTTATGATTAGAGCTTGACTCAAAATATATTCTTTCTATATCTCTGAAAATGATCTCTCTCAACTTTCCAGAAGGTTATAGTTATGTCTCTCGACTTTGACTCTGAATATTCATGGACAAACTTCAGAGGGGACTGAGATATTCTCTTTCTTGTCTTTCCAATATCCAAAATACCTAAAGACTGTTTTTTTTTTAAACCACACTCAATTATAAGTCAAGATGGGACTATGTACCACATACTTTGCATCCTTCAGAGTACCCATTCTAGCATTTTGCACCTAGTAAGTACATAAATAAGTTAATAAATAAATGAATGGATAGTTGGCTGGTAGATGAATAGACTAGAGAAGAGCTACTATAGTGCATAGGTGAAGGAGAATCTACTTTAAGAGGTACCATTTGTATTTCTTTCCTACTATACAGAGTATCTAAGAAATATTTGTTTATTAAGATTACCAGCATTACTTGGAGTTACTTATTTGGTTTACAATATTGTTAATATATTAGCTACAATTTGTAAGACACCTACTATATATCAGACACTAGCCTGGGTATTCTTTATAATTTTTAATTAAATAGCCCCCAAAACATGGAAGGTAAGTGTTAGTATCCCCTTTTTATGGGTGTGAAAAGGTAGGTTAGGCAGGTCGGTTAAGTAACTGTAGATGATCTCTTAGGAAATAAGAAGGAGAGATGGATTTGATCCAATGTCCGTTTCATTCCAGAAGCAGGACTTCACTTTCTCCTATACCACACTGCCTCATTATTGAGGGAGTCTTATAATAAAAATATTTCTCTTAAAACTTGCAGGTGTTTTCAGGAGATGAGGAATTAGCATGTTGTCTTTAATCCATTACCACAAACTAGCTGACAAGACCATCAAACTATCTCCTAGCAGAAAGAACAACCTTGTATAAATAGAACTCAGGATGGGTTAATTTTGATGGAAGAAAAAGAAGTTTAAGAAGATTCAAATAGGCATCTTCCCAGATTAAAAGTGGGATAAGTCTGTAATTCAATGCCCTACACGACCAAGGAGTAAGATAAGGACACTTAATGATCAGAAGAGACATAGAACCAGAAGCCAAAAGAAGGAACTAATAGAGAACAGGGTGGGAGAGAAGGGATGGGTGCTGAAAACAAGATTTTCTAATTCACAAGAGAGAAGGGGTAATTTCCCAGTTCTATTCTTTTTCTCACCTCTGGCTCTAATCATAGGGATGGTGCTATTACTACAAAAGACAAAAGGGTAGGGCAGGATAAGAGAAGTAGAAGAGTTTCACATTGAAATAACATCACCACTTAAAGGTACCTAATGATGGATGAGGGCATCATAAATTCAAATCAAGCCACAGATTTACTTTAAAAACTAAAAGCATGTCCAGTTTGAATTAGGAGATAAAGGAAATGTAACCATCTATAGGCATCAAAAAGTAAGGTTATTTTGTGGTCAATAGTACTTTTAGATTTGAGTCCATTGATAGAAAAAAATTTAAATGGAAATGACAGTCTGGTGCAAAAGTAGGCTCTAGGCTAAGGGCCATATTCCCACTTCAGGTCCAAGGATCAGCATAAAGAGCCATCTAAGCGTAAGGGCGGGTATGTCTTTAGCTGAAGCATTTATTGCAAAAGGGAGTACTTGGCCTCTCTTTCTCTCTGCATACAGAAAACATCCTTAAGGCAGAACATTTCCATCTTAGGTGGTTAGAGAAGCTTAAGAAGTTTAAACATGCAACTTCCTCTGATATGAATTTAGGAATGTGCCCCAAAGTTGCTCTCAGGGAGTGGTCTTTCCATTTTTGTAAAAATCTTGCTCTTCTTTTTGATTATTCTCTTGAACTATGTCCATGCATGAATAAAAGTCCTTTTAATTGTAGACACAGATAACCACTCAGACCAGGGCCAGCAAATGCTATTACTCCAGCCTGATGCCCTCAGATCCTTTTGGCCATTTCTATGCTGCCCCTTTTGTGCTGGCTTTGTTGTCTATTGCTTTCTGTGGTCATTGTTCTTTCAAGGACTCCCTCCAGCTACTGAGCTGTACTCTCAGGGAGCTGGACATGCCTGGGAGTTTGCATCCCTTTGAGCCCTGAGCCTATGACTGATGGTGTGGGGCAATGAAAGACCAGCTTTCTGGCCTCAGGTCGAGAGAACACTGAGGCTGAAGCTACCTTCCATAGACTGCCTGAAATCACAACTTACTCTCCTCTTCTCTTATAGTGCCTTCTCCACTTTTTTCCAGCTTCTCTTGGGAGTACTTCCTTAGTCAATTACTTGCGCATAAATCCTCACCTCAGACTCAGCCTCCAGGGAACCTGACCTAAGACACCAGCCCAAATAAAAAATGGCCGGAGTGGCTTGGGTAACACTGCAAGAGGCGATCACAGACACACATACAAGGCACAGCACCGTCTTGGGAACTGGAGCTCAAGAGCATTTGGGTCCTAGTGTTTCTCTCCCCATTGCACCTCCATGCCACTCACACATTTGTATTGTGTGTGTGTGTGTGTGTGTGTGTGTGTGTGTGTGTGTTTCTCTCAGCACCTTCCCCAGTCCCCTCACTGTAGACAGCCTTCCCAAACTTATGGCAGCCATGCCCAAGGACACAGGTCAGAGGTAGAAGACTGGTCACCCTGGGGTACCCTTTCATCAGAGGTGCACACACACACACACACGCACAAAACCTGTAAGTTGTAAAGTGCACAAGTGAATTAAGCTGAAGGGGAGTAGAGAAAAGGTTTATAAAATACAGATACATTGGCATATTACTGTAAATATTTTATACGTGAAAATACACTAGTGATTATATAATATGGAAAATGTTCATGAGAACAGTAGAACAAATTACTAGTTTTATTAGCCTTTCACATAGGTATAGCTACCTTGTATTCTAGAATAGATGAATGAGAAAAAATATGTCCTATTTAAAAAAGTATTTGTGTGAAGGGGAAGTGAGTGAGAGGGTTAATGTGAATTGTGGCCTTCTCTTTCCACCTTAACGAGTATGAGTGAATACTCACATGTTCCTTGGGCCTGTCTTATGTTTTATGATGTAGGTAATTATTGAGAAAATTCAGAACCCTGTCTCCAAATCCTTCCCTCTTCTCTTCTTCCAGAAGATGTGACACACTGACCAAAGTCACATCTATTTTTGGCCCATAGTAATACCACAACCCAATATATGCCCACATATGCACATATAAACAAAAGATGTAAACAAAATCAAAACAAACATTTTGTGAAATAATACTTAATCTTCCTACCACTGATGCACTCTGTTTTCCATTGTTTTGTTATAATTGAGTCTATTTCATTTTTAAAAATGCTAGCAGCAAGCAACTAAATCGATTTCAGGGCCCATTAATGGGTTGCAACTAGTGCCTTGGGACATTAAGGGTCTGCATCTAAATGCTAATATTACTAGAAGCATTGCCCCTATAAGTCATTATCACCCACTAACACCTTGCTGTGCATCAGCTCATTATTCCTGTAAGAAATGTGTTTTGAGCACCTGCTCCATGCAGGTCTTTTTGCTGAGTCAAGAAAGACACAAGCATAAAAAAGCTCCCATCTTCACCTTTAAAAGCTCACCAACAGGGTCCGATAGGTAGGTAGGTAGGTAGGTAGGTAGGTAGATAGATAGATAGATAGATGGTAGTTTTCCCAGGACCACCAGGAAAGAGAAAGAACCATGTAGAAAGTTGCATGGCACAAGCTACAATCATAGTCACACCCCAGCAGTGGTCCACAGCTGTCCCTACTGGCACTCCAAGATGCACTGTATACACCAGCACCCCTAGCCAGCCATCAACCCCAACTGTTGGCCATCACTGCCATGTTGCCCTGGGACAGTCTATGTGGTGGCCACAGTGGTCCTCCCCAGTCCCAGATAGAATCTCCTATCACTGGTTCCCTGAGGCACCAGCTCTTGAATAACAGTCTGCAGTGATTGTGTCTGACTGAACTTGGGCCATGTGCCTTTGCATGATGACTTACAGCTGAGATTCTAGAGTCAGATTCCTTGGGGTCAAACCTTGGCTGTCCAGTTACTTGCTGTGTGACCATGAGCAAGTTACCTTCTCTCTGTGTTATCCAGTTTCCTCAACTGTATCAACTGGGCCTTGGACAGGGGAAGCCTGGCTGGGGGAAGGCAGAATGGAGAGAGGAGAAGGCATGAATGCCAGACACTTCCTCACTTGACAATTTTGTGATGGACTACTCCTGTTTTTCCCCACCCTAAGATAATATGACATTCTAGGGCAGTACTCTTCAAATACTTTTGCCCAAATAGCCCCTAAAAGAAGTCTACAAACTATCTACATCCCACAGATATTTAAGTTAACATCTAGAATTTTTATCATAAATTTAAATAGTTGAATATGTTGTGATTTCTAGCATATAGTATACATATATAGTTCCAGACCTTTTCATAGTCCCTGCTCTCCATCCCATTCTGGGCTTCATTCCTTCTGAGTCCCGACCTCCAAGAGCAGGGATTTAATTATTCAAATTACTTTTTAAACATTTCTTCTGTTCCCCTAAATTTGTCTTCAGGCAATTGTCCAGCAATTGTAAAAGCTCCACGAAATGACTAAAACAGAGCACAGATGAGACATGACAAACCGCTATGGAGATGCACTTTGAGTGAGCAATGCTGAAGTCACCCCGAATAGCTCTGCAGGTCTCAGGAGCATAGAGAGGCAAGAGCATCAAGGCCTATGGCCCTCAATGGCCTGTCTTATGCTCTGATTGAGCAAGACCACTGGAGGGGAGGGAGGGTGTGAAATAGAGGGGAAACAAAATATAAGACAACCAGTGCGATGCTAGACCATTTAACACACAGCTCAAAACTTCCCTTTATTTTTATTTTTTTGAAGATTAAGTTTTTAATTTGAGATAATTGTAGATTCCAATGTAATTGTAAGAAATAACACAGAAGGATACCACTTTCAAGTACCTTTACCCAGTCTACTCAGTTCAGAGTACTCTTTCCTTAACCTCTGGCAATCACTACTTGGTTCTCCAGTTCAATAATTTTATAAGTTTAAGAATATTGTATAAATGGAATCATACAGTAGGTAACCTTTTGGAATTAGCTTTTTTTATTCGACATAATTCTCTGGAGATTCATCCAGGTTTTTGTGTGTTAGTTGTTTGTTTCCTTTTATTGCTGAGTAGTATTCCAAGGTACAGATGTACCACAGTTTGTTTAACCACTCACCCACTGAAGGACTTTGGGATTGTTTGACTGCTGTGAATAAAGCAGCTATAAACATTGTTTACAGATTTTGGTGTGAACCTAAGTCTTTATTTCTCTTGGATAAACGCCCAAGAATGCAATTGTTGGATCATATTGTAGTTGCATGTTAGAAAACTTCCCTTTAGATGTTAGACTCCCATAAGTATTACCAGCCAGGGTTCTTAGCCTCCTTAATCAATAGAAGTTGATCAGAGGCCAGACAAGAAATTCAGGCAAGGCTTTTTTGGGGCCCCTGATGCAGCAGGGGGGAGCCAGAACAAACAACAGGTTCCCCTGCTTGCTTGCTCCCTAGGGGGAACGAGCTTGTTCCTTATATGGGGTGAGGGTAGGGGTGTGTCTGGGCGTGGGACTGGAGGGGTGGCTTAGGTGTTTTGCCCACCCCTCTGGTGGTGTCGTGTGCAGGGGGCATGCTCAGTACCCTGCTTTTGCTCCTGACACCCTGCTTTTGCTCTGGGCTCTTCAAAAGTGGCAGTTGGGTTTTTTTTTGGTCTCTTTTGTCCAGAATTTGCCCCAACTGCACATGCACCTAGTTATTTTTAGTCCCATACAGTTTCTTTGTATTTTGTTGCTTGAGGAGAGGTGTGTCCAGGTGCAAGCATTGCAGCACTGAAGCAAAGGGTCCCAGGTCCCAGCCTGTCTCATAAGGACAAAAGACAAATTTACTCTATCTGTTACTAACACCAAATGAGAAGAAACAGTCCCCTATACCCCACCCCCAATGATATAATGATTCTCTCGTAAGTGGTGACTTTAATTTAATCTCTAACCCCTCTCTCCCACCAACACTGAATATTGTTAAACATGTAGTTTGAAATTGTATTTTCTGAATTTTTTACACCTTTTAACTAGAATAAGTATTATACCAAGAGCTACTGAGGGGCTGTCTGGACTTGATCTTCTGTCGAAAGTGTAAGCCTTCATATTCTACAAAGGAGGTGATGTTGCCCTGTTCACATGGCATGGTGATTGGAAGACCATCATGGAAGGAGGTGAAGGATCCAAAGCCAGCTACCTGTTTTTGCCAACCCAGTAGCCATTTCCCTCCCTTCCTTGCAAAGGGAACTCTAATTTGCTTCAGTGTCCACCTCAGGACAAGGGTCCTGATCCCTAGCTCGGGAACACATCCTGATTTACGTAAGTCACTCATGGCAATCCCACTCCTCTTGTTTGTCATTAGTTTAGAGGATGTGAGACAGTTCTGGTCAGGGAGTCAAGACAGGAAACCATTGAGAGCTTCTAAGAAAGGTTTTCTTACATGTCACCAGGAAGACACAAACCATTTTTCCTGCTGGATATTGTGATGGGGCATGGTAGTCAGTACTTGTACAGTTATTTGGCAACTATGTGGGGAGCTAACTGGAGCACAAAGCCAAGGCACCAAGCATGGCAGAACAGAAGGTGGAAAGAATTCAGATCCTTGACAACGTCACAAAGATGCTGAACTAAATTAATTCAGGCACTGCCCTACCTTGCCCCTTCTCATGTCCTTATTATTTCAACCTTCTGTAGTGGCTTTAAAATATGCCACAATTCTCTGATCCTCTTCCTTAAAAGAGATGAAATCTAAATCTTCCCCGAGTATGAGTTAGACTTAGTGACTCACTTCTAACAAACAGAATAAGGCAGAAGTGACTAACTTCAGAGACGAGGTCTTGGAGGGTGACAAGGCTTCCTCTTCACTCTCTCTAAGATCACTCATAGTAGGTAAAGCTAGCTGTCGGGTCATGAGGACACCCAAGCAGCCTAAGGAGAGGCCCACGTGGTGAGGAACTGAGGTCACTTTCAGACAAAGGTACATTAATTGATAAAATGTTCTAAAAGACTGTACCCTAAAGCCAGAGAATTAGAGGGCCTTCCAGGGGTCCTCTGGTTCATTTTCCTCTTCCTTTAAAAGAGGATATAATGGTCTCTGAGACAAAAAGAAGTCACTCTCATAAGGCCTTCCAAAAAAGGAGATGAAAGTTGTTCTAGGGCTTTACTTTCAACAACCATCTGGTGAGAGGCCAAAATCCTCTGGTTATGATTAAACCAATTGCATCTTGAATCCTTGGAATTGAGTAGTGTTTTCCAAAATTTCTTACAGGAAAAGTATCCTGAATAATATTAACAGATATTCTATCAAAAAGAGGGGGGGAGGTAGAGATTTAAAACATACACAGAGCATATTGAAGACTTTGGAGAATTCTTTCTGTAAAGAAGTCTGCTTAACTCTTGTTTAACTCAGAATTTCTCAGATTTAGGGTGACTATGGTTAGTCCTCTGATGCTCCATTCTCCCAACAAAAATACCTATGATAATTTCTTGGGACATAAATGTTCTTTAGGACACAGAGAAACATGAGTGTGGATGAGAAAGTGCTCATGACGATACACTGAATGAATGTATTAACATGAATGATCAAAATAATTCAACTCTATAACTCAAAATACCATAGCCATCCTACGGAGATACAGTCACATCCATTATCTGAGTAATTCAAAGTGTCTAAGTTTAGATTTGGATTTCAAGTCAGAAATGGCACAAGAACTAGCAATGTGCTATGTGCAAAATAGGACTCATGCACATTTACTCAAAAAGATTAGCATTTTTCTCCCCAAATCCAAACTTTCAGATTTTCTTCTTTTCCATTAAACAATAAAATTTATGCTCCCTCCTTCAAAATTTCTTATTTTAATATTTCAGAATTTTTCCTCTCAAATATTTGGAAAAGAACTTCTTACAGAGATTGCTAAAATATCCATTTCTGGTGTATAAAACCCCAAATTTGCATGCCAATGCCTGCAAAAAGGTCAACTCATTCACTAACAAGGCAGCCAGTATTGCCAAGGAAGCCAAGCCCTGTTGACTGGCAGTGTCAGTCCCTGAATTCTATCCTGTTAAGCCCCAAAGCCAAGTGAACAAAGCCCCACACCCCTGAGTGAGTAAGAGTATCACTCACAGCAGTCAATTAGGACTTGCTCTAACCAGACAAGGTCCCATAAGGTAAATGGTTCTGTCCTGGGGCTAGGCCAAATCTGACATGCCCAGAATACCTCTAACTTCTCCTAATTATAACTTGGAATTTCTTTGCCATTTAAAATCAAATCATCAACCCTTTAAGACTCAGCAGAGATGGGAATCTATGGAAATGAATATATGCAAGCAGGTATATGAGAAACCCCACTTTCCCCCTCCATCCCCATGGCTCTCCATCTTTGATTCCTGTAGCTGCCACCATGCCTACCACCCAGGAAGAGAGATCATTTTTTTTAACTCTGGTTCAAGGGAGGACATGAATGTTTTTCCTTAGTTTCCTCAGTACAAATGAGATATACTGTCATTTAGGAAAAAGAAACCCAAAGAAAAGAAACAGAGTAATTACAGAGCAATCTTTGAGTGGTCCATTTTCAAAAGGACATGATTCTGATGCTCCAACTATACTGTGGTCCTAATGGCTGGTAAATCTGTTTGGACATTTTCCTGGTCTCTTCTATTAGCTAACCCATTAACTGGTTAACCCATTGCCTATAATCCTTTATTGAGAGAGGGTATTACCATCTGGGTCAAGGATGGAATGACTACATTCTTCCTCACCCACCCCCATAACCCCCAATACTCTAAGTTCCATTTTTTCTCTGATATGAGAGATTCCTCATCTATAGCTTTTCTACCTTCCCATATCCAATTGGTCAGCCAACCCATGAAGGGCACTGCTCAGTCCCAGAATTTCTAAGAGCTTAAGGACACCTGCACCATTTGTTTTTGCCTTGCTTGAGGGAAAGATGGACATCACACCACATGGTAAACAGCATTCCTAAACAGAAACCACAGCTACTAATCTAGAAGCTAGGGAGAATTTAGATGGTCTCAGAAACCAGAGAGGGTCCATGGAGTGGAGTCACACAGAACCTAAAAAGACCTAGGCTTCCTTAGCCTGTTTTCCCCCTGGAGCTAGACAGACATAAACACCTCAGAGACTCCTCACTGGCTCTCAGGAGGAGGAAGCTGTGCCTGTAGTTCCATGTTGGGACCCAGCCCACATTGCCTAATGCTTTAAGCAGTAGGCTCAGTATCTGTTATGTGAGGCCCAACAGAGGATTATCCTAGGTGAGAAGTGTGGCCAACACAGGTGGCCGAGCAAGGACGGAGAACTTCCTGGGGGAACAAACAGCAACTCCCAGATGAGGGAGACAATAACTTCAGCCAGACTTACCTACACAACTTTGGAGAGGCTGGAGAATACATCACCCACACAGCCAGATGCTTCTTGGCCTGTGGGAGTTACTGTCCTTGAGGAATGCATACTTTCAGGATGAGGCCCCAAACCATGGTGAGGTAGGTGGGTGGGAGGGGCATGACAGGGCTGCCTAGAAAAGAAAGAGTACTTTTTGTAGGATTTTTTCTGGTAGTTCTCTACTTCCTCACCCATATTCCTTGCCTGTGATACAAAGCCCTTCACAGACTGATCCTTAGACTCCTCTCCCAGTGCTATTGTTCTATAAGAGGGTTATCAGAGGGTCACCAGACTACTGAATACTACTGGAAAGACATTTTACAAACCCAAAACACCCGAATCTACACTGTGTGAAGTTATCGTTAGTAACTGTGTCCTATTTTTATTTTATTTTATAATAGATTAGGTACCTTTTAGTTCAATTTTTTTAGTTCAATTTTTAAAATTAATTTTAACATCCAGACAAGTGAAATTTGAACTTAAAATGTTTTAAAGTTCACTTCCTCCTTGAGAAAGGACAGAATTATGCAATGGCTAAGTGTATGGGCTCTGTAAGCACATGGCCTTCTTTGAGTCTTAAATCTGATACTTATAATTTGTATGATTTCTAGAGCAAGTTACCTAACCTATGCCTGCCTCATTTTTCTCATCTACAAACTGGGGATGATATGATTTCTGACCTCAAACGCCTATTGTAAGGTTTAATATGCCTTCATTTGTATAAAGCACTTGAAACAGAATTTAGGTCTTAAAAAGCCTTCTGGGAATACTAGCTACCCTCCTGATTGGAGGCTCAGTCTACCACAGTCATCAGTTCAGAGGTCATCCATGAACTCTAACAATACTCTCAGAATCTTCTGGCAAAGCAATTAAGACAGACGATGAGGTCTCTATACAAAATATGAAGAAGTAGTTTCTTTATTGGGAAAAAAAAGAATATAACCCTGCTGCCAGGGTTACACTGAAAGAGCAGGCTAGATCAGTCCATCTCCACAGAGACCCTAATCTTACTGTCTTATTCAAAATGTATTTGGGATAGACTCTCAGATGGATTTTTTTTTTTTTTTTTTTTTGGTCTATAGTACCTAGAAACTACACCTATTGTTCTTGGTCTTCCTTCCTTTTCTCCCACTCTCCTCACAAATACTTTCATTCTTGGCAAAGAGTCCAAGGATCCTCACATCCTCCAGAGTGCAACATCCTCCAGCCTAGCAAACCAACCAGATTCCTTATCAAGACTGATGACTTCTCATGGTAAACATCTGATGCATTAGGTAGGCTAGAGGGGCAGAGATTCTGGCAATGTCCCCTTTGGAATGGTGTGTCAGAAAAATATAAAGAGCTTTCACATCTTCTAGAGACATGAACATCATAAGCAGAGTACCAGTTTCCCTTTAAAGATATTTTAGAGCAATCAGCATTTTCCCCAGATGACAGAATGGATCCTCATTATTTGTGGATTCCATACTTGTGAATTTGCCTACTTGCTCAAATTTATTTGTAACCCCCAAACCTTATTCACAGCACTTTTTCAGTCATTAGTGGGCATGCATGGAGTACAAAAATTTTGAGTTGCCCCACGTGCAAGCTCCCAGCTGAGGTCAAACAAGGCAAGATTCTGCCTTCTTATTTCAGCTCTCATACTATAAACAAGCTTCCTTTTCACTCTAGTTAGTACATGTTTTTTGCATTTTTGTGCTTTTTGTTGGTGATGTTGCTCTTTAAAATGTCTCACAACTGTAGTGCTGAACTGCCGTCTAGTGTTCCTGAGTGCAAGAAGGCTACCTTAGGGAGAAAATACATGTTAGACAAGTTTCCTTCACGCACGAGTTATAGTGTTATTAGCCATGAGTTCAAAGTTACTGAATCAACAATACATTAAATAAGGTGTCTTCAAACAGAAACACACATAAAACAAGGTTATGTATTGATCAGTTGACAAAAATGCTGTGACCAGAGGTTTGCAGGAGCCTAACCCTGTACTTCCCCCAGGGGAAATGGTCCAGTAGTCATTAATTCAGTGTTTGTGGCAACTTTATAGAACATAACTGCAACAAATAATGGGAATCAACTGTATATCCAGAACTGAATTAATTCTTTCCAAGAAGAATTCTCATTGTTAGCCACTCTCCAAGCATAGTGCACTAGGTTGTCAAAACAAAACTTCTCTTCCAAGGTAAATTTACTTGTTACATAAATTGAAAAACTGAATTAAGGTATCCAGCCTGTTGTTATAAAGATGTCTAAACAACCTTACGTGAAAAAGGACTCTGAAACAGCAAAAACAAAATTTAGTTTAAGGACAGGGATAAAAGATAAAAATCATTATTGAAGTACTATTCCCTCCCTTTTCCACCTACTGATTTAAATGTCACCCCTCTACCCTATCACCCACCAGATAGTTGCCCTCGTCTCTCTAATACCACAAGCTGTAGCTGGCATGAGGCTATACTGACAAGGGGATCAGAGTATCTATTTGTCTATCTCCCTATGTTCCAGGCCCAAAGGAAAATAACTCAGTATTCACATATCTCCCTTCTCTTACAACTTATAGAAGCCTTAGAGGAGAGGGCAAAAGCAGGCATGGTTTTCTCTATCACTCACCACCACCTACTCCATCCCAGTGGGGAAGGAGGGGGGTCAGAGTTACAGGGATGGGTCCTGACCCTGAGATAGAGAGACACAGGTGACCCAGTGCAAAGATTGGGATCACCCAAGACCACCCTCACTTCTGACACCTAATGCAAGGTTGGGGGCCCTCAAGCCCAATTCTGGCATCAACTACAAGTTTCAATTTCCCCAAGAACATCCTCAGGTTGAGTAATTCACTAGATTAAAAAGCAGCAAAGGGAAGAGGCACATAGGGCCTCAAAAGCATTCCAGGTATGAGCTTCCAGTGGTCTTCTCCCAGTGGAGTCATGCAAACAGCGCTTATTTCTCAGAGCAAAGATGTATGACAATACACAGAGTACAGAGTATTGCTAACCAGAGAAGCTCACCCTAGCCTTGGCGACCAGAGTTTTTATTGGGGCTCAGTCATGTAGCTATGGTAGACAACCATATCGTGTGACCCAGGGATCCCAACATAAATCACACTGTCACCACAGACAATCTGCCATCACTCAAGGCCCCCAGGTGAACAGAGACACTGATCAGGAAGGACATTCCAAGGGCTAAAATTTACTTCCCAGGAGTCAGGGGCAAAAACCAAACCTCTCTTTGGCAAGGTAAATCCTTTGCTACACATCTGGTTAGAGATTTCTGCCCATTCTTCTGTGCATGTGGCAAAAACAGCTGCTCCTCCTTTCCACAAGCCCAAGAGCCACTATGTTTTGACTGATGCAGAAGGATCTCTGCCCGGTGAACCTAGGGCAGGTGAGATGCAGAGGAGTGAAGGCATGAATCTCATAGACCAGTGGAAGGAGATGGAATAGTGTACTAATTTACTGTTACTGCTGTGACAGATTAACACAAATTTAGCGGCTAAAAACTACACAAAAGTATTCTCTTGGAGTTCTGGAGGTCAGAAGTCAAAAACAGTTTCACTGGGCTAAAGTCAAGGAGGCTGTAGGGCTGTTCTTTCTGAATGCACTGAAAGGAGGCTCCATTTCCGTGCTTTCTTCAGCTTCTAGTGTCACCTGGAATCTTTCGCTTGCATTCCCTTCCTCCAGCTTCAGAGCACATCACTCCCTTCTCTGTTTCTATCATCACATCGCCTTCTCCTGTGACTCTGACTCTTCCTGAGTCCCTGTTATAAGGACCCTTAACCAGGGTAACCTTCCGTCTCAAGATCCTGAACTTGATCACATCTGCCAAGCCCCTTTTGCCATATAAAGTAACATTCACAGCATGCAAGGATTCGACATGAACGCAGTTGGGGGTCCGTTATTCAGTCTAACTCAGATGGGCTGTATGCCTAAAGAGTCATAGGTGCCATAAACACCTTTTATCTTGTATTTTATCTTCATTTTATCTCACCCATAGTAAGAGATTTGCTATGAACAGCAAATATTTGTTTCTCAAAAACATGTATGATATAGAGAAAATTTTTTTAATTTCCTTAATAGAAAAAAAATCCCTCTCTAAAGAGACAAGCATTATGTAGTATAAATGTTTTGATAACCTGGAATTATCAGTTGGCTTCAAAGAGTGAAAGTGCTAGGATAACATAAAATTAAGTAGCTCTGCATAAAAAGGAGCTCATGGAGAGGAATTAGAAGCTACTTGGGATGGGGAAGGGGAGGGATCACGAGTGGAGAAGACAAAATGATTAATGAGGGCTTCCCTGGTGGCGCAGTGGTTGAGAGTCTGCCTGCCGATGCAGGGGACACGGGTTCGTGCCCCGGTCTGGGAAGATCCCACATGCTGCAGAGCGGCTGGGCCTGTGAGCCATGGCTGCTGAGCCTGCGCGTCCAGAGCCTGTGCTCCACAACGGGAGAGGCCACAGCAGCGAGACATCTGCGTACCGCAAAAAAAAAAAAAAAAAAAAAAAAAAAAAGATTAATGAGAATTTTCTGAGTGGTGTGTGCTGTAAAACTTCTCCCCCGTTTTCCATGAAATCTTCAGTAAATCCATAGTGTGCACTGATATTTTAAGAAATAGGTTTCTTTTTTGGGTATGAAACACACTCTGATTCCTGATTCAAGGATGCTGCTGGGGAAAACCAGAGAATGACTATGGGATCCCAGCAACCTCTGGGTTACAATGAATAAATGGACATCAAACTTTTCTTTCCTAAAACAATTGCAAACTGTGAAGGAGGAAATCAATGAAAATCATCTGGGAATTACAGTCATATTTTCTGGTAGTTTAATTATCTTGTTATAATCTGGAGTTAATACCTGGAGTGAAAGCTCAACATCATACCCTTTTGCATCAGTCTTCTAAGTGTGGCTATAACAAAGTACCACAGACTGTGTGGCTTAAACAACTAAAAATGTGTTGTCTCACAGTTCTGGAAGCTAGAAGTCCAAGATCAAGGTGTTGGCAGGACTGGTTTCTTCTGAGGCCTCTCTCCTCTCTCCTTGGCTTGGTGATGACTGTCTTTGACCCTGAGTCTTCACATGGTCTTCCCTCTGTGTGTGTCTGTGTCCTAACCTCTTCTTTTTTTTTTTGCCGTACGCGGGCCTCTCACTGTTGTGGCCTCTCCCTGTTGTGGAGCACAGGCTCCGGACGCGCAGGCTCAGCAGCCATGGCTCACGGGCCCAGTTGCTCCGCGGCATGTGGGATCTTCCCGGACCGGGGAATGAACCCGTGTCCCCTGCATCAGCAGGTGGACTCCCAACCACTGCACCGCCAGGGAAGCCCCCTAACCTCTTCTTTTAAGACATAAATCTATTGGATTATGACCTACCCTAATAAACTCATTTTACCTTAATTACCACTTTAAAGACCCTATCTCCAAGTACAGTCACATTCTGAGATACTAGGGTTTAGAATGTCAACATATGAATGGTGGGGGTGGGGGTGGGGCAAGCCCACAGTGAACACAATTCAGCCAAACACTTCTACAATTAAAAAATGGAAGGCTAGTATTAGCATTTTAAGACAGGATGTTAGAATGGGCTTAACTGATAGCTAAAAGCCTTAGTGCTTCTGGCCCAGAGCATGGCATACATGTCTTAAAGCTGATTTAAGAGGTTGACCTGACAGAATCAAAAAAATGGAATGTAAATCTCTAAATTGTGTTATTCTCTACAAGGTTTCTACCCTAATTAGTTATGTCTTCTTTTTTTAACATATTTAATTTTTATATCAATACAATAATATACTCACTACTGTTTAATTTGCATTTTAACACCATGTGGGGACTCTGGATTTGATTCTTGGTACAGCCAATCCAACATTTTGTAGAAGAGCAAAACTAATTTTCTTTTTTTCTTTTTCTTTGCTTCTGTGATAAGAGTACCTGCCTCAGGGATCAATTCCATAAGGCACTATCTTGTCTTATCCTTACAAAAATTACTATGTTAATTTAGCCTTACAAAAGACATTTTTCTCTATGGTAATTATTTTAGGAAAAACTACCAGTATTTAATAGCTATTTGTTAATAAAATTTTATCCTGATGCTTACCATAAAATGTTTAATATCATTTGAAGTTTTTATTGAGAATGACACCAAATAACACTAAAATCAAAATGATTCATATCTGCTTCAATTGTGGGCATTCTGAATTTTCTCACTTTAAAAAGTCTCATGAGATTTGTATTCCCATCTGATTAATGAGAATCATGGTCACATGTGATAGAGTCATTGTTCAGATCCCTGGTGCATGTTAAAAACAGTCTCTAAAACAGGCTCTGTTGCTTTTCCTGGTGTCTCGGCTCTATTACACTACATCTGCAACACTGCAGGTGTCTTTTATTCATTGCAAAGCAGTTTGTGCTATCAAATAACAACAGCAAGTGTGCACCAAGATCAAAAATCAGAGATAGGTTACAAAATAATTGCAAAGAAATATGAAACGATATATAAGTTGATATTCCTATTTAAAGACTTCTAAAACACTAATTTGAAAAAAAATAGCTTTAGATTATGGTACTAAAGAAGCCTTAGAAATAGATTTCTGCGCTCAAGATTTGGTTCAAAAAAAAGAGAGAGAGAGAAATATTTTACTATGACTACTCATATAATCAGGAGGCTGTACAGAGAAGAGGTCAAGCACATGGACTCAGGAATCAGAATGCCTGGGGTCAAATCTTGCATTCACCCTTTAGTAAAAGGAAATGCTAGGCAAGTTACTGGTACGCTTTGTTTCTCAGTTTCCTCAACTGTAAAATGTGGACAAATGTAGTGCTTTGTAGGGCTGTGGTGAGACTGAGTCAGTTAAAGCACTAAGAACAACACCTGGCACTAGGCAGCACTCAGTACTGGGGCTAAAATATTATCTCCTCCTCCTCCTTCTCTCCTTTGATCTCATCCCATCTCATCACTGCTCTCTCATGTCCTCCTTTTTCCTTTTTCCCCACCTTCAGCTTTCTACACAGCTTTGACAATTGGCTCTCCTTTTGCATCTCCACTCTGTCCCCTGGTGAATTCAATAACACATTAATAAAGCACCCTGCTATTACTCTTCAATAATAATAATAATAATAGCTAACATTTTTTGAGCTTTCACTATGTTCCTGTTATGCATCCTTTTGTGAAGTATACTCCACTGTCCTGAATCAGTGTCCTCCCTGAACCCATGTGGGAACATACTGTCCTAATTTTCCTTGCTTCTTCTTCCAAACACTGGGTTCCCTTGGCATTCTTTCCCAGTCCCTTCTCTGTACACTTTCCTTCGTGTGGTGAAGATCACATATCTTCAGTCACCAACTATATGCTGAACATTCTCAAAGCTGTATCTCCAGCTTGAACTGTTCCCCAGAGCTCCAGACCCTTATATATGTGCACTGAACATTTCAACTTGGATGTCCCACAGTACCACAAAGCCAGCACAGGCAATCTGAGTTCATCTTTACACCAAACCCTCTATCTTGCATTCCTGTCTGAAGAAAAAGCATCATCATCCCCATCCCATCCCAGGATGGAATGTGTTAAATGCTGAGTTGAAAAAGCAAACAGCATGGAAATGGGCTCTGCCCTCATAGAACTTAGAATCTAACTGGAGGATACAGTAGAAGAAACAAGTAAATAGGACATACTTAATTTTCTGTCTTTTTAATACTATCATTAGTTATATAATTAAGTATATTCTTTTCTTGGGATTTTTTTCATTAGCATTTTATAAAACTGATTAACTCTGTCATATTTTACTACAGATATTTTCTTATCCAGTAACATTGGTTTTTTTTTTGCATTCAGAAACTTATTATTTTTAAATGATCAAATCTAATGACCTTTCCTTCCATGAATTTTTTTCTACCACTTCTAGATTTACAAATGTTTTCTCTATCAGGAGATCTGATGAATACTCAATTTTGTCTTCCAGTTTCTCTATTTGTTTATGTTTCATTCTATTCTACTTGGAATTTATTTTGAGAGGTATTAGTAAAATTTAATTTATGAAGATTTCCAAATCTTAATAGGTTGGATGAGAAATGGCTAGATAGCAGTCTTTTTCATTTTTGAAATATTTGAGACCACCAATTTTTCTGTCTTAAAATTTGCATCTTCCTTGGTTTATCAATAGAACTTTTAGGTTTTTTCCTATTTTTTCAACTTTGATGCCTCTCTCCTATTTTCTCATTCCTCCTCCTTTTTCCTTCTAGTTGTATTTGTTCCCACAGCCAAAGTCTTGGACATCTGTCCTTATCTTGATTGCTTTCCTTGACTCAACTCTGGCCCAAGACATCAAAGATACATTGAGGGACTTCCCTGGTGGTCCAGTGGTAAAGAATCCACCTTACAATGCAGGGGATGTGGGTTTGATCCCTGGTTGGGGAACTAGGATCCCACACGCCGCGGGGCAAGTAGGCCCACGCACCACAACTACTGAGCTTGCACGCCTCAACTAGAGCCCATGTGCTGCAAACTATAGAGCCCATGTGCTCTGGAACCCATACACCACAACTACAGAGCTCACAGCACCCTGGATGGAGCCTGCACGCCACAACTAGAGAGAGAAAACCCACATGCCACAACTAGAGAAAAGCCCACACACCACAACGGAAGATCCCGCCTGCCTCAACGAAGATCCCCCATGCTGCAACTAAGACCCGACACAGCCAAAAATAAAATAAATAACTAATAAATAAATCTTAAAAAAAAAAAAGATACTTTGATTAGGACGACTTTCTACTTAAATTCAGCAAGAATCAAACTCAACATACAATCTCCTGCAGCCTTCAACTGGCTCCCTCCCCCATTTCTTGATTTATAATAATCCTTTGTTCCATCAAAATCCCAGTCACATATACTCAAAACCTCAGAATCATCTTCAACTCTCCTTTATCCCTATTATTTCATTAGTTAACAATTTCTACTAATGCTGTATCTATCACTACGTCTCTATTCTAATAGACTGATGATCAAAGGCCAGAACTCTTCCTTGTAAGTTTGAACAACACCCTAATTTCTCTTCATGAATGTACTCTCTTCATTCTTCAATGTCTACTACGCACTTCTACCAGAGTAATCATCCTAATGTACAACTCCTATCACGCTATTTCCAAAATTTAAAAACTTCAGGGTATAAATGATAAAGTCCAACACCATTATCCTAATTTTCAAGTCCCTGTATGATCTGATTGTATTTGCTTTAGTTTCTTACTAAAGACCTTTAAACTAAGGGGGAAAGGAAGAGAAGAAAGGATAAAAAGGAAAGGGAAGGAAAATGAAAAAGGAAAGAAGAAAGAAGAAATGGAAGAGAGGAAAATGAAAAAAAAAATTAAAAGAAGGGTATTTTTGTTGGAAATGCCAGATTCCCAATCTCAAAATAAATTAACCACAGAAATAAAATTGTTGGCACATATAACTAGGAATGCAAGAGTTGAATCTGGCTTCAGGATAGTTGGATCCAGGCTTTTACATGCTATCATTGGGACACTGTGTCTTTCTCTATTTCACAGCCCTGTTTTCCTTAGTATCTGCTTTATTCTATGCAGGGTCTCTGTAAAAAGATGGAAAAGATCTAAACCAGTTTATAGCCAGCTCATTTAGATAGCATCACCAAATTTCTATCATTAACTCTGATTGGCTCACTTTGGATCTTATGCCCAATTCTGAACCAATCACTGCGACCAAAGACAAGTGGTACACTCATCAAGCAGATCTGGGACACATCCTCATCCCTGAAGCTAGGTAGTGTGAACCCCACTAAACCAAATGGATGAGACTGGGGGAGAGGAGACTCTCAAAAGAGATTCTGATATGGCATAACACACATTTATGTAAGAAGAACTAAACTTGAAAGAGCTAGTGAGCAGAGTAATCTACTAATCTGAAATTGCCAATTCTGCTAATCATCCACTGGTGAGATTTTGTCAAGCTAATTCAATTTCCTTTGTACTTCACTTTCTTTCACAACAAAATGGGCATAGAATTTATGCCACCAGCTACTGCCAAAAAACAAGATCCTCAGATGAACCTAGACAGACTACTGCCAACATCACAAATGGCAAAAGTTTATAGAGGTTAGTATGGGCCTTACACTGAAGTTCTTCATATACATATATGGAGCTTTTGATTTTAAAACATTTTCATGTTGTCTTATTTGATGTGAATAAAATCACCATGAAATACATAGTTTTTCATTTTACACATAATGTTTTGTTTCTCAGGCCATCGTCCCCTGAAAACTTCTCAGCTGTCACGCAGAATCAGTCATTTCCTCCCTTCCTACTCTCATTCTTTCCAACAAAGTCACTTGTAAAGAAGGCATATGGAGGTGCCTCAGTACTGCCTCTATCAAGACCCATTTTGTTAAGGGGCTGACATCTGTTTAGAGGACACCACATTTCCTCTTTACTCTCTTCCCCAGCTAAAAAATAAATCCCCATTGACCCCGTGCCAAGAGCAGCCACAACTTCCTCCAAAATTATCTCTGCTTCTCTTCCAGACATACATCTTCTAGAGTTTTACAGTCAACCGATTGAGAGATCAAAACCAAAACCAACCAACCAAGAAACATATGAAATTTCTTCTAACTAAGAAAAATAAGAAAATTCCAATCTCCTTACTATTAATCCAAATTTCTTTTTCCTACAATATAGTGAACTTTAACTCTCCTGGGGCAGTGACTATTTGTAAGATTCAGAAGCACAATTTATGGTTTAAATGTTCTCAACAAGAATAACTTTGACATTTCAAAAGGTATAAATTCAAAGAAATAATGTGGAAGTAATAACTATGGAAGTCCCTGTTTTTGTATTCCCAGCTCCACAATATTTTACAGTTGTCTGTACACAGTAGCTACTTTAAAATTCTTGCTTAAAATTAATTAAAACATTATCTTTGGAGATCCTAAATACCAAACTTGCTAGAGAAAAAACACTTTAATTCAGATCTCATTAATTCAGATTCTGTGCTCTTTCAATTAAGAACTGAAATAAATTGTCTACCTTTATAATATTAATAAGAAATGTGACATGATAAATCATGGGTAATACTGAACTACATTATAGAGGGATATCTATCAACTTTGAAAAATAGTTTTTAGTTTTATCATTTACATATCAATTATAATAATGTAATATGATAGATATGACTTATTGAGTACTGATTGGGGATTATGCTAACTGCTTTATATTATCTTGTTAAATCCTCACAACAAATCTATAAGGCAATTACTTTAATCTGTTCTTTACAGATGCAAAAATTAAATCTCAGAGAGAAACCACTCAGGGGTTATATATACAGGTTAGACCTTAGCTCCAAACATTAGGCTCTTAACCAATACACTGTACTTTTCCTCCTTTTAAGAGGTGACCACTCGTTGGAAGAGTGCATTGATGTGGTAATTTTAAATTATTTTTATACATACCTTAAAGTAAGGCATCTTGGCAAGGAGTATTTTGATAACATATTTTAGTTATCGCGAAAATTTTAGTATTCGTGTAAGGTTTGAAGTAAATGTATTTCTTTTTGATGTCTTATAAATGTCTTTTTATGAGTTGCTGAGAGGTTCCTAGACTTTTCTACTTCATTTATTATCAGTTTAAGTTTACATGCTATATTACATACCTGCAACCCTCACTCACATTTCTTATAATTTCTAATTCAACATTTGCTGCCACCTCAATTTTCATGAGCCATATTAAATGTTTTAGATATCAAAGTTACATTTGTTGAAAAACACATTTGTTGGTCCCAAATTTTAAATAACAAACTGCTGTTGAGAGAGGTAGGGGACTAATCATCTCTATAAATCCAGAAATATTTAGTTTCCCACAAAAGCCTTATTCTAATAATTTCATCTTTCCTGTAGTGTTATTTCCCTGGTGGAAAGATCAGGTCAGTGTGTTCCACATTTTTTTGGACAACTTTGTATTTTGGATCAGAAATGTATGGCAGTGAACAGCTGTGGAGAAAGTAGAAGGCAGTGTGCTGGATAAATGCTGGCCAAAACACAATAAAATGAATTCTCACTATTTTAGAACAACAACCATACAAACTATATACTTCCAGTCTTCGTTGTAATTCAGCCCTGCCCTTACAGGATGCATGTGAGAGAGAGATGCCCTGGTGGTACTTGCTTCTATGTCAACAATCACTAGGCTAGAATCTGTTCTGGCTAACTCAGTTCTGTCAAGTTCAAAGACCATTTGTCATATATGCCCAGAAACAAAAACAAGAGTCCTTCCCAGACAGCTGTGCCTAAGGGCCATGCAAAAGTGGTAGTCCAAGTCCAAGGCATGTCTTCATGGAAAAAATTCCTAAACACTAATCCAGCACTTCTCTCTCCTGCCCTGTCAGTCTGTCACCTTTCCCAAGCACGGAACAGCTCACTGTAAGTGGACAACATGTTCCCAGCTGCAGCTGACTCATATCATGACTGCGAATCCAAATCAGCATCTTTCCAGTGTGGGAAAAATCTGAACTTAATCAATTCCCTATGTAGAACACATTTCCAATTTTTTTCATTCTCTCATTCTCTCTAGAAAGTCACCTAACTTGAGTTTTGGTGACCAAAACTCGCCCATCTGAAATGTGAAATAAAGTACAAAGATTGTTGGTGAATCTCTTACTAGAATGTTCAAAGAGAAAATGCAGATAACAACAAATAAACCATAGAATCTGGGCAAGAAAACTGAAGTAATAGTGAAGTACATAAAGACAAATAAATGAAAAAACAAAACAAAACAAAATCATGAAAACCCTTTCTGCCCTCAACCAGCAATTTTCCATAGCAACCTATTCTAATCACAAATAAGAGTGTTCCTGGAAGACCAAGGCTATTGAAAGCATTTTCACTGCCCAACACAAATGTTCTCACGTTAAAAGTGCTGTCAAACAGGCTCCATGGATGGAGCATGTAGGTCACACCACTGAATAAGACATTAAGATTAAAGGTAATTGCAGCTGTCTGTCAACAGTGGGTCAAAACCTGCAATCCAAAACAAAGGCATTCAAAATTTAAAACCCTAAAAATTTTTTAAAATTATAAAATATTTGAGACAAACAAAAAGGTCTAGGATATAGTATAATGAGCACTCATTCACCCATTTGTGTCTCCCCCACGAGCTTAAGAACTAAAACATTAAAAGTGCAATTTAAGGCCCCTATGTGCCCCTCCCTGACGGCACTATCCTTACTCTTGCCTTAGGTTTATCACCATTCTAAATTTGGTGTTTGTCTTTCCCATAAATGTCTTTATACTCTTACTACATATATACATATCTTAAAACAATATGTGTACTTATTTTGTAAAACTTTAAATAAATCGTATCATACTGTCTGCATCCTTCTTGCTTAAACATTGTGAAATTTATCCATGATGATATAGAGTGCTCCTGTTTATTTATTTATCCTGATATAGTATTTCATTGCACATACATACAATTCGTTTATCCATCCTTCTAGTGATGAACATTTAGTTTATTTCTAATTTGTTCTATTGCCAACAATGCTATTATGAACATTCTTGTTTACTTATCTTTGTGTATATGATTAAATGTTTCTTTAGGGCAGAAGTCAGCAAACTATGCCTTTGGGCCAAATCTGGCCTGTCATCTGTTTTTGTAAATAAAGTTTTATGGGAACACAGCCATACTCATCTATTTATATATTGTCTATGGTTGCTTTCACGATGGCAGAACTGAGTAGCTGTGACAGAGCATGTATGGCCTGTAAGGCTGAAAATATTTATTATCTTTTTTACAGAAAAAGTTTGCCAACCCTACTTTAGGGTATAAACTTAGCAGTCATCTGTTTGAAGACTACGTAAGTATTCAATTTTACCAAATGTTGCCAAAGGCCTCCCAAAGTAATGTAGCAATTGAGACTCTCTTCAATAATATAAAAACATCCCTATTCTCATTGTTCCTCAACCTCACCAACACTTGAAATCTCAAAAACTTTCAAATTGCGTCCATTTATTTTGCAGTTTCATTTCAAATATCCTGGATTTATTATAATGGTTCATGTCTATATTTGTGAGGTATGTTTCAAGGTAATAACTGAAATGGTAGAGCAATGGTATAACTCCATCCCAAGGTCAGGCTGAGGCACAAAAGTGCCAAAGGACATCTCCCTATTTGTTTCCACATAGAGCTCCTCGTCACAAACACTACATCCCATTCTCTTTCCCGACACCTTGACCCCAGGCACACTATCTCTAAGGATCTGTGTGTCTGGATCATGTGTACCAAGTTCTTCTATAGCTCATAATTTGATACCTGCTGAATACTCCTTCTACTCCTTCTGTTCACAGATAAATTGCAAGATGAAACATAGTCTCAGCGTATTTTTTGTTTTGTTTTTGTTTGTTTTTGATGTGGACCATTTTTAAAGTCTTTATTGAATTTGTTACAATATTACTTATGTTTTATGTTATGGTTTTTTGGCTGCCAGGCATGTGGGATCTTAGCTTCCTGACCAGGGACTGAACCCACACCCCCTGCACTGGAAGGCGAAGTCTCCACCACTGGACCGCTAGGGAAGTCCCCCAGAGGTTTTTTTTGAATAGGGAGGAGAGAGGAGAGAAGTCCTACTGCTTCAGTGTGGGACACATGGTCTCCACACTGTATCTCTGAAGGGCAATTTCTACCACCTACACATGAGGCCAACCAGCTAGGCAGCAGTGAGAATATGTTGAGAGAAGGAAGGATTCAGCTGTGCCTCTGGCTACTCCGAAGGTGAGGTTCCCTGTCTAGGTAACTCTGGATTATCCAGTTTTTTTTTTTTTTTTTTTGCGGTACCCAGGCCTCTCACTGCTGTGGCCTCTCCCGTTGCGGAGCACAGGCTCCGGACGCACAGGCTCAGCGGCCATGGCTCACGGGCCCAGCCGCTCTGCGGCATGTGGGATCCTCCCGGACCAGGGCACGTCCCCTGCATCGGCAGGCGGACTCCCAACCACTGCGCCACCAGGGAAGCCCCTGGATTATCCAGTTTTGATTAAGCTCTTTGATGGAAGGAAATCAGCTTTTTATCTTCCCAGGGCCTGTAATTTTTTTCTGGAACACAGGTGTTGATTTACAAGAGTCTAGGTTATTATTATTTCATTTATTTAGTTGGCTGTGATAAGGGAAATTCTCCTCCTCATGGATATTTCTATAACCTGGGTAGGTAAATGAGGCAAGAGGGTAGCAGGGGAAGGGCAAGAAGTAAGGGAAGATGTTTATATGTGACAGTTACTGGCACATACTCAAAGCAATGAAATGTCAAGTTATGCTTCAATTTTGCAGTAAAGGCTGTTGATCTAGGTGAATTTAAAGAGGGAAAAGGCAGATAAAAGAGAAGAGGGAAAACTGGGTGAGGGAAGGAAGAAAGGAAGTCATGATGAAACAAGAACGTAAGGTGGATAGCTAGTGGGAAGCAGCAGCATAGCACAGGGAGATCAGCTCGGTGCTTTGTGACTGCCTGGAGGGGTGGGATAGGGAGGATGGGAGGGAGGGAGACGCAAGAGGGAAGAGATATGGGAACATATGTGTATGTATAACTGATTCACATTGTTATAAAGCAGAAACCAACACACCATTGTAAAGTAATTATACTCCAATAAAGATGTAAAAAAAAAAAACAAAGAGGAAACCAGCATAAAGAGAAGTTGAAGAGAGAAATTAATAATAGATACGAGGGCTTCCCTGGTGGCGCAGTGGTTGAGAATCTGCCTGCAAATGCAGGGGACACGGGTTCGAGCCCTGGTCTGGGAAGATCCCACATGCCGCGGAGCGGCTAGGCCCGTGAGCCACAACTACTGAGTCTGCGTGTCTGGAGCCTGTGCTCCGCAACAAGAGAAGGCACGACAGTGAGAGGCCCGCGTACCGCAATGAAGAGTGGCCCCCACTTGCCACAACTAGAGAAAGCCCTCACACAGAAACGAAGACCCAACACAGTCAAAAATAAAAAATAAATAAATGAAAAGAAGGCTCAACATTTAAAAAAAAATAGATACGATAAGTAATGATTAGCATAACTCCAGCCACAGTGAGGTACAAGTTGGGCAATCATAATACAGGAACGTGTGCTGATACTTAAGGACAAGAGGCAGGAACTTCCCACCATGGGGGTGAGTGATTCAGGGCAGCATAGCTCAAAGCCCTGTCAAGCACATACTTCCCAGAGGGGCAATGAGGAAGCTGGTGTGGTGTGCAGGGAGGCCACTCTGCAGCAGACATGGCCATGGCCATGATACACCTTGGGAATGATTCAATGAATTTCCACTTGAACACTCTGTTCATGGGTACAAGACCATCTGAGGCCATTAGTTTTGTTCCCAAAGATTTTCTCCTGCATTACTGGCAACCTCCTGCACTGCTGTCTTTTCTTCTATCAGACTAGTTGTCTTCTAAAATGTCTGGCTTTTAAGCTTTATCTGAGCTTGCTTTCATTCTCTGGGCATCGTGTGTCCAACCAACATTTATGGAGGGCCAGCTCAATAAATGAGCTTAATTACTAGGAAAACAAAAATTTAAAAAGACATTTCACAGACACTTAAGTCACATTACAGAGTGGAAAGGAGGAGAACATGAACCAAGTGTCTAGACGGGGAGCATGGAGAAATATACTCTTCCTGGGGGAATCGAGGTATATTTTCAGAAGATTTGAGCTGGGTTATGAAAAATAATGGTGAAACGGGAGAAGGATAGTCCAGGTAGAAGGACCAACATATGTAAAGACACACTGATGTGGAAACACATGGCATGTTTAGGAGAAATACTTTTTAAATAACCACTCCTAGGGGATGGGAATTCTTAGCTTCATGTCCTTGAAATACGAGCACAGGTACCTGTGGAAGCACCAGCAAGTGTAAGATGGGTTAGGGCCAGAGAGTGAGGTGTATGACAGCTAAGGAATTGCGACATTATCCTCTAGGGCCCCACACATCTCACTAATGTGAATTTAATTAAAGTGAATGGATATCTAATTTTCAGCCAGGCACATGATTAGCTCTCTCATGACATTCTGGCCAAGATGGAAAAACATGGGCTCTATGATGGCACATTTGGTATATCATGTGATTATCTCCAGCTACTGGAAGAACTGTCGGGTAGAAGATGGATTTCATATTTTATGCCCAGATCCAAGGAAGAGCTGGAACTATAAATGAAAGTTACAGGGAAACATATTACTGGTTTGGGTCAGAAATGCAAAGTAAGAATAAATACGTGAAATGGAAAGTTCCCTTCATGTTACAATGAGGACAGGGAGGTCTAAGCAGTTAAATGCCTCCAGTGTTTGCACAGAGCTAGAAGCTGGATCCCCAGATTGTCTGGGGCCTTATCCTCGGACCATCCTGTACCTATCTTCTGCTAGGAGCAAAGAGAGGGCAAGAACAGGATGTTAAATAACTGTTTGAAAAATACATTTTGATGACTATTGGTAACCAATACAAAAGACTGACTAAGTGCAAAATGTTGCAGATTATATAAGGACTAACCTATTGTCAGAAACAGATTGATTATTTTAAGAAGAAAAAGAGAGAGTATATGTATTAGTCTGCTAAGACTGCCATAACAAAACATCACATACTGAGTGCCTTAAACAACAGAAATTTATTTTCTCACAGTTATGGAGTCTGGAAGTCCAAGATCAAGGTGTCAACAGGATTGGTGTCTTGCCTTTCTCTTTGGCTTTCAGATGACTGCCTTCTCACTGTGTCCTCACATGGCCTATCCTCTGTGTGCACACATCCCTGTGTCTCTTCCTCTTCTTGTAAAGGATATCAGTCCTATTGAATTAGAGCCCCACCTTGATGGCTTCAACTTTAATCACCGCCTTAAAGGCCCCATCTCCAAATACAGTCACATTGGGGGGTTACAGCTTCAACATATGAATTTTTCAGGGACACAATTCAGTCCATAACAGTATGTAACAGACAGGGAGACACGTCCAGACAAAAGACAGCAGTGTCTGCATTACTGTTCCAAAGAATTCACTCTCACCTCTACCTTGCATGTCCTGTGGCATCTAACTGACCTCTAACACCCTACTTTTTTGCCTTTTACAATTTGTCAAAATAACTATTTATTTATTGACTTTATAGTCAGCTTTTCAACTCTTGCCTTTGGAACTCTGAACTCTATTCATGCACCTGCTACTTGTCAGTTTCTAACACAAAGACTTGATCCTCTTGAACTCTCTTGTTTGCCCCAGTTTGACCCTTTCCTATACACTGACTTGAGTATGATCATCCTTCTCCCCCAGCCCCATCCATCTGTGTGCTTTCAGGCTTCTGAGTGGGCCACATCTGCCAGCACAGCTTCCCAATGGAGCTTAAACTATCTGCCAGCAAGTGTTCTTCCACCACTAAACCGGAAGGTCCTTGAGACAAGGACTATGTCTCGTTCATACTTGTGTACTCAAGGCCCACAATAGTGCTTGAGAACATAACAATTTTCTGAAAAATGTTTTGTGTTAAGTGACAAAGAACAAATCAGGTTCCCAGCGAAGATACATGAGGAAGAAGGCTAAATGAAATTGATAGTGAGCCTGGATTTTTTGTTTGCTCTAGTAAGGAAAATGTATCTCCGCACGCATTGATATTCTCCTCTACAATCACACTCACCCTCTGCCTGCCTGACATGCAGATGGAATAGGAAAGCATATGTAAAGCGTTGTGGTAAGAGTCACACTCCCAGTGCTTCATTCCTTCTCTCAACCAGCACTTTTTAAGCACCAGCTACAATCAAAGAACGACCACAGTCTGTACATATCCAAAGAGGAATACCATTCTTATACTTCTTAAGGTCATAATCTGTTATGATTAACAGATATGTTAATAAAATAATAATAATATTGAGTATTTTATTTATATGCCACCTCATTCTACAAAAACAATTTAGAAATTTTACAAAAATTTATGTAATACAGAAATATAAAATTAATAGTTGAGAAAGTCCAAAAAAGGGAAAAATTTCACATACACGCAGGCCATCCAGGACTCTGTATCTACAGGTGCTAGAAGTGTGTTACTAATTGGGCTATAAACTACCTATGACTAATACAGAGAAAAAAACATTCAGTTACAAGACTTGTGGTAAGAAACACAACTTGTCCTTATGTAGAGACCCATAAGTAATTTCCTTCTGTGTCTGTATGAGGGAAACACTGTAGAGATTTTCAAGTCAAGATGACATATTAAGTACACTTAAGGACTTAAGTCCTCATTTCCACTCCAATAACCAAACTACTAAATAAGATTTATAAACTATACTTATTTTTATGTACATAACCTGGATGAAAGGAATAATGAGAAATACCCAGGTGTCAGAAATGAGTGATTTTAGGCTGAGTTCTGGCAGCTCATGGTACAGGAGGCAGATCCTGGGAGTAAACAGAACCATGGGGTCTGTATTTCAACACCAACATGAGGATGAGAGTTAAGAGTTACACATCTCACCCCTGTGGTGAAAAACCACAGTTGGGCCTCCTGTGAGAGAACAGGACCTGGTAAGCAAACCATCCACTCAAGCCATGGTTGGAAATAATTTCCTATGGAATTCCAGAATCTTGGATCTGTGTCATATGATTGCCTAGTTACACTATCTTAATCCAAAAAACCCAGAGCCAAAACACAAATGTAAGAACTTGCCCAGGGACAGTGAAAGCCCCTAGGTAAAGCTGCAAGGGGAAATGTCCACAATCCAGGGTATACATGAGGGAGCTCAGAGAAAGGATGATGCTCCAGGAAAATGAACTCACAGACAAGGATGACACAACACATGAGAATGTCTGGATCCCAAAACCAGACAACACATATAACTCACAGCAAAGAAATAATACCACAATGAGAAATAGATTTTAAAATGAGTACTTTTAAAGTCTTCAAAGATATGAAGAAATTGTTTTTGTGAAACAAACCCATAAAATTTTAAAATAGTAAATTGATATTAAAAGCTCAGTAGAAGAATTAAATAGTATATTAAAGCAATTAAAAAGAGAATTAATATATTTGAAGAGAAACCTAAGGACATTTTCCAGAATGAAAGAGAAAAATTAATTGAGTTGACAAAAAATTTTTCTGTTTAATTAAGAGACATGAAAGAGAGTATGAGAAGATCCAAAACACATCTAAGAAGCATTCCAGAAAAAGAGAGTAAATTTGGGAAGCAGCAACATTCAAAAAGATAATAGTTGAAAATTTTCAGAAGTGAAGAAAGATGTGGAGAGCTTGTGGTCTAGAGCTCAAGCTCTTTCTTCTCCATTCTTTGATCAAAGAATAAAACTTTCCTTTGCTTCTGAACTGAACTTGTTCTCATTCTACTGGCATGAAGGACACCAGGCAGGAGGACCTTTGCTGGGGCCCGACTCAAAAAGCTCTGCAAAAGTACCTAGAATAAGGGGCTGTCAGGACTGGAAGTTCTAGTCCTCTTTCTTCCTGTCCTACAAAATCACCTTTAAGCTCGGGAGAGTGGCCAAGATGGCAGAGTAGAAGGACTCTAAGATCACCTCCTCTCACAAGCACGCCAAAATCACAACAATCTGCACAAGAACCATCATTGAAAAAGACTGAAATCTACCAGAGAAGATCCTCTACAACTAAAGACATAAAGACAGAACCAAAATGAGACTGTAGGAGGGGCGGACTCGCGGTATAATTAAATCCCATACACCCCAGGTGGGCAACCCACAAACTGGAGAATAATTATATTACAAAGTTTCTCCCACAGGTGTGAGAATTCTGAGCCCCACATCAGGCCCCCATCCTGGGGGTCCAGCACTGGAAAGAGAAGACCACAGAACATTTGGCTTTGAAGGCCAGCGGGGCTTGACCGCAGGAGCTCCACATGACTGGGGGAAATAGAGACTTCATTCTTAAAGGGCACACACAAAATCTCATGTGCACTGTGATCAAGGGCAAAAGCAGTAATCTGATAGGATCCTATCCTTTTGAAACTATTCCAAAAAATTGCAGAGGAAGGAATACTCTGAAACTTATTCTCTGAGGCCACCATCACCCTGATAACAAAACCAGACAAAGATACCACAAAAAAAGAAAATTACGGGCCAATATTACTGATGAACACAGATGCAAAAATCTTCAACGAAATACTAGCAAACTGACTCCAACAATACATTAAAAGGATCATACACTGTGACCAAGTGGGATTTATCCCAGGGATGTAAGGATTTTTCAATATGTGCAAATCAATCAATGTGATACACCACATCAACAAATTGAAGAATAAAATACCAGGACTTCCCTGGTAGTCCAGTGGTAAAGAATCTGCCTTACAATGTAGGGGACACAGGTTTGATCCCTGGTCAGGGAACTAAGATTCCACATGTCTCAGTGCAAATAAGCCCATGCGCCACAACTACTGAGTTCACGTACCTCAACTAGAGAGGCTGTGTGCCACAAACTACAGAGCCCATGTGCTATGGAAACCGTGCACCACAACTACAGAGCCCATGCGCCCTAGAGCCTGTGCGCCGCAACTAGAGAAGAGAAAAACCCGCACACCCCAACTAGAGAGAAGCCCATGCGCCTCAACAAAAGACCCCACACGCCTCAAGGAAGATCCCACGTGCTGCAACTAAGACCCAATGCAGCCAAAAATAAATAAATAATAAATAAAGCTTAAAAAAAAATTTAAAACTATATGATCATCTCAATAGAGGCAGAAAAAGCTTTTGATAAAATTCAACATCCATTTATGATAAAAACTCTTCAGAAAGTGGGCATAGAGGAAACCTACTTCAACATAATAAAGGCCATACATGACAAACCCACAGTTAACATCACACTCAACTATAAAAAGCTAAAGCATTTCCTCTAAGATCAGGAACAAGACAAAGATGCCCACTCTTGCCACTTTTATTCAACATAGTTTTGGAAGTTCTAGCCACAGCAATCAGAGGAGAAAAAGAAATAAAAGGCATCCAAATTGGAAAAGAAGAAGTAAAACTGCCACTGTTTGTAGATGACATGATGTTATACATAGAAAATCCTAAAGATGCTATCAGAAAATTACTAGAGCTCATCAATGAATTCAGTAAAGTTGCTGGATACAAAATTAATATACAGAAATCTGCTGCATTTCTATACTGACAATGAACTATCAGAAAGAGAAATTAAGGAAACAATCCCATTTATCATCGCATCAAAAAGAATAAAATACCTAGGAATAAACTTACCTAAGGAGATAAAAGACCTGTACTATGAAAACTGTAAGACACTGATGAAAGAAATTGAAGATGACACAGATGGAAAGATATACAGTGTTCTTGGATTGGAAGGATCAACATTGTTAAAATGACCATATTACCCAAGGCAATCTACAGATTCAATGTAATCCCTATCAAATTACCAATGGCATTTTTCACAGAACTAGGACAAAATTTTTTTTAATTTGTACGGAAATACCAAAGACCTTGAATAGCCAAAACCATTCTGAGAAAGAAGAATGAAGCTGGAGGAATCACACTCCCTGACTTCAGACTATACTACAAAGCTACAGTCATCAAAACAGTATGGTACTGGCACAAAAACAGAAATATAGATCAATGGAACAGTATAGAAAGCCCAGAAATAAACCCATACACTTATGGTCAATTAATCTATGACAAAGGAGGCAAGAATATACAATGGAGAAAAGGCAGTCTCTTCAATAAGTGGTGCTGGGAAAACTGGACAGCTACATATAAAAGAAGGAAATTAGAACATTCTCTAACACCATATACAAAAATAAACTCAAAATGGATTAAAGACCTAAGTATGAAACTGGATACTATATAACTTCTAGAGGAAAACATTGGCAGAACACTTTTTTACATAAATTGCAGCAATATATTTTTGGATCTGTCTCCTAGAGTAATAGAAATAAAATAAAAAATAAACAAATGGGACAATGAAATTTAAAGCTTTTGCACAGCAAAGGAAACCAATAAACAAAACAAAAAGGCAACCTTCGGACTGGGAGAAAATATTTGCAAACAATGCTACTGAAAGTGATTAAGTTCCAAAATATGCAAACAGCTCATACAGGCTTAATATCAAAAAAAACAAACAACCCAATCAAAAAGTGGGCAAAACACCTATATAGGTGTCCATACAGATGGACAACACACACATGAAAAGGTGTGCAACATCACTGATTATTAGAGAAATGCAAGTCAAAACTACAATGAGGTATCACCTCACACCAGTCAGAATGGCCATCATTAAAAAGTGTACAAATAATAAACACTGGAGAGGGTGTGGAGAAAAAGAAACCCTCCTACACTATTGGTGGCAATGTAAATTGGTGCAGTCACTATGGAGAACAGTACAGAGTTTCCTTAAAAAACTAAAAATAAAGTTACCATATGATCCTGCAATCCCACTCTTGGGCATATATACAGAGAAAATTTTAATTTCAAAAGATACATGCACCCAAATGTACACAGCAGCACTATTTACAATAGCCAAAACATGGAAACAACATAAATGTCCATCAACAGATGAATGGGTAAAGAAGATGTGGTACATGTACATAATGGACTATTACTCAGCCATAAAAATAATGTAATAATGCCATTTGCAGCAACATGGATGGACATAGAGATTATCATATTAAGTGAAGTAAGTCAAACAGAGAAAGACAAATATCATATGATATAACTTACATGTGGAATCTTAAAAAAATGATACAAATGAATTTATTTAAAAAACGGAAATAGAATCGCAGACATAGAAAACAAACTTATGGTTACCAAAGGGGATAGTGGGGAGGGGGAGATAAATTAGGAGTTTGGGATTAACATATACATACTACTATATATAAAATAGATAACCAACAAGGACCTACTGTATAGCACAGGGAACTATATTCAATATCTTGTAATAACCAATAACGTAAAAGAATCTGAAAAAGAATATATATTGGGTTCACCAAAAAGTTCATTCAGGTTTTTCCATAACACCTTACGGAAAAAACCTGAATGAACTTTTTGGCCAACCCAATGTATATATGTATGTATATATAACTGAATCACTTTGCTGTATATACTTCAAACTAACACAGCATTGCAAATTAACTACACTTCAATAAAAACACCAAAAAAAAAAAAGATGTGAGATCTAGAGCCCACTCGAAGTTGCTCACTGGAGTGCTTGTGACAAACAGAAATGGAAAGAGGTTGGATTCTGAGATGGAATTTACCAGAGCTTTCTTAATCTGACAGTAGAATGAAATAACATTTGATGGGACACAAATGGTAAAAGCATGCTAAAAATATTCTAATTTCATCTATAATATTTTCTGTTCATTTAAACTAACTTTAAAGAGTTTTATATGGTATTTTAGAGTTGAGTCTATCATATTTCTAGCATGAAAAATACATCCTTTTATTTACTCTACATTTATGATTTTCAAGTAGTCCTATAGTTCCTGTGTATAATTTCTGCTGTTTGTAAATCCTACACTTTAGGAAGTGTCAAATACTGCTAATTCCCTAAAGTCTCCTGAATCTATAAACTAGAGATTCCAAATTCGAATGCTTATAGGGACTAAGCAATAACATAAATGTGTGAAGTGACAATTTGGAGTAATAAGGACTTAGTGAACAGATTCATGTCTTTTTGTTCTACATGGATTCTGAAAACACGTAGAAACTTAACAGGAGTGTTAGAGAGAGTATCAGTGAGCAATTAGCAAAAACTCTAAGGAAGAAGGGGAGAGAAACTGAGATGGTCCTTTAGAAATGAAGGTCCTGCTTTCTATAACTTAGGGCTCCAGTCAAGGGTACAGTCAAATCTCAGGGAAGGTATAGCAGCCTCCATAAACACAAAGCTCAGGTTGCCTCAGTAGTCCAGTGCTAATACCATACTTTCATGCTAATACCATGACCAATAATGACCAAACTTTGTTTTTAACCAACTGCACTTCTTTTCTTACACCTTATTTTTGCCTGAGAAAACCTGTTCATTCTTTAGCATTAGCTAAGAGAAGACTACCCTAAACTTGAATCATTAAAAAATAATTCACTAATTTCATTCTTTTACATGTAGCTGTCCAGTTTTCCCAGCACCACTTACTGAAGAGGCTATTTTTGATCCATTGTATATTCTGGCCTCCTTTGTCATAGATTAGGTGATCAGAGGTGTGTGAGTTTATCTCTGGGCTTTCTATTCTGCTCCATTGATCTATATTTCTGTTTTTGTGGCAGTACCATACTGTCTTGATTACTGTATCTTTGTAGTAGAGTCTGAAGTCAGGGAGCCTGATTCCTCCAGCTCCATTTTTCGTTCTCAAGATTGCATTTGCTATTCGAGGTCTTTTGTGTTTCCATACAAATGTAAAATTTTTTTTTCTAGTTCTGTGAAAAATGCCGTTGGTAATTCGATAGGTATTGCATTGAATCTGCCGAACACCAAACACAAAAATAAATTCAAAATGGATTAAAGACCTAAATGTAAGGCCAGGCACTATAAAGCTCTTAGAGGAAACATAGGCAGAACACTCTTTGACATAAATCATAGCAAGATCTTTTTTAACCCACCTCCTAGAGTAATGAGGATAAAAACAGAAATAAACAAATGGGACCTAATTAAACTTAAAAGCTTTTGCACAGCAAAGGAAACCATAAACAAGATGAAAATACAACTCTCAGAATGGGAGAAAATATTTGCAAATGAAACAACTGACAAAGGATTAATCTCCAAAACATACAAACAGCTCATGCAGCTCAATATCAAAAAAAAAACAAACAACCCAATCAAAAAATGGGTGGAAGACCTAAACAGACATTTCTCCAAAGAAGACATACAGATGGCCAACAAACACACGAAAAGATGCTCACCATCACTAATTATTAGAGAAATGCAAATCAAAACTTCAGTGAGGTATCACCTCATACCAATCAGAATGGCCATAATCAAAAAATCTACAAACAATAAATGATGGAGAGCGTGTGGAGAGAAGGGAACCCTCATGTATTCTTGGTGGGAATGTAAATTGATAACAGCCACTATGGAGAATAGTATGGAGGTTCCTTTAAAAACTTAAAATAGAACTACCATATGACCCTGCCATCCAACTACTGGGCATATACCCAGAGAAAACCGTAATTCAAAAAGGCACATGCACCCCAATGTTCATTGCAGCACTATTTACAATAGCCAGAACATGGAAGCAATCTAAATGTCCATCAACAGAGGAATGGATAAAGAAGATGTGGTACACATATACAATGGAATATTACTCAGCCATAAAAAGGAATGAAATTGAGTCATTTGTAGAGACATGGATGGACCTAGAGACTGTCATACAGAGTGAAGTAAGTCAGAAAGAGAAAAACAAATGTTACATATTAACACATATATGTGGAATCTGAACAAATTGGTATAGATAATCTTATTTACAAAGCAGAAATAGAGACACAGATTAACAAATGTATGGATATCAAGGGGAAAGGGGGGTGGGATGAATTGGGAGACTGGGTCTGACATATATACACTATTGATACTATGTATAAAATAGATAATAAGAACCTACTGTATAGCACAGGGAACTCTACTCAGTGCTCTGTGGTGACCTAAATGAGAAGGAAATTCAAAAAAGAGGAGATATATGTATACGTATAGCTGATTCACTTTGCTGTACAGTATAAACTAACACAATATTGTAAAGCAACTATACTCCAATTAAAAATAAATAAATAGGGCTTTCCTGGTGGTGCAGTGGTTGAGAGTCTGCCTGCCGATGCAGGGGACACGAGTTCGTGCCCTGGTCTGGGAAGATCCCACATGCCGCAGAGCGGCTGGGCCCGTGAGCCATGGCCTCTGAGCCTGCGCGTCCGGAGCCTGTGCTGCGCAACGGGAGAGGCCACAACAGTGAGAGGCCTGCGTACCGCAAAAAAACCCAATAAAAACCAAAAAACAACAACAACAAAAAATAAATAAGTGAATAAATAAATAAAAAGAAATCACTGATATGGTGGATGAGCCAATGAAAAGTAATCCACATAATAAAACTGATGTACTCAGAACATTCCTCACGTTTTCCAATCCTCAACCCTGATAATCTACGCTGCTGAAAAATCAGTATCACAGAAGACATTGTCAAGTACTTTTTCTTTTCTTCTTTAATAGATGTTTCCCTAAATACTCAGTGAACGTGTCAGAGAGTGACAGCATCTCAGAGGAACTCTCCGAAGCAGAATCTATAACCCTTATACCAAAATATCATTCCACCAAGAAAACACAGAACAAGAGATGTTTAAAATGGATCATCAAAACCCAGTTCAGAATAAGGAAACAAAGAGAGCAATTTGAGAATTGAAGGCAGTCAATTAAACAAGACTGAACTTCTTCCCTGTGGCTCTGTCCATAAATGTATTTTAGGGCTTTCTAACAGGCCATGCTGTTTTCATAGCTGAATTTATTACAGATGTTTCTATGGCACCTTACTCAAATTCACAAGTTTCATATAGTCTGTACTCAAGACCAAAAGCTAGTAAGCTTGACAAAGAAGAAAACGTAGAATGAAGCGATACATGATGGAAAAATAGAAAATTACAGTAAGAAGTGACTCTACTGGTTCAACTCCCTCGTTTTATAGAAACAGAAACTGAGCCCTTGGTAGTGACATGCTCAAATAAGGTGACTGGCAATCTTGTTCATTTTCTACTACTCTATCTCCATTGGTAAAGGCTTTTTAAAAAATTCTTTCAAAGTATTATCAATGCATATAGGAAAGCAAATTAAACAAATGTACATTTTAAAAAACAATAATAATAAAGCAAGAACTTGTGTAAGCACTACCCATGTAAAGAACTAAAACACTGCCAGTCCCTTGGAAACCCTCACATGCCCCTCCTAATTGCACCCTCTTCCTTCCCTGAAAAGGAAACTAGTCCCTCACTTTAGTGACAACTGTTCACTTGCTTTACTTTATACTCTTACTACTTAGGTATTGTATCCCTAAAAAATATATTTTTAGTTTTGTTTATTTAGTGGGATCACATCATTATACGTAAATTTTTATTTCTGACGTTTTTCATTCAATGTATATTTGTAAGATTCAACTAAGTTGATGTGTAAAGCGATAATTTGTTCATTTTGTTGCTGTTTAATATTCCATTATGTGAGCATGTCATATTTTATTAATCTTACGGGTATATATCTGTACAGAGTACAATTTCTATGCTGTAGAGTGTGCACATAGTCTACTTAGAAGACTTTCAGCAGGAAAAAATGTGTAACTCTAATTTAAAATGGCTTAAGCAATAAGAACATTTACTATTTTGCATAATAAGAAATAAGGCATAGGTAAAAGTCCAGTGTTACCTGTTTCAGTGGCTCAACAACGTCATCAAGGACCCAGGCAATTCCATCTCATGCTCTGATCCTTAATATCTCTCTCACTTTGTTCTCAGGCTAGGTCTTTCATAATCACAAGATAGCTACAATAGCTTCAGACACCATATCCAATCATGATCACATCCAGAGGAAAAAGAGGCCATCTTCTCCAATGTTTCTCTCTTAAGTGTAACATAACCTTTCCCTGAAGCCCCCAGCAAACTTTCTCTCACCTCATCGGTAAGAATTACATCACTTGCCCCACCTAAATCAATCACTGGATAGGGAAATAAAACTCATCTAAGCCAATCAAGGTGTTCAATACACACTCAGAGGCTGCTGACAGGCCCTGTCCCTGAGCACCTAGCCATAGGAATGAGGTTGTATGCTTGATCTTTTTTCCCTTAAATTTTGCTATCATTAAACATAATGATATATTTGTTTATGGTAGAAAATGAAACTTTAAATCTATAGAAAAGCATAATAGAATAGAATAATATTATAGAATAATAGAATAGAATAATAAACCCCATCCCATGAAACCAGCTCTCAGCTTCACAATTAACTCATGCCCCATCTCCTTGCATCTATATCCCATCCATCTCCCCATTCTCTCCCCAGATTATTCTGAAATAAATCCAGCTGTCATGTTACTTCATCTGTAACTACATCAGTATATGTCTTTAAAAGGTAAAGACTCTTTTAAAAAACAAAGCCCCAATACAATTATCACATCTTTAAAAAAAGTTTCCTAAGTCAACAAATATCCTGTTAGTATTCAAACATTTCCAATTAGCTCATAAATATGTATCTGTGTGTAGTCTGTGTGTGTGTGTGTGTGTGTGTCTGTGTGTGTATTTACAGTTTGTTTGAGATCCACATAAGGCCGAAACATTCCAACTGATTGATATATCTCCTAAGCAGGACCAGGTATTCTTGAAATAAAGTCAGGGTTTTGTAAATGAGGAGGATGGGCAGTTAAGGAAATGTGAGCACAGGCTGGAGCCCCCAAACTAACAGGCCTCAACCAGGCTCTGAAAGGTCTTTCTAAAAGACTCATGGACCATGGTCAGTGGCCACACCTAGAAATGTGCAGGTTACAATCTAGAAGACCTCTGTCACTCAAAGGGCAAGAAATATTAAGGATCTAGATTTCTTAGGAAAAGCATATCACAAAGAAATGAGCATCATTAAAAGTTGGGTGGAGAAGAGCATGAAATTAATGCTAATGTCACTGCAGCAAGAATTTGTTTTTAAGAAACCAACCATTAGCAAAAGATTAATAAAGATGGCAAAAGACTAGAAATTTATAATTCCCTGGCAAATGACCCTATTGATTAAAATAAAAAGTATAAAAGATAATGATTTCAACTCACCACTTCTTTGTAGTCAATTTTGCTTTTAATCTACACTTAGTTTTAAAAATTAGGTTGTAAATATATAAATGATTGGTATTGAATTTGAAATTGTGATTTTTAAAAAAATGTGGAGTTGAGATAAACTGCTAACAGAAGTGATAATACCATAATAAGATTTTATGGTATTGTTTATTAATAACTCTCTGGATTCTAAAAATGATTTGTAGTAACAAAGTAAAATATATAGACTTGATAAGATTGGAAAAACATCAAAGCAGAATAAAGGCAAAATTCAAGAAATGAGAGAAGGAAAGGAGATTAATTAAGCAGAAAACATGGGCTAAAAGAAGGGATTGACTATTTTTTTTAAATAATAAAACTTTTTAAAGTTTGTTGTCCTCCTGGGACTTCCCTGATGGTCCAGCAGTTAAGACTCTGCGCTCCCAATGCAGGGGGCCAGGGTTTGATCCCTGGTAAGGGTACTAGATCCCGCATGCCACAACTAAGAGCCTGCATGCCGCACTGAAAGATCCTGCATGCTACAACTAAGACCTGGCTCAGCCAAATCAATAAATAAATATTTAAAAAATAAATAAATAAAGTTTGCTGTCCTATGTCTCTACTTTTTCAACATATTTTTTTTCTGTCTGACAGTCACAAGTCAGAGATAGTAGTTCAATGAGCAGAAAAAAATGTTTACTATCAGCACAGCTTCTCCAGGAGTCGGGCATGGCAGGATGTGCTGAATGGACTAGGACAGTCCTTCTCTACGAGGGAAATCTAGCCCCCCAGGGGACATTTGGCAATGTATGGAGACATTTTGGCTACGTTTGTAGCAATAAGGGAGAGGTACTATTGTCAACTAGTGGGTAGAGGCCAATGCTGCTGCTAAACATTCCACAATGCACACAATGCTCCCCTTTCCCCCAGTAAAGAATTATTCAGCACAAAATGTCAATAGGACCAGGTTAAGAATCCCAGATCTAGTGGATGGAGATGCAGAATAATTCCAAGGCACCAGCCCACAATGCATCATTAACATATACAGAAGGACTTCTCTCTCCTTTGTCCAATAAATCCTTTCTCTACAATTTTCTTTCCTCGTTATTACCTTCACCACAATCAAAATGCATGCTTTAACATCTCACTTCTAGTTTACTGCAAGCTCCCAAATGATCTCCTGGCCCACTTTAGTTCATAAGCTCACAGTTGTCTGACTAATATTTTTTCTGACATTGTAATTCACCCCTTTCACCTAAAGAATGGCAATGGCTTCTGTTTTCCTATGATGTCAAAGCTAAAGTCCTCATCCTGACACCAGACTCATCACCCATTAATGGCTAATTCTTCACTTTTGTAATCTCACCTTAAATCCCCATAGCTCCTCCAGCCAAGACATCAAGACATCTTTCTCCTTTTACTTCCTTCACCTTATTCAACCTGCCTCCTGGTTGTCTCTTGCTGCTTTGGTAAAGAATAATTCTGGGGCTTCCCTGGTGGCGCAGTAGTTGAGAGTCCGCCTGCCGATGCAGGGGACATGGGTTCTTGCCCTGGTCTGGGAAGATCCCACATGCTGCGGAACGGCTGGGCCTGTGAGCCATGGCCACTGGGCCTGCACATCCAGAGCCTGTGCTCCGCAACGGGAGAGAGGTCACAACAGTGAGAGGCCCGCGTACCGCAAAAAAAAAAAAAAAAAAGAATAATTCTGAAAAACCCAACTGCCTTTTAGTTGTTTCCACTGTGATAAGTGGGACAATAGCAGAATCTACTACAAAATTCATGTACTGAAAAGAATTTAAGTATGTTCCTTCTAATATTCTATGTCAGGAAACTGTTTTCAACATTAAAGGTTGAAACAAAAAAACATTTTCAGGCAAAAACAATTTCAACTAATTGAAACTGAGTCCCCCTAAAACCAAGTTCCCCTGACAAGTTTATGATTAACTTCTCTATCCAAAACTTTATTCTCCTTCTTGTCCTGCCCCCTGCTCCTCTCAGGACTGGGGAGTATCAAAGGAAAGGGGGAACTGAAACCAAGCAGGACCCTGTGGGGCCCTCCAGAGTACAAAAGCCTCACTGTGTCCCCTGTTTGTTGTTTGTAGAAAAAGTCTTTAGTCTCCTAGGCCTCCCCTGAGTTCCAAAGAGCAGACTTAAGTAATTACTAATTAGGTAAGTGAGGGAATGCAGAAACAAAGGAAAAGCAGTTAAGCAAGAAAAGTAATGACAATAGTTTAGTGATAAAACAGAGTCCTAGTTCCTCCTCAAGGATATACATAACAATTTGATGCACATCTTTGAGTCATTCTGCAAGAACCAAGACCCACAACTAGGTAGAGGATGGTGACTACATGCTGAGCACAAACACATAGAGCCTAGACTGGTTGGAACTAGAAGGTTGATGATTAAGATTCCTGAAATACCACCCTGTTACTTTACCACCAACCAATCAGAAAAAGTCATGCCTCCTGCAACCCTCACCTCAAATGTTGCCTTTAAAAATCCTCCCTGGAAACCATAGAGGAGTTTGGGTCTTTTGAGTGTGAGCTACCTGTACTCCTTTGCTTGGTGCCTGCAATAAACACTGTAGTTTCCTTCACCACAACCTGGTGTCAGTAGGTTGGTTTTGCTGCAACGTGGGCCAGGTAGACACAAGTATGGTTTAGTAACATAATCATAACTTTTCCATTTTCCACTCGTCTAATTAATGGAGATTTTCTTTCATGAAAATCTTGGTTTGGAAGCAAGGAAAATTAGGGAGATATCATTCACATCTTTTTTTAAAATTTGGGGTTTTTTAACTTTTAAAAATGGTACTGCAGGGAGAAATTTTTTAATATACTGAAACCTACTGACTCAAAAAATAAGATTAAAATAAAATACGAAAATTGAGTTTACATTTTTCCACTAAACTCTACTGCAGAAGAGAATTACTCCCTTATTTCTGATAATGCTAAGTCAATATTTATAGTACAGAAATTGAAAACGTTCAGGCTGAATAAAAGAAACATGGGCACTATTTAAAAATATTTAAGAAGTTGTTACACAGAAAGGGGAATAGATAAACTTTCAAAGTTGCTCACAAGGACAGAAGCAGAACTAATAGGAGGCAGTTGCCAGGAGTGAGATTTTGGCTCAATATAAGGACAAAGACCTGCCGCCACTTGATTTTGAAGGACCTTCAGCAATGTTTCAAGACCATCACTTCAGTTAGGAAAATGTGCCCTAATCAAAAACTGATGGCCTTGTCTTCAGCATTCCCTCCTTAATGTTTTATGCACACTACACTACACATGCAGCCCCATTACTTCATAACCTTGGTTATTCAGACCCCTGGTGTCAGCTTCTCTCAGCATCTGGGCAGCCCCCAGTCTCACACACCATATTTAGATGTAATTATGTTGCTTCTTTGCTCATCTGCAGGAGTCCCCTGCTGTGTCCAAAACAAAGTCATAACCACTTAGCATGATTTTCAAGGCCCTTCACAATCGGCACGCCACCATCAACCTACTCCCCCGCCCCAGTGGATAAGTAAATATTTTGATGTAAAATAGGTCAATTTTTTTCAAATTTATTGTTATTTAGAAAAAAGATTTTAACAGAGTTAAAGGACTGAGTTGGGGAAATGTCACAGAAAATGCATCCATATAGTATAAAGGAATTTAACAAAGTCTCCGTAAGACCTTTGTAGTCAAGTTAGAGAAATGTGGACCAGACACTAGGATATTTAGGAGGCTCTATAACTAGAAAAGTGACCATCAAGGACTAACTAATTAGGCTGGATAATTACCAGCCTAAAAAGAGATTTCCAGTGGTGGATCACAGAATGCTGTTTGTCCAAAAACATGTTTAAAAATATGGAACTCACGTTCATCACATTTACAGATCATGATGCTGAGAGGGAAAGCAAATAAAGTAAATGGCAGAGACAGGACACAAAAAGCCAGGAAGCAGGGATGATGGATGGAACAAAAGAAGATGAAATTCAACCAGTTCAAAAACCAAACTACAAAAGTACAAGACAGGAAGACAGTGATATTGCAGAACCATTTGTGGAAAAGGCATAAATATTTTACTCAATTGCAAACTTAATATAAGTCAACATGTGACTCTCTCTCCAAAAAGAAACTAATATGACCTTGAGTTGTATTAATAGACATACAGTAGCTATAATAAAGGAGATAAATGTTCCTCTGTCCTCTACAACCTAAATACAAAGGAACTGGTGATATTTAGCCTGAAGAAAGACAGTGGATTGATTGCTCTCTTTAAATATTTAAAGAGGTGTCATGTAGAAGCAGCCCTCAGAAGTCTGACATACAATGGGTAAAATATATGAGGAGATAAATTTGGATTCTTCTTCCTAACAGTGCAAACATCCATGGGAGGGAATAAAGCCTCTATTACCAGACTGGACATTTTATACATGCTGTAGGTTGGATTCAAGTCCTGGAGAAGTGACTGGAGTGAATGAGGTAGGTATTTTGAACTCTGAGATTCTACAACTTGGAGTAACCCACAAAGCTTGGGGGTCACTGGGTAAAGCTGTGATGCTGGTGGATTGGGCAGGGTGGGGATTAGTGAAGGAAAGTTGCTCCATCCTCAAAAAGTATGAAGCAGAACTCTGGCTGTCTCTCAACAAATTCTACTAGAGATGAATTGCACTTCCACACTCATTTGGAATAAAATTTAACAGAATTATAGAGAAAATTCTCTTTCCATTGTATACTTTATAAAAACTTTAAAATGTTTTCTCTTCCTAAACCTGATCTGCAAACTCTCTTTTCTAAACTGTGTACAATGTAGATTTTCCAGGAGTAATTTTTCAACTGTAATAAGTAAAAGCCTAACAACAAGTTGTAGAATAAATCTGTTCCTTGGAACTAAAATGTGTGGTTCTAAATTTATTTTTTTGTTTGAATTTATTTTGTGTTCCCAAGACATCATAAACCTATCTGCCCACATACATGGGTCTCCTCTTCTTACATCAATGTCAAAATGATGGTTTCGGTCTGAGTGTTTTAGTTCTCAACATCAGTGACAGGCATTTGGCCAACATTCCTTCGGGATTTACCTGTGCCGGTTTTGTATCAACAATCCACGGACATGCTCATTCTCTCTGGCTCCTAGGGACTTCCCGGCCTCTAGTCTGCATTTACTTTCCATTCCCACCACTTCACTATGCATTTTTTGAGGCAGTAGATAAGTCTAGAAATCTTGCTGGCCAGATCTCTTATAGCTTCATTTGCCTGCTTTTCCTTTCTCTTGAGGTGGTGGTTCTCACATTTAGAGTGCTTCTTAATTACCTGGACAGCTGGTTAAAAAATATGGATTTCAAGATCCCATTCTCAGCTGTTCTCATTTAACAGCTGCCTTGAGAGGGGTACACCATTTTTAACAAACCCCAATTCCCCTAGAAGGTTTTTTTTTTTTTAATTTTTTACACAGGAGGTCAACAGATTACACACTGAGAAACAATCTCTAAAGGATTCTAAATTGGAATGAAGAGATGTACTATGTGGTCTTTTTCTCATCAGACCTGAGGAAATTTGTTGATGACCTACATTTTTACAACGATTGGTTAAAAGATATCTCCCTCATCCAAGAAGAGACAGCAATAAATGTAGTTTCATGAGTATCTGCTATTCAAATGGCGATCTGTGCAGAGCTTTTTAGAAATACCCCACTCCACACCTACTGCAGAATCAGAACCTGAACTCTAACAGGATATCTGGGCAATTTATATCAACACTAAGATTTGAGAAGCAACTGTGCTACTAGAGCACATGAAAAAGTGACAAGCAACGTAAGTCATCATACCAGGATTAGATTCAGCTTCAAACAACAGAGACCCAAAATAACAGTAGCTTAAATAAGAAAGTTTCTCTCACACATAAAAGTCCACCTATAGGTTAATTAGGGCATATACTGTAACTTTGTTCCATGTGGTCCTCAAGGATCCAGGCTCCTTCTAGATCAGACTGTCGTGTTTTGCTATGCAGAATGTGCACTGCACAACTCTAGGACGCCTTTCATATAATAATCAAAACAGATTTGTGAATTTATTATGACAGTTTTCCTGCATCTGGCAATAAAGGGCTTATAGAATGGATGTTTTTTTCTTAATCACAAAAACTTGCTCTTCTGGGCTGATGGCAGAACAGCATCTAGCTTTCTGCTTACCATCCTTTTGTCCTCCTGCTAAGTTAGATTTCCAGATGTCACATTCACTTTTCAAGCAGAATCCTGGAGAATGAGGCAAAAAATATGCACCAGCTATCTAGTGCTACTAAATTTATCTGGTGCTGCTACAGTCTTAGCATACATCCCATTGATCAGGCAGGGTACCAGGGATACCCTTTAGCTGCAAAGGAGGCTGGAAAATGTAATCTTTATTCTGGGTAGCCATATGCCCAGCTTAAAAGTCTATTATGAAGAAGAATGGGAAAATCGGTATGAAAAACAACTAGGAATCATATATTTGGGGACAAAGCCATGTAATTCTGAGATTTCTATAACAAAATAGTCTGCTCTTTCGGAACCTTCTCCACTCAACTAGATGGGTCTAGTTCAAAGTTGAGTCTCTCCAAACTGCCACATTTGATATAGCAACTTCAGCCATGTTTGACCATGTCTCAGTTTTCTTTCCTTTGTCCTGGAGGAGCAGGGGTAGGAAAGTGGTTAGGAGTGAGGCTAGACAGAGTAGCAGAAATGCAGGTGCCAGTTCTAAGGTATAGAGGAAATAATAAAAAGAAAGTAGAAGCTGTCATCAAAGAAAAACTAGCAAACAAGGTGACCTAATACTGACTCTTAGGGAGTTAAGCTACAGCTTCTTCAACCCTTGTGTTCAAGGCAAGGATTGTCCTAAAGGCAGGAGAGATTGAGTGTGCTAATGGAGGGGTCACCACTCTGGGAAGCAGGTCCAGCTCCAGAATTCATGCAAAATAAAAATGCAGGGTAATTTGTTCAAAAAGAAGGGAGAAGATGCAGTTAAAATATAAAGCTGTTTCCTTTAAAAATATTTTATTATTTATAAAATGTAATAGGGGTGGTAGTAATATATGAGTAAACAATAACTTACAAATTATACAAAAATAATACTTTGGTACATAATTTTATAATAAGTAATATTTTATTAACGTAATCTCTTGATTGATCACAAGATTTGTTGGATCATTTTTCTGCAAATTCATTTACCAGGTCATCACAATACTTCATTTTCAATTGATATAAACTAAAGTCACATAAATTGTTCCTGGCAAATAAAAGATAGCAAGTAATTTTTTACAGTATTTAATTGTGAGAAGGCTCTTTCAGCTTACATAACTGTTACTAGAGCTATTAAGAGTATTTCATAGACTGTGTCAAAATTGGGATAAATTTCTGATAAACTATTTTGAAATATAAAGTTTAGTATATCTAGAACCAATGATTCTTGCAAAACTTTTTAAAAAAATTTAATTCCTCACACAAATCCGTTTCATGCATCTGAATTTAATTATAAATGTAAATTAGTACAATGGCATTTAAGTATTTCCTCTAAGAGTTCCTGAAATGGAGGTTGTACAAGAAACCAAAAGTGGCGTCATGAATTTGCAAATAATTCAGAACACTTGCTTATACATCCTATCATATTTTCAATTAAAAGGAAAAATAAATTTTACAATTGTCATCTTCATTAGTAATTGGTTCATCTGATGCTTCATATGAAAACAGTGTTCTTTTCCATCCAATGGGACAATCTTTACATTTAATTTGTATTTCTAAGCCTGTGGCTATTGATACTGAGCAGGGCCCTGTGGGGCTCCTGGGCACAAAGCCTTTCTGTGTTCCCCATTTCTTTGATTACAGAAAATAGCCTTCATTCAGCCTCCATGACCTTCCCTGAGTTCCAATGGGCAGATTCAGGCAGTTGTTAATTAGGGAACTGAGGGGATTCGAGACCAGGAGAAACAGTGAAGAGAAACAATAGTGCAACCTTGGGGCAAGGTCCTGGTTCCCTATCAAAGGATACATACAACAATATCTTTGCCTGTTTTGCAGATACTGAAACCTCCTCCAGGTGGGAGAAGTTAACTGTTAATGATAGTATGCTGCCCACAAACGTGTAGACCCCGGACCAGTTGGAACCTGAAGGTTGACGATGCTGACTCCTACTTACCTCACTACCAACCCATCAGAAGAATGTCCACAAGCTGATCATGTCCTCTTTGAACCATTACTATAAAACTTCTCACTATCCTCTCCAAGTGGGGGGACACATAGTTTTTCAGGGCAGGAGCCCACTGTATTGTCCTTTGCCTGGCAAAGTAATAAAGCTATCCTTTTCTACTTCACCCCAAACTCTTGTTTTCGAAATTCGATTCTGCACCAGTGTACAGAGAAGCTGAGCTTTTGGCATCACTATTTGCTTTACAATGTTTCAGCAGCTTTCAAACCCAGGGATTCTAAACTCTTTGAAAAAATAATAATAATTCCCTAATATGCTTTATTGCAAGGTCCATATGTACACTTTTATTTTGCAGATATTAGCAAAATTTACTTAACTGCTGGCAGTTCCTATACCAGCGCTCAGTCCAGAGAATTAATAGTTGTGCTAAAGCCCTAGGGACAAGCTCCCAAGAAAACAACCAAGCCAGGGTCATAGCCCCGTCTCAGTACTACAGCCTCCCCAAGGCTGCGCTACTGGCTGTCACCACCGCCAATCTAGACTGGGTCCTGGCCCCAGTGGCTCCCTCCAGGTCTCACATCACCCTAGACTGTCCCAGAACCAAGAGTGCATACAGGGCAACGCTTGGTGCATACACTGCTGCCCACTGCCCATGCGTACAACACAGTGATTTTAAATTTTTAAACATTACACTCGGTTTAAAGGTATTATAAAATAGTGGCTATATTCCCTGTGCTGCACAATATATTCTTGTAGCTTATTCATTTTATACGTGGAAGTTTGTACCTCTTAATTCCCTACCCCTGTCTTGTCCCTCTCCACTGTCCCTCTCCCCACTGGTAACCACTAGTTTGTTCTCTTTATCTGTGAGTCTGTTTCTGTTTTGTTATATTCATTCGCTTTATTTTTTAGATTCCACATAGAAGTCATAACACACAGTTTTTGTCTTTCTCTGTCTGACTTATTTCACTAACCATGATACCCACCAGGTCCATCTATGTTGTGGTAAATTGCAGAATTTCATTGTTTTTTTTTTGGCTGAGTAATATTCCTGTGTGTGTATGTGTGTATAGATATATATACACCACATCTTATTTACCACTTCATCTGTTGATGGACACTTAGGTTGCTTCCATACCTTGGCAATTGTAAATAATGCTGCTATGAACACTGGGGTGCATGTATCTTTTCAAATTAGTGTTTTTGTTTTCTTTGGATATATACCCAGGAGTAGAACTGCTCGAGCTTATGGTAGTTCTATTTTTAGGTTCTTGAGGAACCTCCATACTGTTTTCCATAGTGGCTGCACCAATTTACATTCCCACCAACAGTGTACCAAGGTTGCCTTTTCTCCACATCCTTGCCAACATTTTTATCAGTGGCCTTTTTGATGATAGCCATTCTGACAGGTGTGAGGTAATTTCTCATTGTGGTTTTGATTTGCATTTCTCTGATGATTTGCAATATTGAGCATCTTTCATTTCTTTTCACAAGCCTAAATCAAAGTCCTAAGTCTTGAATCCTTCATTTGTTTTTAGTAAAAAAGGCATATTTGTAAATTATTTAGTGTATATTTACATTTAATTTCTCCTTTTTCTATGCAAGTTACCAGGCTTAATGCTATTTATCTGCCCCTAATTTGCTATAAAGCAAATTGTTTCTGAAATACTTCCCCAAATCACATATACATATATATGTATGCGCTCTATTTCAGTCCTCTATCACTGAACATTTTCCCAATGCTCTGAGTACTACCTACATTTATAGGCTGTAGGCCAACAAGAATTGAGACACATACTGAAAAAACCCTTACCTGAGTCTGTTGCCTTGCTTTCCTATAGCTAGTATGTTCTGTATGGCTTCCTCTTTCCTCAGTCTTTATTTCTACCAATTATTTTGGCTCTGGCCAAGATTTTTACTCTTATTGGATCACAAAATGTTTGAAAGTGATAGAGTTGGACTTTCCCAAAGAAAGCAAGGAAAATATCATGTTTTATGCTGTATTTATACAAGTTGTAGGGCAACTGATGTTACCCTCAAAGAAATAGATGTGGAAACATAGGGTGAAGCTAGGCAGACAATTCAGGGATTGGTGGAAATTCAGTGACATTAGAATGGCATCATAAACATCTCTGTAGTTTGGGATAATTGACCTGCCATTGTTGGAAAAACACCTCGAATAAAACCGGCCCTGCAGTAGTCTTGACTTCACGTCATTTGAAGAGAATGGAAGATGTACTGTCAACATAAAGTGCCAGGAATTCATAGTGTTGACAGCTGTTCTGCAACAACCTTATATGACATTGCCAGCAGTCCTATTTCCCAAAACACATCCTCCTTGCCAAACAGTGTGCGCATACATCATACAACAGCATCTTTATATAAAGCTCATCATTACAAGAACTACTGCTATGCTACTTAATCTAATATTAAGATAATTACTCAGCTAACATGAGTTCACTATATCTAAATTCATTTTCCACTTAAATTGCATTTTCAAGATTATCGTATACCTATAAAATAATAGTTGGCAACATCGTCTTTATCAAAAACAAGAACCTATAATGTTTAAGGCACTGGAGAGACACAAAGGTAGGATATATTGTCTCAGCTCTCAAGGAGTTTACAATCCAGTTTGAGGAAAAGGAAAGTATCAGTGAGCATTTACTGAGAACAAAGGCTACGTGAGTGCTGAGGATAGAAAGGATGCCCTGGTAATTAGGAAAAGATACGGAAGGCAAGTGGAACTTGAGCTGGATGCTAGTAAGGATTGGACCTCCATGAGGGGAGAGACTGGTGACAGTCCCAATCCAGAGGTTGGAGGAAGGAACACAAATAAAGTTTAGGAAGTTGAGTGAAGCACCTGAATTAACTGAAGAGCTTATACAGGCAGTAGTGAGGATGATTGCAATACTTGGGAACTGGTTGGTTGCTTATGATAGAAACTCAACTTGAACTAGTTGAATCAAAAAGAGGAAATCAGGATAGCAGAGTGTCTTACACAATTCAAGAACAGATATCAGGCACAGAACCTGGGAACAACTGGAACCAAGGACTCTTGTCTGTCTTCCTGTTCCTCTGGGCTCATGTTTCATCTTCTCTTCTACTCTGCAGACCAAACTATATGGTAAGAAACATGGATGCCAACACTGCCCCAGTACACATCTTACAGCCTCAGCAATTCAGAGAGAGGGAGAATAGGCTTTGTTCCCATTTCTAAAACCCCTGAGAAAGACACTGACTGGCTAGGGTATATGACCAGTAGATCTGGAAGCCTAAGGATTAATGTAAGGGAAGCAGGGTCGTTTAGGAAGTGATGAAGTTCTAAGAAAAGTGTTTGAAAAATAAAATGGTTATATACAAAAAATATATACATGTTACATATAGAAACAATATCCATAAACATAGACGTTCACACTGAAAACTAAAAACGCCATATTTTGTATTCCTTAACTTGGAATTAAAAATGCTAAAAAAAACTCACCTCAAAATGCTAACCTGAAATAGATTTGATTCATTCCTGTTATTCTTCCCTAAAATAATTAATTTCACCTGCAACTATCAGAATGCAATGCATTTATCTTAAGGACTCACCGCTGCTTTGTATTCTATGCCAGTGTTTCATCAAATGCACATTCCATCCTCTTGCTTTTCTGTCTTTAAGTTAGGCAGCATATAGAACTGTTTTACAAATTAAGCTGCTTTTTCTTCTAGTTGAAACCTTTTTTTAATGATAATTGAGTGGAACTAAGCTAACGCCGAAGTATAGATTAACTATGTTATATCATGATTTTACGGTACATATTATGTTTTGAGGCCTAAGATTTTACTAATTTCATATAATAAACTGTATTATAAGGAATCATTACTGCCTTCATTCAGAAAAAATTGTATAACAGCTTCTGACTTAAATAGGAGCTCTGAATATTTCAATATTATAGTGAAAAGTATAGTTAGAAGCATGATAGAAAAACTGGTATTTGTTTTATGGCATGCTTGACACTTTAAGAAATGCAGAGTCTAGTCTTATTCAAACAATTTCCACATCTATGACTGGCAAGTTTATATTTCCAGGGCTGGAAAGTAGAATACGTCCCAGAATACATTCTCACGGATCCTCAATAGGATTTAACTCTTCCCTTTCCCTGCATTTCCATGGAAATGCATTTATGTGCTTATAAGAGTACTAGTCATAGTCTCTCATAATAAATCACATAATACATTTCACCGTAGTTAGCTCTTTGTGCTAGGAAGTGCTCAATAAAAATACATTGACTTACTTAGAAAAGCAAAAAAAAAAAAAAAAAAAAAAAAAAAATAAAAAAAAAAAAAAAAAAAAAAAAAGAAAAGAAATGTAGATTCTACACCCAGTGTTCCTTTCAGAATAACTCTGACATCTGTTTCCTAGCACATTACTCTTTGCTGCACCCCAGTGCCTTCAACCCAAGTCTATTCTACCATATACCTGTAGGGGAGCTAAATTTGCCACCCCAAAATGTATCTCTTTGTCGTGAGGATTTATTTAGGTTGATCATTTTTAAGAAATTGAAGACTCAGGAAGTCTTTCTTTTTATCTTCCCCCCTAACTGCCCAAAAGAATGTAGACAGAGGACTGTTCCAGGAAGGGAGCTATCACCATAGATAACTATAGTTTGAACTAGGTGTGACAGTGAGGAAACTAGCAAAGTCTGTCTGTTACAGTTCATCTCTGTATCTCATGTATCTACATGGCCCAGCAAACATTTGCTTCACCAAACATTTGCTTTTCATCTCCATGTGAATTACCTTCCTCCCCTTTGAAGTCCCAGACCATTACCCCCAACATCCTCTTTTGTCTTTAGCTATATTTAAGGTGAGGGTTTCAGCCATTTTGGTGAGTTACTCCCTGTTCCTGGGTCTCTCCCATGTTTATATGTTATTAATCTTCTGTTTGATTTTCTCCTGCTAATCTGTCTCATGACAGTTTAATCCTTAGAAAGAAAATTTCTTCCTCCTCAACATACCTCAAGGCCAGGGCTCAGCCTCCACTGGAGCAGGAGCCCCATTCTATTCCAGCACCTGAAACGGTGCCAGGGCCACTGGCATTCAGTAAATATTGAATAAATGAATGCATTACATAAAGTGTTGGCATTCATAGACATAGATTAATAAACACAGAGTAAAAACATCTCCCAAGTAAAAAACGCAAGGTTAAAATGAAGAGGTCAGTGAGGCAGGCACCAAACAGCCTATAATTGCTTCCTTTCTTTAAAAATGTCCCTTCATATGCATAAACAGTAAATTATTCTTCATGTACAGAGCTGAATAATTCCAACTCCATTCATTCCAATTCTGTTAGTACTTCAGTCTCTAAAGGACAAAGTTTCTTGCTCAGTGTTGGCCAGATGGCTCAGGACACAGCTCTGAAGTGCATTCTGACTGTCCAAAGTTTCTTTTGATAAACAGCATGATTGCAACTGACTGGAAAAGTAATTCCTTTTATCAGAAGATACTGGCAACAGAATCATTCTGGACCATAAAATTGCAAAAGGAAATGATAAGAGTGTCAGAAAATTTAATCAATAGGATGAGATCAGTTTTTATTGGGTTCCTTGGATAACCAAACAACACATAGCATATTCTGTGAATTAAGTCTATCCAAGCCCAAACACACAGTTTCACACACTGCACCACATTTCTTTCTGCTACACCCAAGGCATTTTCCTAATTAGCACAAATGAAGGGCATATGGTGGGAAGGAGAGAGACAGCAGGAACTAGGAGTTAGAGGTACCTATGGGGCAATCCAGGGGAGATATGCAGTAGCAGATATAAAAGTCTTAAGATCAGTAATGCTAACTGATTAGTAATGCTAATCATAGCTAACATGTATTGAACACTTGCTAGGCACTGTGCTATGACCTTCACCATGTGACCTCACTTAAGCCTTGCAACAGTCCTCTGAGTATGCTCTACATTAATCCCCATTTTACAGATAAGGAAATATAGGCATAGAGGGATGAAATAATTTGTTCACAACTAACAATTGTGAATTGGTGAGTTAAAGCTAGCTGGTGCCTCTTTCAAAGAAAGAACAGATCTCATGGCAAACACTGTCTCAAATCTCATGGCAAACACTGTCTCCTTATTTTAATCTGCTACAGGAAGAAAAATCTGTTCATTCATTAGGGAACCCACAGAAGCCCAGCCTGATAAATCAGAATCCCACCTAGACAGTTTGTCCTCCTGAAACTGAGCAGGACCCAGTGGGGCTCCTGGGCATGGAAGCCTTTCAAACAGTTGCTAATCAGGGAACAGAGGGGATGCAGAGACAAGGGAGGAACAGCCAAGAAACAACAGTGCAGCCTTGGGGCAGGGTCCTGGTTCTGCCTCAAGTGATACACATAACAATATCCTTGAGCTCTTTATTGAACTAAAATGCCAACAAATGGAAGATGTTAGCATTCTTCATTCCAGAGAAGCTCAACAAGAGACCACCTGAGGCCAGATTAAAGGAGTGTAGGCCCTGCACACACACTGATCCTTATCAGCAACCCTGCCCTTGAACCACTGCTATAAAACTCCTCACCAAATCCTCCCAGGTTGGGACACAAGTTTTTGAGGGGCAAGAGCCTGCTGTGTCCCCTTTGCCTGGCAAAACAATAAAGCTATTCTTTTCTACTTCACCCAAAACTCTGTCTCTGAGATTTGATTTGGTACTGGTTCACAGTGGACAATTTTCGGCATCATTCCCACCATCATTTATATACCCCAGCAAATTTTTCTTTCTCCAAATAACAAACGTTGAGATTCTGAGCCAAAATAGACTTTGAGGCTTTGAGAAATCCCATAAGCCTTTTGCTGATGGAGGTAATATCTCCTCTTCTTTACACCCATGACACAAAATCTCTGGAATTACTAATGCCCATCTAAAACTTCCATGGTAACCCTGTCTAAGGTTCTTGCCTCCAAATGGTGCTCTCTCTTACCTTTTGAGTCCAGGTAATTCAATTCTGTTTGCCTCCCTTGTTCTCAGTTCCAAATTCTGCAGTTATTTCCTGTACTGTCCCAGAAAACAGAACTAATCTTATCTTGTCCAAGAAATATCAAAGATGTAGTTAGCCCTTTAGAATCTGATACCCTGCCATTTCTTTTTTTTTTTTTTTGTGGTACGCGGGCCTCTCCCTGCTGTGGCCTCTCCCGTTGCGGAGCACAGGCTCCGGACGCGCAGGCTCAGCGGCCATGGCTCACGGGCCCAGCCGCTCCGCGGCATGTGGGATCTTCCCGGACCGGGGCATGAACCCGTGTCTCCTGCATCGGCAGGCGGACTCTCAACCACTGCGCCACCAGGGAAGCCCTGCCATTTCTTAATGATGATTTAGGACAGGGATCCCCAAACTATAGCTCACAGGTCAAATCTGGTTTTCTGCTTGTTTGTATAAGTACACTTCATTGGAAAACAGCCACATTCATTTGTTCAAGTATTGTCTGTGGCTGCTTTTGTGCTAGAAGAGCAGCATTGAGTAGTTGCAAAAGACACTACATGGCCCACAAAGCTTAAAATATTTACCATCTGGGACTTTACAGAAAAAGTTTTTTGACCCTTGGTCTGGGAGGTTAGATGCGGCACTCTATCACCAGTATGCTTTCTGCAAAATACATAAGATGTGAAAGACAGCAGCCTTAACATAAGAATATTTATTGCTTTCCTAACCTAAAGTCTAGAGTCAGCCAGGTTCTACTTGATTCATAGATTCAACAATGACATCAGAGACCCAGGTTCTTTATACTCTTCCACTCTGTTATCCTCAGCAGGTTGACTTACCAGTTCAGAGTTTTCAGATGGCTAAACAGCTACAAGCATCCTCACAGGACAGCAACCATAAAAGAAGGAAAGTAAAGGGCAAAGGAGACTTTGACTATATTAAATTCTTTTTTTATCATGAAAGCAAAGCTTTCCCAGAAAACATCAGTAGAAATTCCCATATTTGGTTGTGTGCATAGCCTTGGACCAATCACAAAGGAAACTGAGATTGCCATGATGGGCTTGGAGCCATGGCTGTCATGCCTGGTTGCATATTAGAATTACCTGCAGAGTAAACAGCAAATTAGAAAACACCAACATCTGTACCCCATCTCAGAACAATTATGTCAAAAACTCTGAGACTGTTCCTAACAGTGGCATTTTTCTATAACTCCCAAGAAGATCCCAATAGGTAACCAGGAATGAGAACCACTAGTTAGACAAATCATGATTCATTTCCTGGAGCTAAGCATACTTCCACATGAACAAAAGCAGAGTTCATTTGTCTGGGAAGAAGATGGAACAACAGATGGTTTGGGGTAGGCAACCGATGGTGTTTGCCACAGTCATATACATGGACACTGAAGTAATTCAGATAGATGGTGGACTAATGGGGAAGAGAAGATGAGCAAGGATCCACCCAGAATCCTCAATAAATGGGGAGAAGTACTCAGAAAGTTTCTGGGCAACAACTCCGAGAAGAGTAGAGGGCTATGAACATCAGTGAAGGAGGAACACGCAGATGGAGATCACAGGGGATAGGCAATGTCACAAGAAGCAAGGAATACAGGAAAGAAAGGAGTGCTGAGGATATAATTGGTTCAGTATTAAGCACATTGAGGGTAAAATGTCTATGTTATTTCAACATTCACATGTCTAAAAAAACACCCATCAGTCTAGAATTCAAAAAACCATTCTTTTTTTTTGCGGTACGCGGCCTCTCACTGTTGTGGCCTCTCCCGTTGTGGAGCACAGGCTTGGGATGCACAGGCTCAGTGGCCATGGCTCACAGGCCCAGCCGCTCCGCGGCGTGTGGGATCTTCCCAAACCGGGACACGAACCCGGGGCATCGGCAGGCGGACTCTCAACCACTGTGTCACCAGGGAAGCCCAAAAAAACCATTCTTTATAAGCGTTTTGAGAATGATAGGCAGGAGGCTACCAATAATTTCCCCAGGAAATAGGCGTAAAATGAGTAAGTCTGGAGAAAACCCTATCTATGAGGATGGTGGAAATCATAAGCCTGCATGAGGTTGTTCTGTGAGATGTGTAAAATACAGAGAAACGCATATAACAATCATAAATCAAGTCTGCTGCCAATTGTTTTAATAGACTAGATGTTTAGAACTATCCTGAACTACTTCTGTTAAAGATAATAGAAATTTGTATGTTTTACTTGACATTTTAAGCCTTGATACTAAAATGAAATCACACTGTTTTCAACTAATAAGACAAAGACAATTACCAGGACAAATCCAGGTCTTCTAATTCCAGATCCCTTGGATTGAGTCCTCACTTAATCCAAAGACTGATTTGCACATAACTGGTAACCACAGAACCTGAGTGACCTTTTGGTCTCCAATGAAACACCCTGGGAAAATTGTTTTCTCTGCACTCATTTAAAAACAGTAACTGCTCTACATCATTTAAGATCTTTTGTCAAGGGAATTCAATTAGCATCAGCCTGAGGTCACCTCAGGACTTCTTAAACTTTTTCATCCTGTAAACTCCCCTGGGTTTTCCATGACTCATATCAACTGTCCACAGAAAAATAAATTCCATTTTCACTGTACAGATTCTGCAGTAGCTCTGGTCTCACCCTCAGTATCACATCAAATCTGAAAGGAGGAAGCACCCAAGGGGAGGCAGTAGGTAAAGAATGCCGGGTCACCCATAGTTCACTGCCTCTTCTCCAAATAGCTACTTGGAGCACTGGGCTACAGTCTTTGTGACTTCCTGAGAACAGCCCATGATCTCCCTATGAATCAACCAACTCCCAGTGTAGAAAACACTGGGAAAATACTGAACATCTACTTGGTGTAATGACAGACTGTAAGTTAAGTAGAACCCAGGAATGCTAAAATAATAATTTGCCAAAGTTGCTATATCAATAGCATTAAAATATCAGCTTAAATCAATAAGCAAATATTTGTTTGCTATTACTAGTAAAATTAAATATGTCACATTCATTAAACTACCATAAACTGAAACTGCCATTCATCAGCCTTTAGTTCAACAAATACTTGAGTGCCTACTATATGCATGTCATGTGCGAGGCCCAAGGTTAGTGGAACACAATTCCTGCTCTTCAGGAAATTTAAAAATCTAAAAATCTAAATAATACCTTTGTTAAAAAAAAAGTTAATATGATATTTTAATTTGGCACAAAGGTGTCAGAGTAAGCCCCACATTCACTGTTAGAATTCAGATGTGCCTGATATTCCACAGGCTTGATTTAATAGGCCGACCAGGAATCCAACCAAAGGAGCCTCTTGCTAAGACGTTGTCATGAAGACAGGATTAGGTAGGTAAGCCTGGCCTGGTAGAAATGCACTTGCTGTCAGAGGAAGGTAATTCTGACAGCCTTGTCAATCAATTGGAAGTTTCCTCTGCCCTTTGTGTAAAAGCAGAAACAGCTGTTTTCACTAACATCTATAGGTTATTGGACCAGACAGGACCACAGCTTGGTACTCTTTTTTCTAAGCGACAGGTCTATTAACATGACCAAATCTTAAGCAAATTCAGTCATTTAACAAATATTTATTGAGAGCCTACAATGTGGGAGAAACAGTCACAGGGCTGTGTGGCCTGACAAAAACCGTGTAACAAATGAATTATGTACATAATCCATGAAGTAATCAAGCTGATATATTTTAAATTAATGAGGTCCTTATTGGAATGGAGTGTCCAATGGGTGACAAATTTTTAAAGGACATGTGAAGGCTAAACAAGATCCAGAGGACAATGGTAAGGATGATTAATTAGGAAAGGAAATTAGGTTCTATGAGAAAAAGTTAAATTAATTCCAGCTTTAACTTGGAGAAGACTAAGGGCTTACTTGATTATTATCTTTATGATCAGGAGTGGTTTTATGCTTTTCTTTCCCTTAAAGGCCTAGACATAAGAAAAATGGGATAAAATTAAAGCATTTATTTAGGCATTGTTTCAATCAATAAAAACACACGATACAGGCACTGCCTTGTTGCCTAACACAATAGGAGATTGCAGAAGCACACCGATGAATTACAACATAGTCTCTGCCAGTAGAAGGCATTTCATTTTGACATAAGAAAGAACTCCTTTGACCAACTAGGTGATAAAATTCAAGAACTGGCTGAAGGAACATATATAATATATAAATGCCTAGAGATTGTCAAGAATAATATTGACTGCTATTCAAGATTGTTATGATCGTTATGATCATAGAACTAGATGACTATTGATGTTCCTTTCTAGACTGTGATACTAAAACCTGTACCTTGGTTTTACAATCAACAGTTTCCTACAAGTGATGTTAGAAGTGACATATTTGCCCATTGACTAATATTATGATTTCATGGCAAATATTCTTATGTCCATTTTTTAACTGATTTAATTAAAAGCAATACCTAACTCCTTAGATTTAAGTGAAAACATCTGATAAATGATTAAGACAAACGATTAAGAATTTAAACTCTGAGAAATGATTAAGAATTTAAACTGTATCAAAATTATTGCCAATAAACAGATTATAGCTATAAAATGAGACTATTCAGAATATGATAATCAACTATATTTTAATTTGGACTGTCAGGTTGAATATGCAGTATTACAGACTAGAAAACGAACTATGAAAGCTTAATTAAGTCCTTTTCAAGAAATGTAATGAGTACATATAACCCTGAAGCATAGAGTCACACCTAGAACGCTTGTTGTTTAACAAGAACACTAAAAAGAATAAAAATATTTGAAGCTGCCTTCTAGATATTTGTACTTGGATATCCCACTAACATTTCAAATTCAATGCATCAAGAAAAGCGTGAGAAAGTGAGAGAGAGAGAAAGAGAGACTTCAACTCAAATCTGTACTTTGTACTCTTTATGTCTTTTTAATTATAGGTATCACCATCTTCTCAGTACTTCAGAATAGAAATGTCAACCATCTTTGACTCTTCACTCTCCTTTGTTCCCCAAATTAATTAATTTAGCAATAATTTACTGGGCACTTATCATATGTCTGTCACCACATTAGAGGTTAGGAGTGCAAAAATATATGTCACTGTATTTGCCCTCAAGTATATGGCCATGTAAACCAATTTTCAGTACCACATAATTAGATTGTTTTTGTTTTAATGTCACTGAGATCACTGTAGATTCACATGCAGTGTTATAAGACATAATACAGAGAAAGCTCCTGTACACTTTGCTTCATTTCCCCCAGTGGTAACACCTTACAAAACTACAGTGTATCAAACCAGGATATTTACATTGATCCAATCCTTTCACCTTATTCAGCTTTCCCCAGTTTTACTTGTACTTGTATGTGTGTGTGTGTGTGTGTGTGTGTGTGTGTTTAGTTCTACACAGTATCATCACTTCTGGAGGTTCCTATATCCACCACCACAGTCAAGATACTGAACAATTCCATCACTACAAGCGTTGTATTGCCCTTTTACAATCACACCCACCCCTATTCGACTGATTTCTAGTCCCCATTTGGGTATCTTTAAAGACTCAGGGATCAGTCTGGCTTCCTTTTGTGAATGTTTCCCAGTCCCCTTCCTTCCTCCACCCCTTGATTTATGCTATTATTCTTACTTTAGCTTTCACCATCATTTTGCTTCTATCATGAAGCTACCAGGGTACTATAGTTTAAAAACTCCTTCTAACATATGTCTGTGGACATCAAATCCACTTCTGATAAGTTTATGGAAATGTAGAAAGTGAGTTGCACATCAATGACGTTACCAGTTCCAGACATTTTTCAAATACAAGGGCTCAAATGACAAAACTGCCAAGAGTGAGGTCAAGATGACCACTCATTACGTGGAAGATGTGACCAGACTATTTTTTAATAGTTTTCTCTTAACAATAATACCAATATAATCAGAAACCTTAGAACAAATAAATACAGGATGCAATGCAAAATTTATCCCTTGGTGATGAGCCAATGAATGTGTTGATCTAGTTTGAAATTTATCAGGAAAGCTTGACATCTCCTGCCCTTTAAAAAAAATTTACATAGGGCTTCCCTGGTGGCTCAGTGGTTGAGAGTCCGCCTACCGATACAGGGGACATGGGTTTGTGCCCCGGTCCGGTAAGATCCCACATGCCTCGGAGCGGCTGGGCCCGTGAACCATGGCCGCTGGGCCTGTGCGTCCGGAGCCTGTGCTCCGCAATGGGAGAGGCCACAACAGTGAGAGACCCGCGTACCGCAAAAAAAAAAAGAGAT
>NW_020173108.1:5716607-5732123 GCF_003031525.2 Neophocaena asiaeorientalis asiaeorientalis
CCCCCAAAAAAAAAAAAAAAAAAAAAAAAAAAATTTACATAAATTATTCTCTAAATCAAGACCAAGTAAATGCCACTTTATTTTTCTCTAATAACATCAGTATTCTATTCCTATAGTGTACTGATAGCACTCAGTGAATCTTCAATTTAAAGAAAAGGAGGGCTTCCCTGGTAGTGCAATGGTTAAGAACCCGCCTGCCAATGCAGGGGACACGGGTTTGAGCTCTGGTCCGGGAAGATCCCACATGCCACAGAGCAACTAAGCCTGTGCGCCACAACTACTGAGCCTGCACTCTAGGGCCCATAGGCCACAACTACTGAGCCTGTGTGCCACAGCTACTGTAGCCTGTGCGCCTAGAGCCCGTGCTCCACAACAAGAGAAGCCACTGCAATGAGAAGCCTGCGCACTGCAACGAAGAGCAGCTCCCACCGGACACAACTAAAGAAAGCCCGCATGCAGCAACAAAGCCCCAATGCAGCCAAAAATAAATAAATAAATATGTATTTAAAAAAATAAAGAAAGGAAGAAGGAAAAGGAAAAAGGAACAATGCTATACTAACCCTTTAACATATATAAAATAAATACCATACAAGGTTAAAGGTTAAAAGGTTAAAGTAGGATTGCTTGGTCTCCTCTCCTCTGAACACACAATCATTAGGAGCTGATCACTGGGACTGTCTCTGAGGTTCTCATATAAACTAAACTTTTATTTGTTTTTATTTCCTGAGGTAAAGCAAATATTTTTTACTTTTTGAAAGAAATTCAGAAACATTGAGGTCATGATTTATGTTAAGTCCTAAAATTATAGCCATTATCTCAATTGCATCTTTCAATAGACCTTTAATCAGTTTTTAATCTCACTGACCACAAGTTCCAGGCATGGTAATCAAAATTTCCCTCTAACTTATTGGACCTGAGAGGAGTATAATCTTTTGGAAATTCCAACATAGGCTTAGGTGAACACAGAGATTTCTTTGGAGCCAAATTTTATTTTAGCCCTCTTTTCTGATTAGAAATGAAAATAAAAACTGTTTAACCAGTAGGTGTATCAAAAAAATGAATGGCTAGCTGTGCCTTCAAGGGGAAGTACTGCCAGCTAGGCAGGACCCTCATAAACTAATGATAGGCTCAGTTCAGCCGTAACGGATAACAGTTACTAATAAAATTGATTTATGTAAATGTTTCAACTTTTGTACTTTTCTCCTCCTTTAATACTGAAGAAAGTCAAAAGAAGGATCTTTAAAAGGAGACTGGAGGAAGGGAAAAAGAAGCTCACTGGAGGGAAGTCAGAGGGTGGAAAAGGAGCCATGGCACGGAAGTGCAATGAAAATTTTTGGTGGATCTATGTCATGTATTAGAGTGTAATAAGAAAATAAATTAAAACGGAAAGAAAGGAGAGAGCCTTCAAAAGTCCGCCAATGTTTCAATAACAATAAAAATAATGCTAATATAAATAGCTCCCATCTGATTTGTGTTTGGAACTTACAGTGCACTTTCACCCACACCCATTTTCTTTCCTAATCCTCACAATAACTCCTTGAGTTAAAAAAAAAAAAAATGACTTAGTTTTATACCACCTGATACTGCAGCATTCAATTGTAGGAATGGCATACCTTTTCTTAGTCGCCTTCTGCATAGAATCTACATTCTCTATCTTTAAACATGCAAGTAGAGTGGTGGATTCAATCATACACAGTGTGAATAAGATCTGCCAAAACTGTATTGATCTGACAAGATTATGGAATGTTGATTCCTGTGTGTACCTGACCCTACTTCTCAGTGCTCATGTCATGTACCACACTCTAGAAGCTACTTCTTTACTTAATGTGACTTCCGATGATGTGGCCAGCATAAGACATCCTCTCTTAATGACAAATTTGATAGAATTAAAAGGCAACTCGAGGGGCTTCTCTATGAATATGGCAATTCTGTAGTGTTATCTGACAAAGCTTTAATTTTTAATTTAATTAGATCTGGTTAAATCCATGTGAACTGAACAGCTGCAATTTAACTGGAAAATTCTTGCCAAGTTCTTCATCCTATTCGTGAAACTTAAGCCTTCAAACAATGATTGGTGGGTCAGAAATGAAAGATAACAGTTTCTAATAGAGTTGTATTTACAAAAATATTTCACATGTTTTGTTAGTTCGTCATCCAGTACACATTTAGTCTAAAATAAAGCAGAAGTCATGAATATTATTATTGTGGCCTGGGTTCTGGCCACATGAGACATATATGGCCTCAGACAGAGCACACTGAGTCAGCACTGTGGTCTAGAATAAGGAGGAATTAGCCCTAGATTGGAGCTCATGTCCATGGAGTAGAGTCACATGGACCAAACAGCTAATGGAGTTGAGTTATCAGTGTCTAGGGGCTCAGCCAATTATTTCCCAACTGAGGAGCTTTTTAGAATACAGATTCACAGGCCATTCCCTGGATCTCTTTCACCCATATTTCTTGGTATACTTATGTATCTGAATTTTTCAAAAGTTTCCCAGGTGACTGGATGATCAGTAAGTTTTGGGAAACAGAGGGCTAAACTAAAACTATTCGAAGTGGGCATAAAAAAAGGGAGAGGAGTTCTCCATCTGCTCACAGACAGAAAAAGCCTCCTTAAACTACTTCAGCATCCAGCGCTGCTAACTACAAGTTTGATTACAATTTGACTCTTACTCCTTTCTTGGCCATCTGTTTGTGTGATTGACTGATTGGTTTTCTCTCTGGAAGCTTTAAACTTTAGAAACCAGAAACCTCATTAGGATGTAGCTCTTTAAGGGCATTCTATCAATCTGAAGACCCAAAACCTTCGGCTCAAGGGAAATTCCTCTAGCTCCTTTTCATCACTTCCATTTCCTATGTTCTCTTTTCCTGAAACTCCTGTTTTATGGGTGTTTAACATCAAGGATTAAAATGCTTGTGCTTCAGGGCTTCCCTGGTGGCGCAGTGGTGGGGAGTCCGCCTGCCGATGCAGGGGACGCGGGTTCGTGACCCCATCCGGGAAGATCCCACATCCCACATCTCACATGCCGCAGAACGGCTGGGCCGCTGAGCCTGCGCGTCCGGAGCCTGTGCTCCGCAACGGAGAGGGCACAACAGTGAGAGGCCCGCGTACCGCAAAAAAAAAAAAAATTGGGTTTATGAATCTGTCAAATATGGCAGGAAACACCGATTACTAGTTTGTGATAAGTAACAGAATTACCTTCAAAAAAAAAAAATGCTTGTGCTTTAATTTTTTACTCATTTTTTCCTATCCCTTTCTCTTTTTTCCTCCAAATTTTAAAATATTTTATTGTCCAGAACACTAATTCAGCCTTCAGCAATTTCATTCTGTTTTTCAACCCTTGCATGTGATTTTTTTTCCCTACTCTGCCAATGAGATTTTTAATTTCTAGAACCAATTTGTGTTTTCTAATTACTCATCTTCATAAGAGTCTTTTCCTCCCCCTCTCTCTCCTCTCCTCATCTTCCTCCTTCTTTGCTTTTCTTTTAACGGATAATAGCCACTTGACTTTCTCTAAGGATACTTTTTATGTGTTTCTTATTAAGTTTTCAACCATTTCTTGAATTCTTTTATAATCTTAGATCTGTGGTTCTGTTAATTCATCTTGTTCCTTCTATTGTTTTTCATCAACTACCTGGTGATAGGTGGCTGTCCATTAATAGCTGGCATGGGTTACTTCTGCAGTGATACAGTTCCAATGTTCCAGCAGGCCTCAACTTTGACTGAAAAGACTGCTTTAAGTTTTTACATAAATTGTTAGGGTGGGTCAAGCAGACAACACCCCTTCAGGCTCCCTGGGCATGGGCGGGCAGGCAGCCTGGGTACCCATCTGCTCTACACCTTGCCAACTTAGGAAGATGTGTACATTGGCAGAGAAGCACTTCAGAGCTTGAAACTCCTGGCAGAGCAGTCTGTTCCCTTTTTTCCCTCTGTGCCTGTGTGCGTTTCATGTCACCACATGATCTGCTCTCCTTCTCATTCAGACCCCTAAAGGCTTTATTTTGATAATACTTTTCAGGCTTACCCTGACACTGAATTTCACTTGTGCCTGTCATATAGTTTAGTGGGGGAAGTGAAAGGACTGACTGTTCTGCTGCTCAGATTTAGCTCCTGTTTAATTACTCCGAGGGCTATTCCTTCACCTCCCTCTCCTCTATATTAGGTCACTCTCAACTTGGAGGATCTCAGGATTGCATTCTCTCTAATTCACAGAAATTCTCAAAATTTTCTGCCTGCTGATGACATTCTTCCTACTTTTCCAACATTGCTCTGAAATATATACATATATTTTATATACACATACACATTCAGCCACATAAGAGATTCAGGACAAGAGGAAATTTAGATATGCTGTCAGTCTAATCTCCTACAATAACTTCTCTTAGATTTCTCCCATATTAAACCACTGATACATTTGACCCCAGGCACAAACACAAACATTAAACCACACCTTTCCAAAAATACATAAGAAACCAGTGAATAAAAAAGCCACAAAACTCAAAGGCTAATGACATCTGTTTCTTCATGAAAGCATAAATGGAGGAATTATATTTTTATATTGACCATTCTTTTTTTAATTTTCTTTTTCAACGAAAGAAGTTCTATCTGACAAGGTATCTTCTTTGGTAAAGAGGAGCATTGCTAGAGTTGATAAAGCATACCATTCGACTACATGTAATAGTTTCTATCATTTTCAAAATATTTAGTCCCAGAGAAACATAAAGTGAACCCATCATCATGGCCTATTGTGTCATATAAGTTTATAATAAGAATGATGCCTGCAAGGTACTGTGAAAATCTACATTAATAATTCTAAATCTCTTGGATGGTTATCAACCATCTGAATTTACTAGCTACACAAGGAAACTGTTTCTTGCCAAAACACAGAACCACTGGCAGAGGGTTACAACCTCCTATTAATCTGCATACATGCTTCCCTTAGAGACTGAATTTTGAAATCACATAATTCGATATTTGTAAATTCACTGAGGTACGTGCTATCTCCCATCTGCCCATAGTGAAGAATCAGGAATCACTCATAAGTCACACACCAATTCTATGTGTTCACCACAACATTAACCACAGCTGTATATATATATATAGACACACACACACACACACACCATCCAGTTGTGATGTAAACTCAAAAGGGCTTTAGAATCTCCTTATCCTATTTCCAATTCACATCTAGATGGTAAATAGGACACAAAAAGTGACCTGTAACAAGAACTTGCCTGTCACATATTCATGCATTCAATTTGGTCTTGAGTTGATGGGAGATGACATTCTACATGGACAAAAATATAAAGGGAGAAAAGCAAAGAGTTTTGATATTAAATGGTAAGTTGTCCAGACTGCCCAGAGCAGTAAACTATAAAATTAACCAATGGGCCAAATGGCCATGAAGGTAAGTTTGAAGCATTTCTAAACACCAGGAGATGGAAATAGAGCTGTAATGGTAGTGCCAAAAGTTGTGATTATCTTTTCTCTGTGAACTTAGAGACATCCTCAAATCAGCCATGTCACACTAGGCTACCCCCCAAATTATAAATTAATAGCAAGCCACCACACTAAGGTAGAAAAGAAGAAGCTGAAGAAAGCAAATGCTCATGCTAGCAGAAGATCCTACAGTACATATGCAATGGAAGAAAAACCTGCCTTGCATCCCAGAAAGCCAGGGATCTGACAGTACTAAAATGATATATAAGGGACTTCCCTGGTAGCACAGTGGTTAAGAATCCATCTGCCAGTGCAGGGGACACGGGTTCGAGCCCTGGTCCGGGAAGATCCCACATGCCACGGAGCAGCTAAGCCCATGCGCCGCAACTACTGAGGCTGCGCTCTAGAGCCCACGAACCACAACTCCTGAGCCCAAGTGCCACAACTATTGAAGCCCAGGCACCTAGAGCCCATGCTACGCAACAAGAGAAGCCACTGTAATGAGAAGTCCATGCACCACAACGAAGAGTAGCCCCTGATCGCCACAACTAGAGAAAGCCCGCATGCAGCAACAAAGACCCAAGGCCGCCATAAATAAATAAATAAAGTTAAAATGATACGTAAATCATATGCAAAGACAACTTCATTTTGATGGCCTAAGTCGAAAATATTTCCAGTCAAGACTGTGTGTCATGTTATGTTGAGTTTGGAAAAAGAAATAATTATATTACGATCTTTTATTTGTGTATAGAAATGTATTGGACAGATAAATCTAAAAACGTGTGAGGCGTTTCAGGCAGGAAAGTCTGGGGAATAAAGCACCTGTGCTGTATTAGCTTTCTAGAGCTGCCTTTCCTCTATATCTGTGTCCAAATTTCCTCCTCTTATAAGGGCACCAGTCATATTGGATCAGGGCCTACCCTAATGGCCTTAGTTTAACTTAATTACCTCTGTAAGACTCTATCTTTATTTTTTTTTATTTTTTAAAAAATTTATTTATTTATTTATTTTTGGCTGCATTGGGTCTTTGTTGCTGCGCACGGGCTTTCTCTAGTTGCGGCAAGCGGGGGCTACTCTTCATTGCAGTGAGCAGGCTTCTCATTGCCGTGGCTTCTTTTGTTGCAAAGCACAGGCTCTAGGCACGCAGGCTTCAGTAGTTGTGGCATGCGGGCTCAGTAGTTGTGGCATGCGGGCTCAGTAGTTGTGGCGCACAGGCTTAGTTGCTCTGCGGCATGTGGGATGTTCCTGGACCAGGGATCGAACCCGTGTCCCCTGCAGTGGATTGTTAACCACTGCACCACCAGGGAAGTCCCAAGATTCTATCTTTAAATACAGTCCCATTCTGAGGTACTGACAGTTAGGACTCCAACATATGTATTTTTGAGAGGACACAATTCAGCCCATAACACATGCTATCTATTTTTGCTATGTTTTTCTGTAAAGAGAGCAGCAGTGAATGGGTGAGGGCAAGGGGGTGGTGGCGGGGAGACTTACCACTGAATTCTAAATAAATAAGTACACCAGAGCCCACACAACTGAACTAAATGTCAAGCAAGAGCCCACACTCGATGAAAGAAAAAGTTCTACATATTCTTGACAAGAAAAGAAGCAGTGGCAACTTGAAGGAGACACACTGGTTCTTGCATGTGGGCCTTATTAATTCATATAACAATAATAGTATACAAAGGTATAGCTTCATCAACAAATTAGAGAAACATTATTAACTGCAAAGTGAACAGATAATCTAGGATTATTTAGGATGAGATCAAAGTTAATTACGTATGAAGCTCCTTTACTGAAAAATATGATAAAGTATTTGTGGTATTATTATGATTGGGATATCAAATCAATAATATGGTCTATACTATCTTTTTTCCAGTTTTCTGGTTTCTATATAGCAGTTGGTTTTCATTATTAGGATCAGATTGTTGATTGAGGTGTCTGGCTTCTTTTTTCAATTTTTTTCTGTTTTTTTAAGAATATCATTAATAGCATATGAGTAGGAATATGAGTAACGTGAAATTTCCTGGCATTTTGACTCTTACTGAAAAATCAGGCAGACCAACAAAAGACTACAGCAAATTCACTTCAGTAGGGTTTTTGACTTTATCTTTATACTCTCCCCTCCAGACCTCATCAGCTGTCTGGAAATGCCACCAAGCAGTCTAGGTTTAAAGAAGTCAAAAGCATTGATGTTTCTTGGCAAACACATATTCCTCCTTTCTGAATCTCAATCACAGCTCTAAAACTCTATGGGGTGATGCTGGGACCTGCTTGGTTTACCTTGGGATGTGACCTGTTTTAGCTCTTGTGCTGGTGACTCACTGAACACATCTCTTTTATTAATCCTTATATCTACTGCTATCAATCAACACTGGGGCTGAAACAGCTTTCCCAAATGTCAGAAATAAACACAGTGTTTTCCTGTAAGCTCAGAGGGAAAAAAAGAGTTGAGGGCATTGGACGTATAAAACCATATGCTATATATATTTGGCTTAGAAAGTTAAAGCTTTTAAAATCTGTATTTTAAAAGTTGGGAACCTATTTAATTTTCTCCACTCAGATTCTAGGGGACATGATTTGTCTATCTTAGCTTTTTTCAGTTTTCTGATATCTATATGAGATTGATTGTCATTATTAGGACAAGACTGTTGGTTAAAGCATTTGTATTTTGTTGCTGTTTTTTGCTTGTGTGGTTTTTTTATTCATTTATTTGGAGGAGTTTCATTTTCCATTCATTGGTTTTTCCTGGACAGCCCTCTGTCTCTGCTTGCCATAGTTCATAACTATGGCTACTTTGAATCTTCTCAAAAACAAAGCAAAATCTTTTATCCAAATGAACTGTTTATCCTAAATATTGTTTCCAAAGACCGTTTTGTTACAGAGCTCAAAACAAAAGTACCAGTAAACACTGTATGTCTGAAAAATAAAAAGGATAGGATGTGGGGACTTAGCCTCTCCAACACAGAGGCAAAATATAAACACACTTGATAATGAAAGCTTTCTTTTAATACAAATCATAGAAAAATCTTCACACATGTGCTCAGAGACATATAAAATTATTTATGAAGTATTGTTTGAAGTAGCAATAAATAAGGAAACTATGTGTGTTAATGGAGGAGTAGTGAATAAACTATGAAATATCAAATCAATAGAATACTATGCGGCAGTTAAAGGAATGAGGTGGACCTGTATGTATGTAGCAGACATTTACCAGGTCTCTATATTTTGTTTTGCTTTTGGCCATTCAGCCTGCAGACCCATTTCTTTCTTTCTTTTTTTAAATTTTCTAATTGTACTTTTGTTTGAGTTGAGAAGCATTTATTTATTTATTTATTTACTTTTAATGGCTGTGCCGCACAGCATGTGGGATCCTAGCTCCCCAACCAGGGATCGAACCTGTGCCCCCTGCATTGGAAGTGCAGAGTCCTAACCACTGGACTGCCAGGGAAGCCCCCCATTTCTTATTTGAAGGGAATTCTCCTTTCACAAGATAGGAACACTTGGTAGATTTAACATGTGACTTGCCCATCTCCTCTACGTGCCCCTGGGTGGACCCACAAAAATATTCTTTATGCCAAAGATTTTGGATATTTGGTGAAAGAGATACCAGCATCTAGAACATTTAGAAACAAGAATCAGAACAGTGCCTGATGCATAATAAGTGCTCAGTAAGTGTTATCTATTCCTATTATCCATCTACATGGAAATCTACAGCATTAACTGGGAATGTGAAACAAACTTTTGTATCAATGCTACTGCACTCTGGCTCTGAGCTAACACTAATTCCTGAGGACCCAGAATATCAATCTAGACTACTGGTCAGAGAGAGGGTATATGGATTCAGATTAAAATGGAATGTTGACAGCCTCGAAGTGGGTTTAGGAGGACCCTGAATTACAAACAAATACAAACTCAGGAGCTGAAGAACGGATATCCTTAATCATAGAGCCCCCCATGATAGCTTCCTGATTCACAGAGTAAAGAATAAAGGACTAAGTAACAAATGAAATACTCTGGAACACGTATCCCTACCACAATATTCAACCAAAAGCCATACTGCAATTCTGAGTACTAGCCAATGTGGTAACACCAGTGAAGATTTGAAATGAATGGGTGGTGACTTCTATTCTACTACCATTTAATTCTCCAGTTTGGTTGGTTGAAGAACGATGGAAGGATACTGGAGAGTAACAATGGGTGAACATAATCCATCAAGTAAGGCTGTTCCCAGAAGCACTCTATCATCAAACAGAAGTAGATTTAAGGATGAGGTTTGAGCAGTTCTGAAAATCCAAATAAACTGAAAATGAGATTGCTTATACTTATTTCAGTCCAACTGCAAAGCCACTCTATTGCTGAGAGGATCTTGGAAGCATTTGCCATCAGACTGTGACTGCCCTGGTCCATCTGGCAAAACCATTCCTCTCAAGAGATGGAGACATCACATATCCCTGGACTGGTGCCACTGTGCACTGAGTTTATGTAAAGCCCCCTTCTTCTGGGTCTGGGATTACCAAGACACTATGATTCCCAAGTTGTTTAACTTTAGGAAAAGAACAGACTGATAATATAACTTTTATTTCTGAAATCATTGTATTTTTCCCATGGTTTCTAACCATGATAAAGCTTCTCAAGGTTTGTATACAGAGAAGGACTGCGTTGATCATGCTCTCACATATACGCCCAGTCCACACAATAGTTATATTTTCCTTTGTTAATAAATAAATCATCATTCTGTGTCTACCTCAGTCATGCAAGTAGTTTGGTAAGCATGAGTCATATTGTCAGGGCCTGGTCACTCCTGGGAACTACAAGTCATTGGAACTTTAAAAGATGACCAAATTTAGCTGGCCTCTCTTTTAGATGACACTGCATGCAGGAGCACATGTCCATTCAAAGCATTTTGAATTTCCTTCCTTTTAGCTGTTGGTAAGTACCTGCACTTCCATTTTTATTCCTCCATCCTTATTGCATGGTAATTCAATTTCCAGTTCCAGACCTATGCCAAGGTCTTCACTGAAGGTTCTAGAAGGGTTTTCTGGGAACCCATGGTTTTATTGATATTGTTGTCGTTGTTGGAGATTATGGTCACATGATAAAACTAGGCCAGGCCCCAATTTTTCCTTCTCTATCCAACTGTGTCTAGAAACAATTAATACTTGATGTTCGTATAACTGAAAAACTGGCTTCTTTATAGGTCCGTGGGATTTTTTTCCCCCAGAGATGCATGTGCTTGTTGATGCCTCTCCAAGAACTCTGCATTTGCCTGTTGCCCAAACCTGTTGCCAAAGCCAGTACTCTATTTCCTGAGTCTTACTTAAACACATTAATCTGGATTAAAAAAAAAAGCAGTTTTCTGCTGACCTGTCAAAAAATCAACTCCACAAATGATTAAACTTTTCTCAAGTCTTCTTCCAAACAAGTACTGGATTGCCCAGATATTTATCTTGGCAAAAGGAACACTGGAAACCTAGGGCATGCTGGGTAAAAATCCCATCATTAATCCTTAAAGAGGTGACTGAGTTTGCTTGGTATTCACCTTTGGCCTTTGGCCAGATATGTAGAAACTTTTTCTTAGTGACAAAATAGACCTAAGGATATTCAGGAGAGAAAGGGAGAAAAGGAGGGAAGAGAGGAGAAGGAAAGGATAACAGAAACATGTAAATAAGAAATGTGTTCCTTTGGGCTTATCTGTCATAGTGTGTTATACTCAAATCCCAAATATAGGTTGAAATTTTATATTGTATTATTTTTGTAATTGGCTTATTAAGAGTAAATTCCCAAAATGGACCTATTACATGTCACAATTTAACAATGGAAGAGCACAGAACTTTAAAAAATTGTTTTAAAAATAATTGATTCTCTAACTCATGAGTTAGCAACTGAATCATTATAGAATAAATGGCTCACCTAAAAAAATGTGTTAGAGTTTCATATAAAGTTAGTATTTTTGAACTATTTTAAAAGTAAGTAGTTACATCACCTAAAATTAAGTTTAGCATTTGGTAAAGTCACTTTCCTCAAAGTTCTAAGGATCTTATGTTAGAGCAGTTAGTAAACAATCACATTCCTTTTTTTTTGTGGTTTGATCTGCTTGGTTGATGCCCCATTTAAAAAATATGCTTCAATTAACTAATTGCTTTTACGTGGGATGCCCTATAATATAGTGGACACAACTGTGTTTGTACTTACATGCCTTAAGTAAAATTAATTAACATATAGGATGTTTTAGTTTTTTAGGCTTCCTCAATGGGAAAAATTTATCCTAAATCAATGAACTAGAAATTTAAAATAACATGTGTACACTTATATTAATATAAAACAATAATGATGATGGCATTTACACCTGTAGAAGCCATCTAGATCAATTTATAGATAAGGGCACTGAGGTCAAGATAATTATAAATTAGATGACATCTGGCTTCAAAATATTTTTGTCCTCTTCTTTTAAAAATCACTCTCAAAAAGCATAGGTAACAAGAAACAGAAACAAAACTTTGACTTCAGTACGACTGAGGCTCTCTATAACCCTGAACCAAATAGTATATGAAAGCCGAGAGTGGATGGAGAAATGGTAAGTGGCTTAGCAGGCAGCAGGAAGATTAAGTCTACAACAGCATGATACAAATGAGAAGCAAGCCATTTCTATCCTAGAATCCTGGAAAGTCTTAGGAAATGGAGGCAGCAGTTGTTAAGGAAGCCAGTTGGAAAATCTCTACGAGGAGCAGTGAGAAGTTCAGGTCCCCACCTCCATAACCAGGCAACATACCTCTTCCACCTCCAACAAAAACTGAACCAGAGGGCCCTAGATTGGGACACCAAGCACAGAGCAGGGTGTACCCTCCAGGCAGGAAGCTGGAAGATCCTCTTTCTGAGAAGAATTGTTCCAGAATAAAAATCAACAGAATCTCACATCCAGAGGGAAAATCTTGCTGACCATCTTGATGGGATCCACCAATCAGTAAGACCCAGCCAAATACACCAATTCCAATCAGTATTTTACTGCTTCTCTCATAAATATAAACATAGTCAAGACTGATTAGACATTTGAGATATGTAAAAGATAGAGATCAGATCTGCCTTGCTGGGCTTTATGATAATCATATGAGTTTGTAAATTCACAGTGTCTGGCAGTGTGAAGGTGCCTGCAAAGCATCCATAAGATTCTCAAATAATACTGAATTCAAGTGTACATTTCTTCCCCTCCCTAAATCACCAAATATGCATATTTACAGTATACCTTTAAAGGTAAATGGAGCATTTTGTTGCTATTGCTCTTGTTGTGAATTTTTTTTTTTTTTTTTTTTTTTTTTGGTTTTACTCCGGACGTGCAGGCTCAACGGCCATGGCTCACGGGCCTAGCCGCTCCGCGGCATGTGGGATCTTACCAGACTGAGGCATGAACCCGTGTCCCCTGCATCGGCAGGCGGACTCGCAACCACTGCGCCACCAGGGAAGCCCGTGATTTTTGTTTTTAAATAAAGTGGAAGGACTATGTCCTCAGCAGTTTCAAGAAGGATATTTGGAGCATGGATACTATAAAAATTGGAAAATTCCTTGTCTGAAATGCACATTCATGGAGAGTCACACATCTAGCTACACAAAGAACAAGCATCTTTAGATGCACACTTTTCATACAGGTGTGCAAATCAAAACCTCCATGTCTACCTGGAGGTTCTGGAAAGGGATCTTTCATACTGCAATTAAAGAAATCGAAAGCACAGTGATAGTTTTTCTAGATAGGGTGTCTGATCACCAATGTAAATGGCAAAATACATAAGATTAATGTTAATCTGAAGCTCTTTCTCCTCTCTCTTACCAACCCCATCAGTTGGAACAGTCCCACACCTGTCACAGGATCTTTGCTGTGGATCCTTGTGTGACTCCTCATCATGCATCCCTCTTCCTTGAGTAACGGCCCTGGGTGGTACTTCTTACCAACTCTCAGACTAAGTGGTTCACATGGAACCAACTCCATCCTCCCATCCTCAAGTCTAGAGGTGGACACTTGATCCTTGAGGGACAGTCAGAACATCATCCACCTACTACCAAACACAGTAATCAGTTAAGCAAAGAGAACATGTCCACATCAGAAAGTTCCAGGCCTTTGGCCATGGGCACAGGGTGAGAATTCTTTCCTTTCTGCAACATGAAAGATGTAAGTCTGAGCTGCTACGGGACAGCTCAAAGAGAAAGCCTACCTGAGAGGGAAGCCTACTTCCAGAGGGATGCGAAACCAAGATTAAAAGGGTGATTTGGTTCTGATTACGTCAATACACTGGATCTAGCAGTACTCAAACAAGAAATACCCTGGACTTTTCATGTATATGGGCCAATAAGTTCCCTCTCTAGCTTAAGCCAATTTGGATTGGGTTTCCTATCATTTGAACTAAAAAACCCTAATATAATCCTGAATTTGTATGTAAGTATATTCAAGATAAAACTTTATGGTATAATCTAGTCTCCTTCCTTAGATTGTATATGCTAAACTCCCCCACAGATGTCTCACATATAGTCTTCCAGCACAAATATCTATCATATTAATAATAGAGCCTAAAAGTTATTTTTAATTTTCCAACATCTAATATACTTAATAAGGAGTGCAAAATGCTCAATAAATGTTTATTGAATGATTTGAAAATGACAGGCTGAATAAATGAATGAATAATGTACATCCCTGACCTTGTCTAACATTAATGCATGCAGTATAGATTCTCTATATAGATAATCATTAATCCTAATTTAATGATTTCCAAGAATCGTTAGAAGCTCCCAATCTCCTTCAGGGGAAAGAAAAATATGAAATTAGCTTTATCTAATGCAAACAGAATGTACCTAAAAAATTCTTAGTGCTTGCTTAGAAATTAAAAAAAAAAACAAGTTAAACTGGCATGGTTCTTGTCAACTAGAAACTCATCAGCTATTATGGATAATGTATGGAGAGAACTCTAAAGGAAATATGAATCTACAACTGTATGTATACAGTTAAGACAATTACTTTTTAAAAAAATCCTCACATTATACTGATCCCTTTATAGACCTGGGAATTTTCCTCTAAATATACACTAATCTGTTTGTACAATAATAATAATTAAAGTCATTTATTAAGCAATTACCTTGTGCCATACATTGTGAGAAATTCTTTATATACTTTACTATTTCTTGAACTCCTCATACCAATTGTACTTAAGATAATTTATCTGAAAGTTTAAATACTGTAAGCATTCAAATAACTAATTTATTCTTAAAAAAAGATTTTTCATGATTGTCCATTTTTAGTTACACTGTAATAAAAGAGGAGCATTTTGCTACAATATTCTGTGCTAAGAGATGGTGTGACCTCCAAGACTGCAAATGATAGGAAGGTGATGACAAAATGGACAAGGCAGTGAGGATTACAAAGGATGGTTAGAAAATGATTCTGATGAGGGTCTTTGATGTTGTGAAAATTTCATAAATCCCATGGAACAAAATGTATTCATTGGTAAACAGAAGTTACTCCAAATGCATAGGATGGGAGAGAACCTTGAAAATGAAGGAAGGCACAAGCAAGCAGAGCCCCTGCCTGATCTTTTCCAAAGACCTACTGTATCATCCTCTACTGTGGCTGCAATAGAAAAAGCAAATCCTGATGGTTAGTGATCTTACAAAACCTCTTTCTGCAGATTAGGAACAAATTTCATGTTTTTAAAATAAATTTTGTGCTTAAAAAAATTACCAGACTTTTTTTAGCCATTTTTTTTAAGGAAATCAGTATGGCTTATAAAGTCTAATTTTGCAGTAAAAATTTGGTGGGCAAAATATATAAATATATATAACAACATTTACATCATTAAATATTTATATTTTATGTGATACATATTTTCCTTTCACGGGTAAACAAATATTTTCATTCAAAACATTTGGGCTTCCCTGGTGGTGCAGTGCTTGAGAGTCCGCCTGTCGATGCAGGGGACACGGGTTCGTGCCCCAGTCTGGGAAGATCTCACATGCCGCGGAGCGGCTGGGCCCGTGAGCCATGGCCGCTGACCCTGTGCTCCGCAATGGGAGAGGCCACAACAGTGAGAGGCCTG
>NW_020173108.1:5732591-5942041 GCF_003031525.2 Neophocaena asiaeorientalis asiaeorientalis
AAAAAAAAAAAAAAAAACTCCACAGATACACAATGAATTCTTTAAGTAATCTGCACGGCATTCAACTCATAAAAAAGATTCTGTAAGACATCTATACATATTAAATTTGTTCATTTCTTATCATACTTGACATCTCATATTATACACCAAAACTGTCAGACTAAAATGTCTTTTGTAAATCACTGCGCTCTTTTGGAGTTAAGATACCTAAAGTAAGAAATATTAATCTGGAATGGGTCAGGTCCTGACAGTCTAAGTAAATGATCTTTTACTGTAGGTAACAGTACCCACACTTTATTGATGGGGAAAGTGGGGCTCAGAGAAGTTAAGTAACTTTTCCAAGGTCAAAGTGAACCAAGATTCAAATCCTTGTCTCCCTGATTCCAAAGACCATGCTCTTAACCAGTGTGATTCAAAGAGTAATGACCAAAGGAAATGCAGTATGATTGGTCTGGCATAGCCCATACAGAATACAGTGTATTACACTAGATACAGCCGTGCACAATAAAATATACCAGAATATAACTCCATGAGGTCAAGGATTTTTATTTGTTTTGTTCACTGTTGTAGCTCCAGAAACTATGACAGTTACTAATATATAAGAGGTACTTAATAAATATTTGTAAAACAAACAGAAAAATGATTACTTCCCTATACTTACTATTAACACAACCTGATGCTTAACTTTTTTAGCAATGAGAAGATAACAGTGTCTTGTATTTACATCTGAAACTCTTGTTTTTTCTCATAAGCAAATGGTAAGTCACAACTCTTCCATCACGTAATTGTGAAGTGTTTTTAAATTCTACAGGGGGAGAAAGACAATAAATCTGATAAATAAATAAATAACATAGTATACTGAAAAATAAACAAGTGCTATATAAAAAGAAAAAAAATAGAGCAGGATCAGAAGTGTTGGGAGTTGGGGTGCAGGGGGGTGCAATCATTAGTATTTAATAGTGTGCCAGAGCAGACTTACCGAGAAGGTGACATTTAAGCAGGAGGTTACAGAAAGGCACACAGGTATCTGGGGGAAGCGTGCTGCAGGCTAAGGGAACAGCCAACTCAGACCCTAAGGTGGGACTGCGACTGGTGTGTCTGAGCAACAGCAAGTGGGCCATTGTGACTGGAGCAGAGTGAGCAAGGAGTCTAGCAGAAGATGAAGTAAAAGTTATGGGAAGAAGGGCAAAGCAGGCAGGCTCCAGCAGCCACTGCAAGGTTCTGACTTTTACTCTAAGTGAGATGTAGCAGGATTTTCAGCAGAGGCTGCTATATTGAGCACAGACTGAAGGCACCAAAAGCAGAAGCAGAGAGACCAGAAGGAGTTTCCTGCAATAATCCAGGCTAGAGATAACAGTGTCTGGGTCTAGGGTGGTAACAGTAGAGGTGATGAGATGTGATGAGATTTTGGATTTATTCTGAAAGTAGTGTCAACATGCTTTCTCAATATACTGGATACAGAGTGTGAGAGAAAAGGAGACAAAATCAAGGTTTTTAGCCCAAAAAACTTTAAGGATAGAATGCCATTAAATGCTATAGATGGAGCAGATTTGGCAGGGGGAAATCGTTCCTAGACAACTGTAAGAATCAGGCATTTGGGAAGGAGATCTAAACTGGACATGCAAATTTGGAAGTCACCAGTATACAGAAACCATGAAACCAGATGATCATTGGGCAATAAATGCAGAAAGAGAAGAAAATCAAGGAGTGAGCCCTACTTCTAGGGCTCATAAAGAAGAGGCTGCAGAGAAGAGAAGTAAAAGCAAACAGACTGAAAATGAGTAGACAATAAAGTAGTGGTAAAAACAAACTAGAATGGTATCTTGGAAGTCAAAGAAAGAATATATCACCCAGAAAGAAAGAGGTAATCAAAGCACCGAAGGGTGCTAACAAATCAACTAAGATGAGGATGAAGAGCAGTTTTAAAAGAATTATGGGGGCAAAATGCTGATTAGAGTGGCTTTAATAGAGAATGGGAAAAGAGAATTAGAGACATTGTCAAATAGACTCCTCTGAGGAGTTTTGCTGCAAAGAACTAAGGCAGAAGATCTAAAGAAGACTTTTTAAGGTAGAAGAAATAATAGTAGGTTTATATTCCTGTGAATGTGATATAGTAGAAAGTGAAAAAAGAAAAGACATTGTAAGAAATCCCAGAACTCCTGGAATTATTTTCTTGAGTAAATGAAAGGGGTGGAATCCAGTGTATATGATGATGGTTTTATGTCTGGTTTAACAGTTTATCTCTCTAGTAACATAAAGGAAGGCAAAGTATGTGGGTGCAGAGGAGATGATGGGTGATGTGGAAGTTTTCATGAGATTGCTTACATTTTTTTCAGTGAAAAAGAAGGAAGGTCATCAACTGAGAGTGAGAATGGGGAACGTGACAGTGTTCGAGGAGAGAGAGAAAAAGTCTAAACAGTTGTGTGACAGACTTGGAGAGGGAAGAGATTAGGGACATACAAAATGATCAGTGGCAGCATTAAGGGCTCACTTCAGGTTAGTGGTCATGAATTAAGAGTGAGGCAAGTGGGACTTCCCTGGTGGCACAATGGTTAAGGATCTGCCTGCCAATGCAGGGGACATGGGTTCAATCCCTGGTCCGGGAAGATCCCACATGCCGCAAAACAACTAAGCCCGTGCGCCACAACTACTGAGCCTGCGCTCTAGAGCCTGTGAGCCATGACTACTGAGCCCTCGTGCCACAACTAGAGCCCTCGTGCACGCCTAGAGTCCGTGCTCTGCAACAAGAGAAACCACCGCAATGAGAAGCATGCCCACAGCAACAAAGAGTAGCCCCCGCTCTTGGCAACTAGAGAGAGCCCGTGCGCAGCAACGAAGACCCAACGCAGCCAAAAATAAATAAATAAAATAAATAAATTTATTAAAGAAAATAAAAAGAGTGAGGCAAGTCTGCAGGGTGGTGGGCTTTTCTTCAGTCCTGTTTTTCCATGGATCCATGTAGAGAGTTGGATTTACCCAGGGTTGTGGTTTTTTAAAGGACAAGGCAAGAGATGGGCAAGTGAGTGATTATAATGATCAACCATGAAATTAGGCTTGGTGAGGGGGAAATAGAGAACAGTAAGGGGGTAAGAGACAATCAAAGGTGGTCGGTAAAATCAATGGAGTTGAGGTATTGAACTTCATCATTTTAATTGGAGCCATTTTTTTTAGCCACTCAACTCTTTTTGAATCTTAATTCTGTTATTAACTATACTGCATTTTTGTATTACATGAAAGTAATGCTAAACTTGGCACTAAATCACTCATTCATTCATCTATTCAAAAATTTTTTTACTGAGTACCAGATGCTGTGGGATATAAAGTTAAATAAGATTGGTCTTTGACCTCAAGAATTTCACAGATTACAAAAGGAAACAGGCAGGAAAAATGAGGAATTACAGAACAATGTGGTAAATTCTATGAAAAACTACTGTAGCAGTATAGAGTGGAGATATCTAAATCAAACTTAAGGATGACAGAAGACTTCTGAGGTGGTGTTTTGAAGATCAAATAGACAATCAAACAGGAAATAGAAAAGGGCCTTCCATGACTCATCCAAACCATAAATCAAAACACTTATTGAAGCTGGGCCAACTAGAGTCTTGTGGCACACCTCTAAAAATCACCTCCTAGGGGCTCCTCTGGTGGCACAGTGGTTAAGAGTCCGCCTGCCAATGCGGGGGACATGGGTTCGGGCCCCGGTCCGGGAGGATCCCGCATGCCGCGGAGCAGCTGGGCCCGTGCGCCACAACTGCTGAGCTCACGTGCCGCAGCTGCTGGGGCCTGTGCGCCTGGAGCCCGTGCTCTGCAACAAGAGAAGCCACCGCAACGAGAAGCCCACGCACCGCAACGCAGAGTAGCCCCCGCTCGCCACAACCAGAGAAAGCCCGCAAGCGTCAACGAAGACCCAATGCAGCCAAAATAAATAAATAAATAAATTTATTTAAAAAAAAAAAAATCACCTCCTAAATTATATAATTTCACTAAGTAGCCTTAGCTGTTCTGCCAGACCTGACCATTTCACCCAGCTCTGTTTTCTACATCTTGTCCATGAAGCCACCTTGAGTAACTACTTCAAATATCTTTCTGGAATCAAAATGCTCTATACAGTTTCTCTGACCTCCCAATGCAGGGAACCTATCTAAGGGAGAGATTGGTTTGCCATTTGTTCTTAGAAAATTCATTCAGACCCTCACAATTTATCACTGACTTTTTCCCTAAGTGCTAACAAACCACTTGTTTAATATTCTGTTTTAGGATTTTGCCAGTAACTTATATCAGATTCATCAACCTGTAACTTGACTGCTTATACAGGATGAAATCAGGGTGGGAATCAAAACCTCATTTTGAAAATATTTTAGGGAGATGACAGAGTTTAAGAGTCACTTTCATGCTAAGGGAATTGAGACAGGAAAGTTCTGCTTAAGACAAAGGATGAGGATAGACAGGGTAAGATAAATGGAAAGAAAAGAGAGAACATTAACCTGGAGAAATGGAGTGTTATTTAAGAAGTTTGCATTCAATCCATGAAGGGGAGTAATCCAGGTCAGCCTGGATAAAGTCCTTAGAAGTCAAAGACTATGTCTTGGTTCTGACATCTGGTAAACGGCTCTCTTGGAGCTTGAGATAAAAGCCAGACTAACTGGGGAAAAACTTGGAAACCACTTTTAAATAAAACAAAGGAAATTCTTTTCTATGACATCACACCAACTCTGCCAAATCCCAGTTTGCCGATGCTTGTCACAATGTTTACAATTAAGAATTTGCATACATAAAAGTCCTTGGCTCCACTGCAGTTCAGCAAGGCTGCCAGGAATCTGGAATAAGTCCTTCAAGGGGAAGGGAAAAAAATTTAATTGATGACCGACAAAGAATCACTGCTCAATCCAGATAAAAGAGACTAGTGGGTTAAAGATATTGCATTAAATGGGTCGGTGGAGGCCTATCTGATAGCCAAGCCACTAGCTGCTTTTCTTCTTGTCTTAATTGTAAAAGTTAATCCCCAAGTTTTGTTTTATTTGATTCCTTTAGTTGCCTACATTAATTTTTCAACCTTAAAATCAAAATACAGACTTAATACTGCTTTTATCAAGGTTAAAAACAGTGCCTGACAAGGATGAGGATGGCCAAGGGAGAGACTACTTTTGATTAAATCTTATTTAAAAAAAAAAAAAAAAAGTAATGCTTGAGCAAAGTATCTGACAAGCAGAAAATCCAATATTCTCTGTTCAGTTTTTCCTGGGGAGGCAGGAAATGGAAGCTAGAAATCCTGAAATTGCCAAAATGAAAGCAGTCTGATTAAATTTCTCTCAACTTAACATTGAGAACAATGTATTATTATTCCAAGATTAGCCAGCCCTGAAAACAAGCATGTTTCCTTCAGGGAAGGCAGCTAAGGCAATCAGAACAATATGCCAATTGTTGCCTTCTCGAATATCATTGAAATACTCCTTCCATTTCAACAGAAAAAAAATTTTTTTAACCAGCATTATTTATGAAACATCAACCAAACAGTGTGAATAATTATATGGGTGGGTACTCGATGGGTGGGTATTGTCTTCTCTGTTGTTTTATATGCTCTGAACAGACAACCATGCTACAAAACCAAGAAATTTTTTTTTTTTTTTTTTTTTGTACGTGGGCCTCACTGTTGTGGCCTCTCCCGTTGTGGAGCACAGGCTCCGGACGCGCAGGCTCTGCGACCATGGCTCACGGGCCCAGCCGATCCGAGGCATGTGGGATCTTCCTGGACCGGGGCACAAACCCGTGTCCCCTGCATCAGCAGGCGGACTCTCAACCACTGCGCCACCAGGGAAGCCCAAAACCAAGAAATTTTGAAGACTAAGTCACATGAATAGTTTAAATGAAATATATGCAAAATCAATCTGGCATATTTAATGATGGATCATTGTTATTGTGATTTTATGTTACTGGTGATTATGCATAATTGAATTGGTTTATATATTTATCGTAACCAGCATTTTAAACAATTTTTTTCTCTTTTTTTTTTTATTTCTCAGTGCCTGCTGTCGGTGTTGCTTGACAGTTTTCTTCACTCCATGGTAGATTTTAATTCTCATCACTTTATTCCCGTCATAGAATTTAAATTTCTAGACTTGGCACCTCAAATTTAGGCCCAAGGCCCTAGTCTGTGGACCTCTGCCCTACAGGGACTTGCTCACTCCCACCACCACAGCAGGCCTTCAAATGCCATGGAATTACTCTCCATTCAGGACCCTTGAATTCCTGCTGGCTAAAGAGTAAAGAGAATGAAAATGTTGGTTGTAAGCCTGTGCACAAGCTGGTGATATGGCAAGCACATGCGGCAAGAGGTGTACAGTGCAGGGGTGGAAGAGCAGGTCAGTCCGCCTGCACGGACTGACAAAGGGGTGGATGACAAAGGGAAGAGGCTGATGCCAGGGAGCGAACAGATGTGGAGTCTATAAGCCTACACCCCAATACCTTCTGAGAAAACACAAAGCTGTTTCCATTGTTTTTTTCCTATCTACCTTCTCCTGACGTTTAGCCTTAATATTGCCAGATGCCTTTAAAAATAAGGGACAGCTTATCTCCACATTATTTCACAGACATCTTTTCCATTTTATGCACTGCCTAGGACTTAGCGTAATGCCTCATATACTACAGGAACTCAATGAATAATTATTGAATACATTATTTTTAACCATTTTTGAAAGAAACTGCTCAGTACTGTATGTATACATTTTGTCTTAAATAATTGTGTGAATTTTTTTTTTTTTTTTTTTTTTTTTTTTTTTTGTTTTTAGCACGAACCCGTGTCCCCTGCATCGGCAGGCGGACTCTCAACCACTGTGCCACCAGGGAAGCCCAATTGTGTGAATTTGATCCTAATAGCAGCCAGCTGCTAGATCTTAGAGCATATAGTTATTATACTACCTAGGTTTTCTTGTCTTTAAGAAGAGGGGCTCAACGGGAGAGGCTACAACAGTGAGAGGCCCGTGTACCGCAAAAAAAAAAGAAGAGGGGCCTATTCATTTCACTACATTTTATTAAGCAGGTCCTGCCTGCAAAGCATTGTGCTCCACACTTCTATAGAGGAGAAACATGACAGTACGGTGCCCTCTATTTTCTTCGGGAGCCGAGACCACCCAAAATAGGTAGGTCTCTATCCTCCTCTAAACATTCACAAGGAAGGGTATTTAGGAACATCTCTTAATAAACAATGTTAATAAAAGTAATTCTTCCTATTTCTTTTCCTTAAATCCCTTCTGGGATTTAACAAGGACACTGATAAAATGCCTTATATTCCCTAGAGTTAGAAAGCTTTTTATTTCTAATCTAAATCCTGTGTTCTATGGCTTAAATCTACTTCCTCTTATTCTGTTCTCATGCAAGACAGAGAAAAATCATTCGTCCTCTTCTATATCCTCTATATAATAGTTCTTCATGTATTAAAGATTTCAGCCTTCATTTCTCCAGGTTACATAATGCCAATTCCTTTCATTTTATTCATATATCTTATTTTCCCAAGCTTTTAAATTAATTCCATTGCACCCCTCTTGGACTCTATGGATAATGAAATAGTCATGCAGTCCCTTTCAGATTCCAATTGGGTAATAAACATTCAAGGAGGGAAGTATTTTTAAATCTTAAATCAGAATCTCACATGACCTGAGGTTTAAAACATTTTTGGAAAGCAGGAGGAGGCTGGAAAGCACATATAATATTGTCACAGAAAGCATGGGAAGAAGTAGGAAAGTACTGTTTGGGTATTGTTATTTTATAAAAGAGAAAATTAAAGCATGTGTCACAGCAAATAAGGAAAAGATGCAAGATTAAAGTCACAGTTAAAATAACCAGCTGCTGATTCCTGGTTTCCTACCAAATTACTGTCAAATGACTATGATATTTGATCATAGTAATCTGAATTTAAGTTAAAAAACAACAACACAGTATCACAGTTTAATTGGGCAGTGGGAATTCACTCTACACTGTGGTCATATCATTGTTCTAGAAAGTCTTCCAGTTTTCTCCTCTTCCTTTTCCAACCAAGTTCTGCAGAAGAATTCCTTTCCACTGATATATTCTACAGGGAGAAGTAAGTACAACCTCTGAGATTGTTAACCTACTAGACTTCATCTGATATCTAGAATGAATTAGCATGTATATGAAATATTACTTGCCTGAATTCCTTAACTGATGAATGGATAAATAAAATATGGCATATCCATACAACGGAATATTATTCAGCCACAAAAAGGAATGAAGTACTGACACATGCTACATACCATAGATAAACCTTGAAAACATTATGTTACGTGAAAGAAGCTAGACACAAAAAGCCACATATTGTATGAGTCCATTTGTATGAAATGTCCAAAATAGGCACATCCATAGAAAAAGAAGACAGATTAGTTCTTACCACAGGCTCTGAGGAAGAGGGTTGGGGAGTAACTGCTTGATGTGGACAGCATTTCCATCTGAGGTGATGAAAAAGTACTGGAACTCGATAGTGGTGATGGTATTGCAGGGCTCATAAAGCGATATCATTTTTGTGAAGTTCACCTTATGAAATGTACTTAATACCCCTGAATTGTACACTTTAAAATGGTTAAAATGGTAAATTGTATGCTACGTGTATTTTACCACAATAAAGAAAACATCAATTTGTATTCTCAGGGAGTGTATGTATTAGCACAAAATGAAGCATAAATAGAGGTGGGACACAAGAGGACCCTTTTGCAAGTTGGTAATCAGTTTAATATTTATTGAGAGCCTACTAAGAGCAAAGTATTGGGCTGAGTGCAGAAACATAGCAGCGAACAGAGACAGATGTGGACTCTGCCCTAGAACAGCAGTTTAGTGGAGCAGCCATTTTTCCGTTTCTTCTCTCCCACAAGAGATACGTTCACATTCTTAGAGAAAAAATAAGAGGAAAAAAAAACAAAACAAAAAGAAACAGATTCTACTGAGCCACCAAATATACCTTTATCTGTAAATAAACAACCAAAAAATGAAGCAAATACCTGCTAAAACAAACAGCTGCTAAAAAGTTCATCTCGGGTCCTAAAATAAGGATTGGCAAACTTACAGTTAAGTTCACTCTTAACCTTATTGGATGCCATGAAAAAGAAGGGATACTATATAGTGTACCTGCACATGATTTCACAAATAGTATGATCCCTATTTGTAATATAAATTACATATAACTTATCATAAAGAATAAAAATTACAAGAGAGTTTGGATTACTCTTCAATAAACACTAACTCCTACCCTTCCTCACTCCTCCATAGGTTTGGTATATTCCCATGCCCCGTGGATTCCAGGCTTGGCCACGTGACTGACTTTGGCCAGAGGAACCTTAGAGGATGATGAGTGTAGAGAGTTTCTGCTCTTTGCCACAAAAAAGTGCTCTGAGCAGAAACTGGTCCAAGGACAGTGAAAGGGACACAAAACTGATATAACGCCAATTAGCAGCCTTAAGAAGAATTGCCCAACTGTTCTGGGCTAGATCACTCTGCAGTCAAATATACGCCTTTGAGCATGAGAATAATTTCATGTTGTTGTTTAAGTCATGAAGTTTTGGAGTATTTATGCAGCATTATTGTGGTAATAGCTGATTAATACAATACATACATTGGAATCAGCTGACCCAGAATTCTCCCACAATATATGATTTTAAAAAAAATACTTAGAAAGTTAACCAGTAATAATAAATTAACTTTTTCTTTATATATTTCCTTATTCAGTTATAGATTTAGCATTAAAAATTGTCAACTGTGTAAAATGGAAATTTACACTAAGTAACCTATCTTTTATCTATTAGTATAACTGGTAAGATATGCAAGGATATACTACCGAGATGTTAAGAAATATAGAAACTATATTTGCTTCATATATCCTGATATAATCAGGTTCCAATAAACATTCTGATGAAAGCAAATTAATCACTAATTTGACATTTTCTTTTGGCAAATTAGCACGATTAGATTTCACATTAAATGAAACGTGTTTGTGCTTAAGTACTTCATCAAAGCAAGATCACTGGTGGCATGGCTAAAGGGATATAATTCAAGTAAATCTCTTCACTATATTCTCCCATTTCAGACATTTCTATTCTTAATTTTCATGTTTTCAGGCCTCAGGCAGAGCTTATAAAGCAATATCACATATTTTTGTGAAATTTTCCTTATGAAATACTGAAGAAGTTTATAGGTAAAGCATCTGGCACGTTCAGAAAACCTTATGATGTTTTTCTTTTAATCTGTGTCCCTCCATTGGTCCAGGTGGAAAACTGACAATACTGTACAGTGACTATTAAGAAGATATTTATAAAAACATTGAGTCTCTTAAAGAAATGTAATTCAGTTTTAACTTTTCATAGGGTGTAAGTTTTTATTTTTCCTAATAAAATGTTAGCTTATGAGGTAAACATTGTTTACAAACTATGATGGAACATCTAATGAAGTTAATTTTCCTCTCATTGGACACTCCCTGCTATTCACAAAAGTTCACTGGAATATGAAAAAGTGCAAAATAATAAAGAAGAAAAAGATGAAACAATGCTTATTAAGAAACACAAACCAAAAAAGGAATTTAATCTTTATGATAATTAGAAAAAAATACTTTAGGATAGATAAGTAATAAAGGCAGGCAAAGAGACACAGTATTCTACTTGCCTGGGATAGCTGAGAGTTAAAAAGAACTGTGAAAAGACCAAAACACCCACCTGATTAGCCACAAGATGAAGTCGAACAGAAACTGCTATTCATTCAATAAACATCAACCATACAGTACGTAATTGATTAGAAGCTTAAATAAATCAAGGGAGTGGAGATTACAGGTTGTAGTAAGTCTGAGAAACTTAAATAATGACTAGAGTAGAAAAACACATCAAGGAATCATGAGTTCTGCCCTGAGGGAAAGAGTAGTCATGAAAAATTCCAGAGGCAGGTCTCCAAAGTAAATTCATTGCATGTGTCCTTTGACTAAATTAGAGCCATGGAAACCTTTTTTTTTTTTTTTAAATATTACTGCACTGTAAAGCAATAGGCCTTGTGATCAGAAAGAAAACTTACAGAAAGCAAGAAAAGAAAGTATTTGAGAAGGACTCAAATACTTTAAATACTTCAAAATGAAATCCATCTCCATAATCTTGATCAATTTTTGTTTTTCTTAAAAAGATAACATCCCTTAAGTAAAAAGGGAAAATACCAATGTCAGGTTGAACCTTGAGGAAGAAAAATAGCATCCACTAGGGTCATATCTGCACATCCAAGGACAAACAATGAGACAAGGTTGAAGATGGTACTGGGCCCTGTGCCATCTTTATTTTGTGTGAACCTAACTGGGGTAATCCATCATTATGATTTTTAAAACAAACAAAATTAGAAGGCAGTACCTCTTTCCCATATATTACCCCAACTTCACACTCACACATACACCCAGAGTGAGACATGTCTAAAGGCAGATGATGTATCGTTTCTGGAAAATGTTTAGAAACAACATACTTGAACTAAGGCTACAGGCTTCTCCTATCCTAGCTCACACATCACTGCCCCCCACCCCTGACACACACACATAAAATCTTACTTTCCATTTAAGTTTTAATGGGACAATTTAAACAATGCCTACATAAGCATAATGGAGATCCCACCCACTCTCTGACAAACAGCAGATCAAGAGTCTTCATTTATGACCCTAACCCCAATCATCAGGCATCAAGGAGGCCTGTTCACAGAAACTGAGACCTATCCTCCTCTAGGCCTTCTACCTAGATTACCAGTGATAAAGGTGGGCGGGGGGGAGTGTCTTTGCACATTAAGTAACAAGTTCCCCCAGAATCCCAATTCCACTAAAGTTCAAGGCAGAGCCTCTCCCATCAATAGCAAATCCCAGACTGTGTCTAGTTCAGGGAGATGCATCCCTTAGGCTTTCTAACCCTATGATACAATGTCAAGCTGGAGTCCATACACTGGGTCAAAGACCCACTTCCTCATTTCCTGTTGCCTCTGCCAATAGGGATCAAGAGGGAGCTTCAAACACCCAATTGTTCCTGCCCAAAAGACTCAGCTTTGCTACCACTTTCTACCTTGAATCAATGAGAATGGATCTCACTATAGCCTTTAGCCTTGTATATGTTAATCTTTAGACCCAGGTGTCTAGGTCCACCCTTATCTCCTACCTTGTAATCCCCACAAGGTTCTGCTAGCTCATCTATTCTCTTCTCCCAACCCTCCTGTACTCCTATTACTTGACTTTTGAATTCCATTACTGGCATGGTCCCAAACATCCCCAGCCCCTTCTCTGATTCTCTTTATCTTCTTACTCTAAAGGAAACCTGGCATTGCCCTGACCACACTGCTTCCTGCACAGCCCTCTCAAGCGAAGGCTGATTTTCTCCCATAGCCCTTACGTCCCTGAGCACAGGAATGAGGTGGATACCCTCTCTGTTGCTCATTCCTTTCTCAGTTCCACTACCTAAAAACCTCCAGTTGTATATTTCATGGAATCAGATTATATTATCTCCCACGCCTCAATATTGCTTTATCTACAGATCTTCCACCAGGTTATTCAGTCTTGTGTCTCAAAGACTTTCACTTCTGGCTCACTGTCTTCCTCTCCAGACTACTCCTTTCTTAATTTTTGGAGATTTCAACATACATGTAGATAATCTTTTCAAGTCCCTAGCTTCTCAGTTCCCTGAACCCCTCTCCTCTAGTGATACTGTTTTCCACATTATTTTAGCCATCTGCTCCCACAGATTTTGTCATTATAACTTCAGCCTCTCCATAAGCATTATTTCACATATTCTACTATTGGATAACCACCTCCTTTTATTCTTCTCACTGTATCTAGCATGCAAACTGCAACAATCCTTTGGCCCCACTAGGACTCCAGACCATTGGTCTTACCAACTTCCACTGTACCTCATCTTCTTGCTATTTCTCTCCCTTCTTTAACCAGCTTTACTCTCATAATCCTTAACTCTCTTGTCCTTCTCTTCCATCATTATAAATACTTGGAAATTTTCTAACCCTGGTTAAATCTAACCTTTCAACCACTACATGTATGCACCTCTGCAGCTGGATGTGGCTTTAAAAAAACCACACAACTGGGCTTCCCTGGTGGCACAGTGGTTGAGAGTCCACCTGCTGATGGAGGGGACACGGGTTCGTGCCCCGGTCCGGGAAGATCCCACATGCCATGGAGCGGCTGGGCCCGTGAGCCATGGCCGCTGAGCCTGCGCCTCCAGAGCCTGTGCTCCGCAATGGGAGAGGCCACAACAGTGAGAGGCCCGCGTACCGCAAAAAACAACAACAACAACAACAACAAAAAAACCACACAACTACCTTGATTGGTATCGCTTTGAATCATGATCACAAACCTCAAACAATCCCCTAATGCTCTCTTGCTATCATACTACATTTCTGTAGCCTGTTCATTTTCTACTCTTCTAGAAATTCATTTTACTTTTTCTCATTTCTCCTCAAACTTCCATCATCTCGTCCTGCATCCAAACTCTTGATTATGATTTTGCTTCCAACTTCACTATGAAAACTGAAGCAGTTGGAGGACAACATTCACAAACTCCTACTACCACATCTACCCAATTGCCAGTCTTACATATGTCACCTGTTACCACAGCAGCTTCCTGACTTTCACAGACAAAGCAGCTCCCATAGTACACCAGTTCTTGAGGGCTAGTCTGGGAATCACTCTTGGTGACCCAGTCTAAAACCTGCTCCTCATGTCTTTCCAGATGCCATAATACAAACTTTCCAGCCATAAATTCCTTGTGCTTAAAATAACGAAAGTAGATTTGTTTATCTGCAGCTTAACTCTCACTGCTACATCAGTCAAAAGTCAACAAAATGCAGTGGAAAAAAATCTAATATGGTTGATAGGTTTTTTTTTTTTAAGGAAATAAAGGAACATACCCAACAAATAACAGATGAAGAAAAGATTTTTGAAATGGGAGATACTCCAGAAAACAGAAGAAAATTTTAGGCAAAACATCTTAAATAGGTAATTGGATCAAAAAGAAGAGATGCAAAAGAACAAAGGAGAGATGCTATTTCAAGTAAAGAAGCTATAAAAGGGAGCCAGAAAAGCTAAGGAGAAAACACCATTACAGAAGTAAAAAATAGATTGAAAGCAGAAAGACAATGAACTAATACTGGTGAAAATGCAATTGTAATATGGAGGGAAGCTCAGGAAAATAACAGAGAAGTGAAGGTAATAAACTTCTAAGGTAGTCAATACATAAAGCAGAGAATAGAATGTAAAAATTATTCACCAATATTTCTTTTCTAAAATAACACCTATATGTTAACGTTAAAAGGGCTAACTGTGCTCCATGAAAATACAAAGAATTGTATTTACTAATGATATTATTAGATGTCCAAAACAAAGGAAGACTCTTATAAGTACCTGAGGAAAAGAATCAGATCCCCTACAAGTGTTAAATAAAATAAAATAATCTCAGGCTTCACTTCAGCAACACTGAAGGCCAAAAAAGACAGAGGAACTGCATCTACAGACGGTTGAAGGGAAAGGAATGGGATCTAAACACTGTATATCCATCCAGGCTGTAGTGTCTGATGTTATAATACCTCAGGAATAAAAACATTAAAAGCTTTTCTTGAAAAAGGGCCCTACATGAATTCTTAATGGAGCCAAGTGAAAGATGATCTGGAGTGCAGCAAAAAGAAAAAAGAGAAATGCTTCCTAGATCATTTATAAAATAGATATCACTGCTACCATAATCATACAAAGGTACCTTTAAAAAAGAAAATATAGGTTAATTTCACTTATCTAGTGATAGCCATTCCAGAAAGGCAGGGATGGATCAAAACTAAGAATTCTATTAATAATGTTCACCATATACTCATCTAAATAGATAGCAAAAATGCATTTGATAAAATTTAATTATTTATAAAAATTGGTTTGAAATCAATCATTGATTCTTGATTTTTTAAAATTTCAATAAACATTTATAGTTATTTAATTAACATGGTAGCATATACAACCCCAAAGCCAGCATTATGCTTAATTTAAGACACCAGAAGCATAAATGTTAAAGTAAGCAGTAGGATGAAAAGATGCCTAACATCATTATGACAGCTTCACTTTGCACTGGAAAAAGTCAGAGAACAGAGCACTGGACTAAGATTTAGAAATACAGAAAAGAAAGGCAACATCATTACTATTTACAGACTGTATGACTGTCTCTCTGGAAAACCAAAGGGAAGCAACTTTAAAAGTACTAGCAGGAAACAAAGTATTCAGCACAGAGCTGGATTCAAAATTAATATACAAAAGTCAAAAACTTTATATATTCTTATAAAACGTACTGAATAAAATATTTATAATAGAAACAAAAACTACAAAACACCCTGGGAAAACTGACCAGAAATACATATTCCCTATAAGAAAAGAGTATAAAATTCCAATGAGGGCCATAAAAGACTTAAAAAATGAGTTTTATTTTATTTTGGGGTAGAAAGACTCAAGAGTTTAAAGCCATCATTTTTTATCAAATTAATCTATAAATCAGTGTTATAAAAATCAATATCCCCACTATACTTTTAAAGTTGGGTCCAAAATTTGAGCAAAGGAAAGTGGAAGGTCTCTTAAATATTCAAATATATTAAAGCCACCATAATGAAAACATCCCAGGATCAGCACAGAAATAGACATAATTAATAAAAGAAAAGACTCAAGTATATAAAAACATAGTATTTGATAAGGATGGTATTTCAAATCAGTGGAGAGAAAAATGGACTGTTGAAAGAAGCAGGTTGTACAATGAGCGTGTCATTTGGAAAAGGATAGCAATTTGGAAAATAATTAAATTGAATCCATGACTTATATCTTGTTACAAAATAAATTCCAGAAGAATAAAAACTTACATATAAGGCAAAAAAGTAAATTCACAAATAAACTAAAGGAAACAATGGCAAATGTGTGTCATAAACTTAGAATGCAGCAGGTTATTTCCAAGCATGACATGAAATCTAGAAGCAATAAAATAAATGGACACATACGTTCACATGAAAATCTGAAACTTCTGCAAGGCAAAATATACCATAACAAAATGAAGAAGACAGAGTCGATCAAAGTATAGACAATACAGAGAAAAGACAAAAGTCTAACATCCCTAATATATATTAATATATATAATATATTTATGTATCACATGTTAACATATTAATATATTAACATTATATAAAAGTCTGTATTTTAAAAGGCAAATAACCCAACAGGAAAAAAATACATATGAACAGGAAACTCACAGAAGAAATTCTGTGGGCCAATAAACTTATAAAAAGAAGCTAAACCTAACAAAGAAATTTAAATTAAAATGGAATTAACAAAGATTAATAAAGACCAACGACAGATACTAGTCAGTATTAATGAGTGTCTAGACAGGTGTAGCTTAATACAACTTTATTTAGGAGAGCAATTAATAACATATCAATTGGCAAAATATTTACTGACAATCTACTAAAACTCTAAAAGTTCAGAATCTTTGATCTAGCAATGCCACATGTACTAATTCAGAGTACAGAAAGAAGAGTTGGGGAATGAGAATGGGGGGATATGGGAAAGAGGAATAAGGAGAGTAGAATGAAGGGAAGAGGAAGAAGAGAAGGAAAAGGGGAGGAAGCCAGAAGAGGGGGAAGAGGAGGAGGAGAAGGGAGAGAGTCCTATAAAAAATAAAAAATAAACTCTGGAAGAATATAAAGAATATACACAAACTGTTAGCGACAGTTACTTTTGGAGGATGAGGAAATTGCACCTTACTATTAAATATCTGTGTAGCACTTAATTTTTAAATAACAAGAAAATATTATTTTTGAAATCAAATATTTCAAAAGTAAAATGAAATTGCAAGCAAGCTTAGAAAGACAGCATTTCTTCTACATTGATTTCATTGCTAGGTTTTTCCTGCCAAGTGTATATTTAGAGCTCCCACAGATAAAATTTCTGATTTCCATCCCAGTTGTGACCATCCCATCCCCTCTGTTCATGCACTATAAAAAGAGGAGAATGGAATGGTCTCCATCAAAGCTTTACCCCTTAACACCCAACACTGACACAATCTATTTCCCCAAAGTGCTCAGATTGTTGATTTTACGAACCATTAGGCAAGAAATGCTGTAAAGCTAGCACTGAGTTATATAAATAATGATCTGAAAGGAATGAAAATGATTGTACTTTGCCAAGTCAGCAATCTAAGAATTCTGTTGGGGAAGGAACAGAAAGTTGTTTACATCAAGATACTCTGAGATGTTTCCAATAAAACTAAAAATCAAAGAAGTTACTTGGACAGGACTGCTCCATAATTAACACTTTGGAAATGTCTTATCAGCAAAAGGTCTCCTAGGAATTGGTATCCCCGCTCAGTGAAGAGGAGGATTTTGACCTTTTGACTTAAAATTTTTGAATCTTTCCTAGCATTGATTCAGTACCCAAAAAATCCAATTTAGTATTGACTTCTATATGATAAACAAGATAGTAAATGGATTTATACATATTAATTTTTATGCCTCTACATATTTATATTTTCATAGCCTAGGCAATGATAAAAATGATGAAAGGAACTTGGAAAAAATATTTTAGTAACCAATTCTCCCAATCAATACACAAATTATTTCAAAGACAGAGAGTCAAAGTTCTCTGAGGCTTTAATTTTCTTTATTCTTTAATTTTCTTCCCACTGAAAAGCATAGACATGACTCAAAGAAACGGAAGTCAACATCAACCCATATTCTGTAATTTGGAGATAGTTTAGGGGTGTGTGTATTGAATACAGACCTTGGATGGTCCTCTGTGTCCTCCGTGAAGAAAAGCAACAGCTTGCTTCTCTATATCGTTCTCATCTTCTGGGTGACATCTCTCATAGTCGCTAGATAGCTGTACTTCACAGTCATTTTAATTCAAACCTCACTATGCGTTTAGAGTAAAGTAGTCCTTGTCTTTTGTAGTCTGTTTCTAGTTTAGTCTTCAAGTTGAAGTATGTGATCATCTTAAGACAGATCCAAAATTACGACCCTCTGTGAGTAAAACTCCACCACGGCTGACATGGGAAAGAAAGAAATTTTGGTACCAGGTGTTCAAGGGTTAAGATTAGAGGCAGATCATGGCTGAGTATCCATAGAGAATGTACAAAAAAGATGGTAATTCATAAGACGTCTTGATCTCATTCAATTTAGAACAAAAAGGAACCTCATACTTTGATAGACATTATCACTGCTCACTAATATCCAGGTCTTCCTCCTGGACGCATAATACTGCACCTCCAGGCACACATGTGATTTGGCAGGGTCTAATAACTAATTCTGGTCAATGTTATGACTGGAAGTGCTGCATGCCTCTTCAGGGCAGCAATATTCAATTACTGACATGAGACCCTCCAGAGTTCTCTACCTGCTGTGCTGACCAGATAAACACTTTATGAAATGAAACTGTCGTGAAATGGTAGTGCATTCTTCATCTTGGGACCACAGATGACTGTGAAGAGCAGAGGTCTACTGCCGGACCTCATTGGGTATATTCTTGGTTTTAAGCCATTGAGATTTGAGGGATCTGTTACAGCTGCATAACCCAACCTGTCTTGAAAAATGCATATACTCAATCAATTATCATGGTAAAAAATGAAAGATCTTTTTGATGTCATCATTATGACCCACAAAGGTGAGTTGGGGGCGAAGTATTATCATTTCAAATCTAGAATAAAGTTCATGACATAGTTGGCTACACACATAAATGAGCACATATATAAATTGGTGGATAAAAAGATCTTTATAGATAATTTACATAAACTAATAATTGGTTTTTTTCAATTTGCCTTTTATTTCCAAATACTTTGGTTTACTTTTTTTAGTGAATAATATTCAAAGGAGAAAGAAGATGGAGTTAAAAATATAAATTCATCCTCATGTGTTTAACAGCATGTATATAGGTAAGAAGAGTGCTTTCTCTCTGTTTTAGTAATGGGAAGGAGATATTGTTAAATCAACAATGACATGTTTATAAGCCACAGATGTACCATATAACATGGGGATACATGTTTAGCCTGAGACAGTTCTGTTCTAATGTGACAATTAGCTAGCTTGCTGGATATTTTATATTTGCTTAATACAGGTACCTTATCTCTCCTTTCACCCTGCTCTTACCCCACAGGCTCTCATGAATTTTGTGTTCAGCCAACAGGAATGCTCAAGCAGCAAATAAAGAGAGAAGAGAATATGGTCAGGGTATTACGCCCTTAATTCTCTCCTTGGAAAATCACCTCAACCTGGCTGTGTCCCTCAAAAGAAAGTCATTGATTGGTTCTCTCAAGGAAGTATGCCCTACTCTCATCCTTCTGGCTTCCATTAACATCTCCCCTTGTAGCTTCCAGCCTAGGGGTGGTAACAGCTCCACTATTCCTAGCTCCAAGTTGCTGCACTACCCTTGACATCTTACAGAATTCTACAATAGATCAGACTTAATAAAAGAAACGTTTAGGCATTGGCTCTTACTGGCTATTGAAATGGGGGAGAGAGAATTTATCATTATTCCTTCCATTGAATCACAACACTTGATTTTAAAAACAGAAGTATAACATAATGAATTGTTCATAACAGAATCCAATTTGTTATTTTACTAGGGCTATCACTTCATGTTTATATAGTATAATAAAATACTTTTGTAAAGAATCTGCACATAAAAAGAGCAATCAACTAGATAGGAGAACAAAACAACTTTTGCAACAAAACCAGTCGACAAAAAAGACCCACATATCCCTAAACACAGCAGGTAACAAAAAATTAACAGCATCCACAAGTTGTACATGGTGTCAGTGTCTATGTGGAAGAAGACAAGAGAGAAGAAATGGGGTGTCTGGTGGATCTGGAAAATGAAAGAGCAAAATAGTGCACAGGTATTCACTGAGAAACAAGACCAGCCAATTTGAAAACAGCAGCCAAAATTGGAAAGAATTTTGCCCAACTCAATAGTAGATGACTGCAAGGGACCCACAGTAAAGTCTGAAAAAGACTGAAGCAGTGTGGGTCACATGAACTGGCAAGACCAAACAGCCAGAATTTCCTTCCAAGAGAGCACCCCACAATGGGGAGAAACTTCTTAGAATGAAATAAAAATTCAGGAATAATTTGGACAACATAGAAAAATGAAAGACAGGGCCCAGGTAAATAGGAAAAGGCAAAGAGACCCAGGAAATCTCAAAAAGTAAGTGAACATATGCTCTAATGCTACAAAAAATATAAAAACTGAAGTGGGAGCACTAAAAATTAAGAAAACTACCTTGAGTAATAGAGCCATAACTTCTAAAAATGTAGGAAAACTAGTTTCACATAAATATGAGCAACAGAAAAGGATCTAGGTCAAATCCAATACAAAGTTATAGGAGGAAAAAAGAGAAAAAACATATACTACCCCTCTGGACACTGAAAACATACCAGAAAGACATAAGCACAAAACAGATCTAATCATGACCTCCCAGATCAAATGAAGCTGTTAAGAAAACTATATAACTTAAAAGAACAACATAAATCAGAATTATAACTCAGAGTGTTAAGAGTTGTTACACCTAAACTGAGCTGTCAGGCCATTTACACTGAACTCACCATCTCCCTGGCTCTGTACCCACCTGTCACCCACCCACCACCACTTTCCTTCCACTGATTTATGAGGGAAGGTGAGAACAACGGGGACATGGCATTGCTGTCAGGTCAGGAGGCTCCAAGTGCTCCAGCATAAGCCTACAGCAGAGCATGCGGGAAGATCTTGGGAGAACCTGATCATCTTCCCCGGAACCAGGGGGTCACAGAGCTTGGTTTACCCCTCCCACCTGAAGACGTCAGCTGGCCCTGACTGAGAGTGAGAAGAGCCCCTGATGGGTGCAGGCACACATCCACCAATGGCAGGCAAGAGCACTGCCTGCAGGGGACCAGTTCTACCAGAAGGAGGTGGCAGTGGACCACCAGGGGCTGGACCTGAGGGTGAACCTAAAAGCGTCAGCGTGAAGAACGTCACCTGCACCAAGGAAGTGCAGATGGAAGATTCCCTATGGTGAAGCTTCCTAAGAACTCACCAGGGTGGCCTGTGAGAGGAAGAGCACTGAGCAGTTGCTGTGAGGAAAACCAGCACCAACCCGGTTGGATTAGACTCGCATGTCCCATTCCCTCTCTGCCCTCCTCCCCACCCTCACGCTGGAAGAAGCAGAAACAACCTAAAGGACAGGGATAAAGATGTGGAAAGCCCAGGAGGTGTAATCATTGGTCAAACTGTGCACCCCTTGCCTACTATAGGTTTCACAGGAGCAAGCTGTGAAAGGGGAAAGTTTTTAATTGAGTGAGAGATGGACGTTGCATTTAGACAAGACTGAACTTTCTAATGTCTGAAAATGAGACTGTCTCCAATGCCTGAATATGACCAGAAGACGACGAGATCTGTCCTAGATAATTTCCTGGGGTGGAGAAGGGAGATCAGACAGAAAGGGCTGATCGAGGGCAAGGTGAAATTAAATAATGAAATAAAGTTGCTCCTGCTGGTATCCTACCAATGAAGTGGTTGCACGGTAACATTTCTGGATCTGGCACAGAAGAGCTACACCCTCTGGGACTCCTGAAGAAATAAAATTAACAGATGGTGAGGACTGACTGTGCCCACACTCAGTGTGGGCCCTTAGTCCTTACAACCTAATGATTCAGTACGGATTCATACATTCTAAATCTTACAGGTAAGGAAACTGAGACTCAGAAATTTTATGTAAATTCCCCAAGGATGAAGCTGATAATAAGGATGGCTAGGACATTTGCTGAGTAGGCTGCACCAGCTCTGTGCTGAGTTTTACACTTGTTTCTCATTTAATCCCCCAAATACTTTACGGGGTAGGTTTTATTTTTATGCCCAGGTCAGGAAGTCAAATTCAGGTCTTTGGTGCCTCATCCTGCTTCACTACCTTGGGCAGTCGGGTGCTTTAGGAAGCCAAAGAAAAGCTTAGTCCAGTGTATCTTTTAGTGAGGAAAAGGTCCCATTGGTACCTTCAGAGCCAAAGAAAATGTGTTCTAGATTTAATGCCCACTTTTCTTTTCATGTCAGAAGCAGGTAGTCGCAACAAAATTACAGAAGAGAGTAGATTTTACTCACTAACCATTTGTATCCCAAAATTACTTGATTCATACCAATAGTTGCTGGGCTGTTTTAAAAATACTCGTTTTCTCTATTTAAAGCTGTCAGACACAAACTCTTGGGTTGCAGCCTGATGTAAAATTAACTACCAAGAATACTTCTACTGCCAAGAATAAAAACTCAGAACCATAAAATGTAGATGGCTTACTGTGCTAGAGTTAACGTTATAGTTAGCATTATTAGTTTTCTTCCTAAGGAAGAGCACAATATTAGGTTTGGGATATACCGCTCAGTGCCAGGTAGTCACAGAGAAATATACTTCCAGGAGTCATTGAAACTGTACTAGCTGGAGAGGAAGGATAGATAATCATAGTACACAAGTACACAAGTCAGAAGGACAATGGAGTAGACAGGAAGATGATAATCCTGGTTTCCTTGGGGCAGTATAGAATGTGGTATTTGTAAATCTTAGTTATGATGGTACTGAAACCTACAAAGACACCCTCAGTCACCACCTCGGCCCTTTTTTATTTTTAGCTACAAAGTGAGGTTACATTCTGTTCTGTTTCAGTAAGAAATGGATTTTGTTTTGTATTCTCTAGGCTCTGTTTTAATTAAGAAATTCTATGACAAAGAGACAAGTTAATTTCTAGAAATCAATTTTATAACCAAAATCTCTAAGCCCTCCACCCTTTGGCCGAGCTTGTTTTTAGTAAAAATGTATTCTGTAACCAACATCTTTTGTTCATTTGTTGTGTCAGGATTTGTTTTCTGGGTTCTTAGTATATAAGACATAGATAAATTCTATGACTCTTGCTGTCCTAGAATTGGTTTTCAAGGTGGACAATGAAAAACGGAGAATTACAAAAGGACCTATAGGAGCCAAGAAACTTTGTCAGATTTCTTAAACACTTCTAACTTCTTGGAGTTTCATGTTATTATCTCCTTTCTTTCCCCCTTGTGATGAGTAGTTGTTAAACCATTAAAATAAAAAGATTCTGTGCTGTCTTTAGGTACAGAAAGCAAAGGAGTTCTCAAAGGGCTGCATCTGAATCCCCAGGCAGAATCATGGAAAGAGGAAACACACACACACACACACACACACACACACACACAGACACACACACACAAGAAGTATGCAGTAGCATCATTAAACAAGGAAGGATTCCAGGTTCAGGTAAAAAGGAAGACCTTCAAGAAAGAACGCCAGAGCCCTGGGAGCATATTTGGGCCAGGCTGAAGTGAGTGGGGAGAACGTTGCGCCACAGCAGTTACAGGTGCATGATCCAAAGGACGCCAACAGGTTTGCATTTAGGTAAAGCGCCATGCCACAGCAAGCATACCGAACCCAGCAAGGTCATGTCACACAAAAATCTTTCTGACTTTCTCCATTTTAAAGGAGATATGGCCAGACCACCTCTCCCTACTAAGACAGTTGGTAGAGAATATTGTAGCATTTATTCTTCTCTGGTATTGTGGGCCTACCAAGCCAAACTAAAAAGCCCCCTTAAACTAAAGACATAAAGTAATTCTCCACAACGTGGTGTGCTGCACAGTCTCAAAATCAAAAGATCATGGATACCAGAATTGGAAAGTGGATAGGAGAAATGAAAACTGACTGAGTCCTCATATAGAGAAGTTCCCCCTAAAGGAAGCTTTCTTTAATAGCCCTCCCAAGAACAAGCCTCCAAGGAGAAAAGGAAAAAAAAGATTTGTGTACTTTGCACATATTTGGATATTCATACTTGGAACATCTTTTGAAAACCTCAACAAAATGGCCACAGAAACCTGGATAAACACTGGCAATTTTTAAAGTAACGACTGCTCCCTTCCAAACCAATTTCAGAAGCAACAAAGAGTATAGTACTGCAAGGAGTAATTGAGCAGTCCATAAAAACAATTCTGCTTTATGAAAGTGGGTGATACTCATGTATTACAAGAAACAGGAAACATTCTCTGTTTCTGAAGCATTTATGGTCATGTGTTAGTATTTATATTAACCTGGATTATTCGCTCTTTAATTGTAGGTAATATAGTGCTATCTAAAGTTAGGTCTCTTTTTTTCTTTGTTACGTTTTTCTTATGTCACATGTGCTTTGGGTCAACATTAATGGTGCAGCACAGAAACACACATGCTGGTAATTATATTTTCCTTAAGATGCATTTCTTCTCTGTTGTGGATTAATTCTTATGATCTTTCTCATGACCAAGCAAATCAGATTTATGTTCATGGAACTATAACAAGAATTTGGAAATGTTTGTAATGGATCCCACATGTTCTGTTTGCTTAGACTCATAAAGCTGGAAGGGAATTTCAAGAGATCATGTGGGGATTTTAGAAACTGAATTTTATATGATCAGGTATCATTTACTAATTTTCCAGAAGGACAGATTTCTAAACAAATGGGTCATTTCTCTTAGGCCTCTGGAGTTCTCACTTCTAAGACTGAACCCACTTTTGTGTAAGAGAATACACTGTTTATAGATAAAGGGAATTCTGATGTCACCCTTGTGAAGACAGCAGAAGGCAAGTGACAGACACCACAGAACACCTTAAACAATTCTGGTATCAAGAGAGACAGATGACACCAGAATTCCAACCAATTAAAAGTATAAAAACATCTATGAAGCATGTATAAATAGTCATTATTTCCTAAATGTACTAGTGATGCAATATGCAATATAATGTATGTTGAATGTCTGCTTTCCACATGTTGAATCTACAAGGGATAATCCTGCTCAATTACTCTTCAATCAGGAAACTGTTTTATTATTTGGTGTCCCAAATATCGTTTGCCTTGAGGAAACTGAAAAAGTTTAGTCATTTTGGCCAGCCCCCTGCTGCTCAGGCATCCATATTTAAATTATCCAAAACAGGTGGTTGCTTATCTAGTTTTTAAACCCTTTCAAAAACAGGGATCTCAAAACCTCATTACACCAAAATGCTTCCTACATGTAAATTTGCCCTTTGGGTTACTACCAAACTCACCATAATGAGTACACCTTATCATGGCAGCAGATAGACTTTGTAAGTTGGTAAAGAATTAGTAATGCATGGTAGGGAGCAAAGAGACAGCTGTAGGAAATAAAGAGGAAGCCTGGGATTAGCTCATGAGCACATGGTGCACGGTGGCAGTTCTCAAACTGTGGCCTGCATCAGAATCACCTGGAGGGCTCATTAAACAGATTGTTGGACCCAGAGCTTCTAATTCAATAAGTCTGTTGTAATGTAATGCATGAAAATTTGCATTTCTAAAAATTTCCCAGTGAGGCTGATACTGCTGGTCCAGGGACCACATTTTGAGAGCCACTGGTCTAAAGTATTTGCACCTGCAAAAGCCCTAACTTCCTGAGATACAGGAATGTATACAATATAAAGACAGAACAATCTTAGGAAGAAAAAGTTTGCTTTCATTTCTCCTAGAAACATTTTTCACATACCATAAGGATTAGATCAGCAACTGTTTATCTCCCTAAGGATGGAGTTAACTGCTCTGATCCAAAAAGACCCTAAATGGTTACTGCTCAGCCTGGAGTGTTACCTCCCTAGGTATTTACATTTCAAAGAGGCATGAGCTACAAAACTTGAAAACATCTCTTGGTGGCAAAGGTCACATGGCATTGTGGTTCCTGGAGAGATTTTATTTATAAACCGAAGGGCTGAAGTAAAGATTCAGGCCCATTACATTTCCAGGGAGACATTTTCAGGAGGGGAGGGGTACAGCTGTCTTCTTCCCATTATAAGCAGAGAAAAATCATTTTCCTTGTCTCTCACCTATGGAGTGTTCAGCAGCTCAAGTAGGACGTTTGTCCTGTCTTTTTTTCTTTTTTACATCACTTTTTATTTTATTTTATTTATTTTTTGGCCATGTTGGGTCTTCGTTGCTGCGTGAGGGCTTTCTCTAGTTGCAGCGAGCAGGGGCTATTCTTCGTTGCGGTGTGTGGGCTTCTAATTGCGGTGGCTTCTCTTGTTGTGAGCACAGGCTCTAGGTGTGCAGGCTTCAGTAATTACAGCACGCGGACTCAGTAGTTGTGGCTCACAGGCTCTAGAGCGCAGGCTCAGTAGTTGTGGCGCGCAGGGCTTAGCTGCTCTGTGGCCTGTGGGATCTTCCCGGACCAGGGATCAAACCCGTGTCCTCTGCATTGGCAGGAGGATTCTTAACCACTGAGCCACCAGGGGACCCCCTTGTCCTGACTTTTATCACATCACCCTAGAGGTGAGTTCTGGGGCAAAAGGGGCTGATGTGTTTAAGAAACCTCTCTTACCCACAATACTTTATGTATGCATTTAGGATAAAATTAATAAAAAACAAATATTAAAATCCAACAGCATCCCAACCCTAAATCAGCTCTACTGTGATTAGGATACCTAGCAACTCCTGATAAAGATCAAGACTGCACCCAATTAATTCAGTAAAAGGAATATTAACAAATTTTATCCAAATGATTTCTTTCTGGTAGAAAAAATAACCCCATATGTTACAGTGTATTGCCTTTCAGGCCATTAAGCAGTTTCCAATCTAACTTAAAAATCTCATTCTAAGATTCTCTTATTGAATTTCCTATAAATGTCCAGTTTCTGTACATGTCCAGTGCTACTGTAATCAGCCTTTCATCTTACTGGTTCCTTCATTATTTGATAAGCTAAGTGATATTGTTGACAGGTTGTTTATATTTGTATGAGTTATACTTTTAACTTTGAAAATTTTATTTACAGGAGGGTCCAGTAGTCATCACTCCAACAAAGCCTGTAGCAACTGGGCTTTCCCCTGGTCTGTGCTGCTACTGCATCTCTACTACCTACTCATGGAAGTATTGACTCTTCTCTTGACAAAAAAGGACTCAGTTTACTTGGGCAGGCACAATCATTCCTCACCTAACATCATGTTCACTCTACCCTGATTGAAATGGGGAAAAATGTTAGCCCTTATATCTGCTCTTCCTTTGACAAAAGGTTCTCCTAGAGTTTTTAAGTAGCACGATTCCAGGCATCCACTGACATTTATATAACCCCCATTTAAATGATGACCTCTGGAGTTGTGCAATATGGGTAGCTCTTGATCAACCCCACTGAGTCTTGTCTTGGGAGGTAAAGATGGATCATTAAAACATTATTTATATTTTATCCATACGCTATGAGCCTGTGGTTGTAGAACTACACACTCAGCCAGAGGAAGAAGAATCTACTCTATGTCCACATTTGGAATTATAAAACTAATAAAGAAGGAGGAAGCTCTAGGCTGCTTAAATGTATATAATGAGCACTTTCCATTTTTCTTGTTCTTATGCAGACAGTCATTCTTTCTCCATATAAGTAAATACATTTAGTCACTTCGGGACTCTCAAGCACTGAAGGAGTACAGATGGCCAGGCTCAGCTGTCTCTACCTGTTTCTTTCCAGAGCACATTTGCCTCAGGAGCAAATTCTGGTTCATCCATCCAGCTGTATACATGGTTTGTAGTGTAACAGCCCTTGGTAGGAGTGATTTTGCTGAACTGTTGTTGGATGTGAAGCCACTGATAATCAACAACCCTGAGAAATTATCAGTGCACCACAGAACTCTGTTGAGAATACCATTCTTTACATTACAAGATGCCATCTCCATTAAGTCTTCATTCAGGAAACAGCTGCCTGTCCCCAGCCTCAGGGATATTTCTGTACCTCTGGAGTCACAGATATGTTCGTATCTTATGTAGAACTGACTCCATATGCTTCTTTTCTGAATGGCTTCTAAAATATCAGACATAAGCATAAGGGCCTTTGTAGATCTTTGTGGTTGACTTTTTAAATTATTATTAATGTTACTTCTTGCTCCATTTTAATATCCATGCCTTTGTGTTGCTTACTTCTCTTTTCCTTTAAAACTGTATCATTTTGCTTTCTCTTGTTCTCATTCCCATCTCTTTCTCTCTCTCCAACCACCCCAACTGTCATACAGTCATACACACACACACACACACACACACACACATCTGGAAATGTAAGATCTTTCTGGAACAGGCAGGCAGTAGAAGAAAGAAACTGTGGATTCTCTAAGTCAAGGACTTAGTACTCTAGTTGTCTGTTAACATATGCCCTCATGACTCCACACATTATTCATCTGTCATCCCCCCCACCCTATAGTTTCCAATCTTTCTTCCCTACTTTTATCAGGAACACTAATCAGCTTATCCAATATTCAGTAAGTTTTCAAAAAATGCAGTTCTTGATATTAGGTAGTTCTTTCAATGTTGTCAGGAAACTGGGATGTATCAGTTAAGGGGAGTCATTTGTTTGGGGTAAGCAGTTTTTTGAATTAGTAGGCAGTAATATGTGTATTTATGACTCTGTGTAGCAAAAATAAAATTTATTACTGCAGAATATGTTTCTGATTGTTTTAAACTTTCATTGACTACCAGCAGCATATGAAGTAACAGAAACAACAGCATTAGACCTAATTACAGCCCACTGGGCATGCTGCCTAAAATGGTCATTTTCTGGCTTCTGTCTAATATAATTCTGTATATTTGGCTTACCCTGCCAATTTAGGTTTTATTTGTCATCACTTATTCAACATTATTCTTAAAGACCTATATCTATCACTAAAAATTCCCAAGCAACTCTAATCATGTAAAGAAAAGAAAAATCTAATTTGTAGAAAATATCTGAGTCCCAACTTTGTTATAAATTCTGAGATTTATTTCTTTAATAATGTATCAAGACAATTTGAATAACAGTCTTTTTATAGGTTTTAATGTTGTAAATTCTAGATGTTAAACTTTTTGCTTTAATTCTCATTATTTCCAGGAACTCAAGTAATTTGGAAAATATTCCTTCAGGTACACAGTATACTAACTAATGCATTACAGTTTCTTATGTATCGTGATTACTCGTGTAAGATAAGAGCAAGGATAGGGTGAAGGTTACCATTTCCTACCAAAGAGGCTGTGGTACTAAGATCTTTATAGCTCGTGAGTGCTACCTAAATATTTGTTGACTGTGAAAAGAAGACACCCCTTCCAGGGCCCAGTTCCATCATTCAGTCCATCCACTGGTCTTGGGATACTTGCACTGTGCTGTTACAGCTCTCACTGTCCTTAACCCCTATTCCCTTTCAGCTTTCCATGATCTTTGGCTCTTATGCAGACAACATAAGCGGGAAGCATGATTAACATCAAATATGGGGAAAGGTGGGGAAGCTACAATCCCTCTTCCTTTATTTAAACTGCATAAAAGTTCACAAGGCAGTCATATAGAAAGAAATCATATGTCTCAAATGGATAGTTGTAAAAGTTCCCACACCAGGGCAATAGAAAATGTGAGATGTAACTCATCCCCTTACTCCAACCCGATGATATTCCAAACTCTTCCAAGTTCTAGGGCTGGATCAAGAATTCATGCATGTTGTTGGCTATTTCTAAATATCCCAGATAAGTTACAGCCATTTGGACATGCTTCCTTTCCTCAGAATCCAAAAAAAAGTGACTGAAATCTAAGGCCCACCGCCACCCTATCCCTGGAGACAGCTGAGTCATTTCAAAGCATCAGAAAATTATGTATTCTGGCAAAATTTCCATTCTCCCCTGCTTGCCTCATCTTTATGGCAGTTAGAAACCCATTGCAAAGCTTCTGGTTACATCTGATGACCACATGCATTTACCTAGCCTAACTTGCATAACCCCATTAAAATGACAGGGAAGGAGAAAAAAACAACAACTATGCCTTATATTAGTTTCCTGAAGCTGCTATAACAAATTATCACAAACTCGGTGACTTAAAAGAAATTGATTCCCTTACAATTCTAGAGGCCAGAGATCTGATATCAATATCACTGGATAGAAATCAAAGTGTTTGCAGGGCCTCTGGAGGCTCTAGAGGAAAGGCTGTTCCCGCCTCCTCCAGCTTCTGGTGGCTGCCAACATTCCTTGGCTTATGGCTGCATCATCCTAACCTCTGCCTCCATGACCACATCCCCTTCTCCTGTCTGTAACAAATCTCCCTCTGCCTCCCTCTTATACGAATACTTGTGGTTGCATTTAGGGCTCACCTGGATATCCAGGATAGTCTCCCATCTCAAGATCTTTAACTTAATCACACCTGCAAAGTCTCTGCCACATAAGGGAACACTCACAGTTTCCAGAGACTAGGACATGGATCTCTTTCAAGGGGGCCATTATTCACCCTACCACATGCCTAAAAAGATATCAGGAGAAGAATCAACAGCATCTAAGGAAGGACAACTTTTTAGATGATTAAAGTAGATGAAGCAGCTCAACATCGCTAATCATCAGAGAAATGCAAATCAAAACCACAATGAGACATCATCTCACACCTGTCAGAATGGCGATCATCAAAACGAACACAAATAACCACAAATAACAAATGTTGGTGAGGATGCAGGGAAAAGGGAACACTTGCACACTGTTGGTGGGAATGTAAATTGGTGCAGTCACTGTGAAAAACAGTATGGAAAAAAGAATACTAACAAAAAGTGAGCCACTGCATCCATCCAGTGCCTTTCTCCCAACCTGACAGGAGAGCAGAGATTATGCTGTGGAGAAATAAAGTCAGAAAGGCCTTGCAGTTATGGCCATCAAATAGAATGGAGGAGAGGGCTGTGGCATAGGATGAAAACTAGGGGATAAATTCAAATTGCACTAGCGAACTAAGGGATATGCAGCCCCCTTCCTCTGACCCACTCCCAAAATGCCATCGTATAGCCAAAGGTCAAAGAAATGAGGGATTCCTCTCCGGAAGAAAATAAACAATTTCAGAAATATGCATCTACAAGTAATAACATTTGGGGGCATTCCAATGAAAAGACCAGGTCCTCCTTTTAAGACTTACAGTAGCATGTCTCAAATTTTTGGTCCCTGCACCTCCTTATATTCATAAAAATTACGGATGCCTCAAAAGAGCTCATGTTTATGCAAATTATAGCTATCAAATTTTACCATTTTAGAAATTAAATAGGGAATTAAAAAAATACTTATTAATTCATTTCAAAATAACAATAACAAACCTACTACACAACATAAATAACGTTTTTATGGAAAATAATTATTCAAAACAAAAAATATTTAGTGGAAGAGTGGTGTTTTGGCAACCTCTTTAATGTCTGTCATAATAAAATACATCTGGGTCTTCATATCTGTTCCTGCATTTAACCTGTTGCAACATGTTGTTTTGTTGAAGTACATGAAGAAAATACAGCCTCACACTAATATATAGTTGGAAAATGGAAGAGTATTTGAACACCCTTTTTGGATAAGTGCAGACTGAAACTCCATCACAACTTGAAAATCAGTAGTTTCTTAAAGGTTACCTTCAGGTAGAATCTGAAATCATATCAGTGAACTTTTTCTATTCTGTTACATTAAAGTCCATTGGTTGATCTTGTACTTTGAACGTATCTTTTGATTTTGTAACATCGTGCATTTATCATTTGGAAAAATCATTGCTCACTGAGTTATAGAGATCTTCCAAATGTTGACACATCTCACTATACAATATCCAAAAAAATCACATTTGTTAATATTACCACTGATTTCATCAGAAAATTCTGTAAGTATTGGTAAGCTGTCAAGTTCCCAGTGACTAATTCAAATGTTCCAAACTTCTGATATTTCTTGAAAGCTTGAATTTTATCATTGGCAAAAAATATTGTGAATTGTTTTCCTTAAAGTGACATGCTCACTGTATTCATTTTTAAGAAAATGTCTGCAAGATATCCAACTGTGAATGATCATAGTTTGTCTATCACTCATTTTTGCAAATAAAAATGGTTTCCATGAAAAAAAATAACTTCAACTCTCAACTCAATTGCACTAGTGCTTTTCCTTGAGACAGCCACTGTATACAGTATGTAGCAGAAGTGCCCTAGGCAGACTTGCCATTTTCTAACACAAAATGTTAAAAAAACGTGTACTCAATTCATAAATTTTACTATTTCACCAAGGTCTACCTTAAGGGAATCCAGCATGTTTTCCAATAGCTTGTGGTGGTGAATAATACTGGTATGGTTTGGTGCCATGTCCTTTGTTCATGGCAAAAGGCTTCAGCACTTTCATCCACCAGTGCTTTGCACCATCAGTGCAAATGTTAACACAGTGAAAAAGCAAATAATATCTGGTATTAACATGAAAATAATTTTGACCTCATGAACTCCCTGCAAGTTTCTCTGAGATCTCAGGGGTCCTCAAACAACACTTTGAGAACCACTGCCCTATAATCAAATGAACAAACCCTATCTTTATGTTCTGAGAACACTTTGTGCCTTTTAGTCACTTACTTAAAAATATGAAGAATTAATTAAGAATAACTTTTGTGTTAGGGTTTTCCAAGACCACCCTCAGGCTCAATGATCACTAGAAGGACTTACAGGACTAGAAAAGCTGTTATACTCATGGTTATATTTTATTACTATAAAAGGATACAGATTAAAATCAGTAAAGAGAAAAGGTATGTGGGTTGAAGTCCAAGAAAAGCCAGGCACAAGTTTCCAGAGTTCCCCTCCCAGAGGAGTCATATAGGGATACACATAATTCTCCCAGCAATGATATGTGACACATGTAAAGTTGTGCCAATCAGGGAAGCTTGCTGGAGCCTGAGTATCCAGGGTTTTTATTGGGAGTCAGTCATGTAGTCAAGCAGTACTTGTATGATTGACCTCAGCTGCTGAGACTTCAGTCTCCCTCCCCCAGTACAAAACCAGGCATTCACCATAAATCACAGTGTTAGGACAAACTATTGGATCACACTGGTACAGTGTGGCCCAAGGCCTCAAGCATACAAAATCAATCTTATCAAGTAGAATATTCCAGGGGCTCAGAATTTATCTTATAGGAGCCAGCCAAGGGCCAGTTCTGAAGACACGCCTTTCTGTGAAATGTGCTGGCTTTAATCCAGACCTGCTCAGTTAACCCTTTCCTGCTCAACCTGCCTCCAACGTGAAAGAAAAAGATAAAGAGCTCAAAGGAAAATAGAAGAGACAGAAACAAAGCAAAAGCAGAGAAAAATTCAAATAAGTTATAAATAACATCCTCAGTGAAATAGAAGATACTGCATTCATAAAATAATACGGGTAAGCTACACAATAATCAGAGAAAGAGCTCTTGGGAATTAGCCATCACAAAACATCCAAAGTAAAGAAATCAGGGCTTCTCTGGGGGTGCAGTGTTTAAGAATCTGCCTGCCAATGCAGGGGACACTGGCTCGATCCCCAGTCCGGGAAGATCCCACATGCCGCGGAGCAGCTAAGCCCGTGTGCAACAACTACTGAGCCTGTGCTCTAGAGCCCATAAGCCACAACTACTGAGCCTGTGTGCCAAAACTACTGAAGCCCACACACCCTAGAGCTCGTGCTCCTCAACAAAAGAAGCCACAAGAGGGCTTCCCTGGTGGCGCAGTGGTTGAGAGTCCGCCTGCCGATGCAGGGGACACGGGTTCGTGCTCCGGTCCGGGAAGATCCCACATGCCACAGAGCGGCTGGGCCCGTGAGCCATGGCCGCTGAGCCTGTGCATCCGGAGCCTGTGTTCCACAATGGGAGAGGCCGCAACAGTGAGAGGCCCGCGTACCACAAAAAAAATTAAAAAAAAAGATGCCACAAGAATGAGAAGCCCACACACTGCTACGAAGAGTAGCCCCTGCTCACTGCAACTAGAGAAAGCCCACACACAGCAATGAAGACCCAATGCAGCCATAAATAAATAAAATTTATTTTAAAAAAAGATCAGGGTTTCCCTGGTGGCGCAGTGGTTGGGAGTCCGCCTGCCGACACAGGGGACGCGGGTTTGTATCCCGGTCCGGGAGGATCCCACATGCCGCGGAGCGGCTGGGCCTGTGAGCCATGGCCGCTGAGCCTGTGCGTCCGGAGCCTGTGCTCCGCAGCGGGAGAGGCCACAACAGTGAGACGCCCGCATACCAAAAAAAAGATCAATGTCTCCTAGACTAGATTTGAATCTTAACACACACAAAAAAGAAATCAAATGGTTGAAAGTTAAAACAGAACATATCACCAAGAAACTAGAACAAAAAAGTAAAGTCAGAAAATATGAAAACAATGGTTAAAAAAAAAACCCCACAAAAATCCCTCTCGAATTGATCCAGGATGGCCAATGAATGAAAGGAGTAGAAAATGAGAGACCAGGGACAATGGAGAGAAATAGCTCAAAGAAGTAACACAAGACATTTTTCCAGAACTATAAGACAAACGTCTACAGTTTGAAAAAGTCTACTGAGTGACTACAGCAATGAAAGAATATACATCATTTCCAAATTTCAGAATGCCAGAGATAATGAGAAGATGCTAAAACCTGCCAGAGAGAGAAAGCCTGTCAATATAAAAGAATGAGAATGGTATCAAATTTCATAACAGCAATACTGAATGCCAGAAGAAAGTGGAGTGGAGCAATGCTTCAAAATCTAAGGGAAAATATTTTTTCTACTTAAAGTTCTATCCAAGCCAAAATATAAATAAAGTGTGAAAATAAAATAGAGTCAGTTTAGACACTAAAAGTTTTTTTTTTTAACTGAATGTCCCAGGCACCCTTTTGAAGGATATGCTTCAGCAAAAAAGGGAGTCAGTCAAAAAAGAGAAATTTGTGCACTGTAAGCTCCAACAAAGTGACTGCAGCAAAGGGCAGTAAGAGTGTTAAGGAAGGTCCAGAATTATCCCATGCATCACTCTGTTTCCTATACAGGTAGGATGATTGTTCAGCCTGTTTGTTGAGACAGTACCAGCTTATACAAGTTGGTCATAAAACCTCCTTTAACTCTCAAAAATGTCCAGGTTTGACAATAAATCATATAGTCACTTTAATTAAAAGCCACTGTATCAAACAGCCTAGCTAAGTTATTCTGTGATAACAAACGACCCTAAAATCTCAGTGGTTGACAACAACGGGAATGGAATTACTTCCCTTTCGTGTTTACCATGGGTGTCTCTTCTCCACATCGTCATTACAAGATCAAGGCTCAAGAGTGGACTCTAGCTGGGGCACGCGAATTGCATACCAGAAGGAAAAGAATGACGGCAAAACCACATTATGGCTCTTAAAGTCTCTGCAAAGCAGCACTTATCACTTCCATTCACGTTATGGGCCAAAGCAAGTTACATGGCTAAGTCTGACACCACTGAGTTGAGAATTAAAAACCTTCTCTAGTGTGATTCCCAGTAAGGAGAGAATCAATTGGGGTTGATGGGAGTAATTATGTTTTAAAAGTAATTTACATTACCACAGGTATTTAGAATTATTTAGTTTTAAAACTGTGTGTATTTCACTTTAAATCAAAATAAAAATTTACTTTAAAGTAGCAATTCATGAAAAGTCCTGATTCTTATCTAGAGAGCAATCAGTTGGATAGATGTGCATTAAATAATGGCATGATTCCTCAATATACATCTAATGTTGTTTCAGGGAAGTTAGAAGTAGCACCAGAGCTTTCCAAGTGAACAGTGTAAACCACTAGGTAAGACTCTACTCACTCGTGACTTACTACATCACAGGCAAACTGACCTAAGTCTGCTCATTCATTCATTCCTTCATTCAGTACACATGTACTGAGCATTAGAAATCCAAACTCAAATAAGATTATATAACTTCCTACAAGGAGCCCTAAATCTTAGGAAAAAGATGTGAAAATACTGATAATACAATGGGACGTGTACTTTATGCTTCTAATAAAGTACTTTGTGAGCACTGTTGAGTTGATCTTGTTCACTGGTCTGAATCTCACTATCTCCCTCATGCTCTGGCCTAGCTGAGACGCTTGGAAATATCTGTGAATTTTTAAACTATATGGCATTTTTATAAGGTGGTTAAATATTCAAATAATCTACAGTGACACGCTTCTCCTTAAGTTCCATGCTAAGTAATCATCTCATGCCATCTACCGATAGCATCTTTCTCTGGATTGACAGTCATTGCCTACAGTGTAAAGGAAATGACAATAACACAGAAGCACCAGTGTAGAAGATGCTATTTCCCAAAGAAGATCTGATTCCAATTATGACCATTCACATAAGAATTCTGATTAAGGGAACCTACAATTCCACAACTGTAAAACCCCAAATTATCAGCTAACATGTAAACTTCCACTAGTTAAAAAAAAAAACAACAAAAACAAGCAACAACAACAGCAAAGTACAGTTGACCCTGAGCAAAATGGGTCTGAACTACACAGGTCCACTCATAAACAGATTTTTATCCATAGTAAATACTACAGTACTACATGATCCAGCAGTTGAATCTGCAGACATGGAACTGCAGATACAGAAGAATGACTGTAAAGTTATACATGGATCTCTGACTGGGGTTGGGGGCTCCATGCCCCTAACCCCCACATTCTTCAAGGCTCAACCGTAGAATGAAAGTGTAGAGCATCGTAAATCAAGGCAGAAGGTGAACCAGATAAGAACGAGAGTAGGGGAATTTTCAGGCTCACACTGATGATGCTTCCCTAAAGGCTGCTCCTCACTGGTCCGTGTATTCCTTCTCTGGGTTGAATATTCCTGGCACTGCAATACATCTCTTCCATTTTTCCCTTAACCTCTCCTCACTTCATGAGATTGTACATGCCTATTGTCCTAAGAGTCAAGCAGATCTCAGGCCCCATCTCCTTAATCTGGGGGAGAATGTATTTCCTTCCATTCTCCCAAAGCTAAGATCACCTAGGAGTAGAGAAAGATGAGAAAGTGTAGGCAAAAACCTTCTGAGAGCTGTGCCTTATTACCTACTGGAAATAGCTCTAAGTGCTTTGCATGCAACATCCCACTTCATCTTCTCATTAGACCCATGAGAACTTTTTTTTTAATCTCCATCTTACTGATGAAAAAAATTGTGTCCCAGAAAACGTAATAGTTTGTCCAAGGTCACATTACTAGTAACTGGTGGAGCTAGAATTTGAGCCCCTATAGGCTTCAGTGCCAATGCCTTAATTATATACTATACTATACCACCTCCATAGCAGCAAATATGAAAGAGACTATAGTGATAGAAACTGAAAAGTAACAAATATCTTGAATATGTGCCAATCCAACAATCTACAGATAGATTCCACGGAATTAGAAACTTCTGTACTATTTTATGTGGAACATCCACCTTTCCTTTCAAACAACCCCAGCTAGAACAACAACTTGCCAAATGGCTTGAATGCAGTAAGAGCAACTAAACAATCTCAAGAACTTATACAAAATCATTTCACAATATATGTAAAACAAATCATCACTCTATATGCCCTCAACTTATATAATAACATATGTCAATTATTTCTCGATAAAACTAGAGAAAAAAGGGAAAAAAAACTTAAAACCTAAAATGTTTTCATAGCTACTTCACAGAGCTAGTGTAGCAGCTTGATTTATAGTCAACAATTTGTTCCCTGTGGAAAAAAAATTTTATCATACAGTAGATCTTATATGAATATTCACTCCAAGTTAGTATGAATTCTAAGCATAAGCATTGTGGGAGAAAATAGTGTTCACTTTTTAATTGCTTAGTGTTTAATTTTAAAATATTTCATTTCTATTCAAGTTATAATCTGAGCAACATATCCTGCCAAATATTAAAACAAAACTTGTCTTAATTGATTATTAACCATATTTTATAGAAACAAGTTTTATTTATAATCTATTATCAATAAGGAAGAAGACATATAACAACACACATTATTTTTCAGCAGAGATCATCAAGAGATTTGTATTTCAAGTGCTGTATATACTCCAAATATCTAAACCCACTTGTATTTATTCTTTAAAAGGAAAAAAGAAAGCAAAAAAGGTCAATTTCTAATTTCACAGAACATTAGTGTGTACTTTGAAAGTACTGATTTTGCCTCTGACAGTTATTTCACTCCATTAGAAAAGTATGGCTTAGAGGTTATTAGAAATATAGCAGAATATTACATGTGCATGAATGCAATTTATTACTAAGCTTTCTCAATTTTATTCCCTCTATACTTCCACTTTCCTTTATGCAGACTGCCAGACATGCCACACTACAAAAAAGTAATAATAAGAAATTTTATTTGTTAACTGGATTAGAAGACTTTTCTGGATCATCATTAAACCATTACTGTATTTCAAGTTATATTATTCACATACTCTTAGGAATGAAGATAAATATATCTGAGTGTTTTTCTTAGCACACATATTTCTTCATTGAACATGTCTGCCACTTCCTTAATGATTTGAGGATTTTTTTTTTTTACATCTTTATTGGAGTATAATTGCTTTACAATGGTGTATTAGTTTCTGCTTTATAACAAAGTGAATCAGTTATACATATACATATGTTCCCATATCTCTTCCCTCTTGCGTCTCCCTCCCTCCCACCCTCCCTATCCCACCGCTCTAGGTGGACACAAAGCACCAAGCTGATCTACCTGTGCTACGCGGCTGCTTCCCACTAGCTATCTATTTTACGTTTGGTAGTGTATATATGTCCATGCCACTCTCTCACTTTGTCACAGCTTACCCTTCCCCCTCCCCATATCCTCAATCCATTCTCTAGTAGGTCTGTGTCTTTATTCCTGTCTTACCCCTAGGTTCTTCATGACATTTTTTTTTCTTAAATTCCATATATATGTGTTAGCATACGGTATTAGTCTTTCTCTTTCTGACTTACTTCACTCAAGAAAACATCGGAGGGTTTTTAATGGGGAGGTAACATGACCCAATTTACATTTCTAAAACATCTGTACACTGTATGGAGAATGGATTAAGTATGCAAGAGCAGATGCCAGGAGACATGTAGTGTTGAGATTACATAGCTAGGCTTAAGGTAGAGCTCTAAGATGGAGAAAAGTAGACAGATTTATCATATATTTGAAGGTACAGTCCATTAGACTCAGTGATAAATCTGATATGTGTTGAAAAAGAAAGAATGACTCTTGGTTTTAGCATTCTATCAATTAGAGATAATTTTATTTTGAGTCATTTTTTCTCTATGTATGAGGAATTTGGATCTCTATTGTATTAATTCAGAGTATATTTTATGAGTATACTTTTCCCACACTACGCCAATCTGTCAGTACAGTTGATTTCACGTCATCAGGGCTATTGTGCCCTTGTTGCCCCAACTCCTGGTGGAGGATCACCCATCCCCCACAAAGGAATTATTTCAAAGGGACTTTCTCAAAGGCTTCGGGAGGCAGAGGTCTCACATAAGCATTAAAACTTCATGGCCTAGAGTTAGGAATCAAACACAAATAAACAAAAGGTTGACTCTTCACTTTTCCTGGAAAAGACTTCTCTTTGGGGAAATATAGTAGAATGCTGACATTTGTAAATATTTAGAATCCAGTGGATTCTATTTGAATATGCTTATGTTTCATAATTTTTCTGATTATCTTTGTTGTTTAACTGAGTAACCACTGGTTTTGACAATCTTCATAAAGCGCTTTTAAGTGGCAAACTGACAGCTTTGATTATGATTATAACAGAAATTGTGTAATGGTATAGAAGTTATATAAAAGTAAAAATAACCATATAATTCAAAGTAATCTTACTTGAGCTCAGTAAAAACTCTGCATTATATAAGAAAGTAAACTGCCTCCCCTTACAAACAGCATTGAAGACTATAAAAATAAGGTGCAAATAGAAAACTCACTTTGTCATTAATTGACATTTACATGTTTCAATTATATCTAAGTTATTAAAATATAAAAGTTTAAATATTACACAAGAACTTCATGAAGATTGTCTCGGAAGAAAAATATGCTCACTGCTTATCACACTGCATGTGGATCAACTGAAAATTAAGTTTACAATGCTGCTTAAAAAGAGACCAAAAGAATGTCCTAAAGTACTAATTCTGGTTGGTGGTATTATGAGTATTATTCATTTTTTCTTTGTTTATTATATTTTATAATTTTATACTACTAAAATGTAAAACTTCTGAGATCAAATAAGGGTTATCATATTAAATGTAAAAGATAAAGGGCATACATCCTGATTTCAAAGCTACAGAAATTAAAACGTGTGGTACTGGCACAAGAATAGACAAATAGGTCAATGGAACAGAATTTAGAGTCTAGAAATAAACCCTTACGTTTACATTCAATTGGTTTCAAGAAAGGTACCAAGACAATTCAATGGGGTTTTTCAATAAATGATGCTGGGACCACCAAATATCTACATGCAAAAGATGAAACTGGACCCTATCTCACACCATATACAAAAATTAACTCAAAAATTGATTAAAGACTAAACATGAAAGTTAAAGCTATAAAGTTTTTAGAAGAAAACCTAGGCATAAGTCTTTGGGACTCTGAAGTAGTTTTGGGGACTGTGAATTAAGAAATCTTTGGTTTCTTATATGTGACACTAAAAGTGCAAGCAATGAAAGAAAAAGAGAAGTTGGACTGTATTAAAATTTTAAATGTTTATGCTTCAAAGGACACCATCAAGAAAGTGAAATAAGGGGCTTCCCTGGTGGTCCAGTGGTTAAGAATCTGCCTTCTGATGCAGGGGACGCAGGTTTGATCCCTGGTTGGGGAATTAAGATCCAACATGCTGCGGGGTAACAAAGACCATGTGCCACAACTACTGACCCCATGTGCTCTAGAGCCCGCACGCCACAACTAGAGAGCCCACAAGCCGCTACTACTGAGCCCGCGCACTCTGGAGCCTGTGTGCCACAACTACTGAGCCCGCGTGCTCTAGAGCCCGTGTGCCACAACGAAAGATCCCGCATACCGCAACAAAGATCCTGTGTGCTGCAACTAAGACCCGACACAGCCAAATAAATAAATAAATATTTTTAAAAAAGAAAGTGAAATGACAACCCACAGAATGGGAGAAAACATTTTCAAATTATATACCTGATAAGGGGTTTGTTTCCAGCACATATTTATAATTATGTAAAGAATTCTTGCAACTCAACAATAAAAATCGAATGTCAAATTTTAAAATGGGAAAAGGATTTGAATATACCTTCTTTCTCCAAAGACGATATATGAATGAAATAAGCACATGGAAAGATGCTCAACATCATTAGTCATCAGGGAAATGCAAATCAATAACACAATGAGATACCAGTTCACACCATTAAGATGACCGTTATCAAAAAGACATACTGTAATAAGTGTTGGCAAGGAGGTGGAGAAACTGGAACTCTCATACATTGCTAATGGGAATGTAAAATGATACTGACTCTCTTGAAACAGTTTGGCAGTACCTCAAAATATGATACATCGAGTTACTATATAACCCAGCAATTTCACTGCTAAGTATCTACATATGAAACTTATAAAGAATTATGTCCCCACAAACACTTGTTCACAAATAGTGGAAACCCAAATGTCCATCAACTGATGTAAAGACAAACAAAATGTGATCTACCCATACAATGAACTACTATTTGGCAATAAAACAGGATGAAGTACTGATACAATAAGGATGAATGTTGAAAACAATGTGTTAAATGAAGGAAGCCAGACACAAAAGGCCACATGTTATATGAGTCTGTTTACATGAAATGTCTAGAATAGGCAAATCTACAGAAATAGAAAGTAGACTAGTGGTTGCCAGGGACTGAAGGAAGAGGTGAGGTGAGGGTAGAGAGTGACTATTAATAGGTACAGGGTTTCTTTTTGGCATGATGAAATGTTCTAAAATTAGATTTTGCTGAAACTTTCAAAATTTTATAAATATTATAAAAACTATTGAACTGTGTGCACTCTAAATGAGTGAAATTTATGGTATTTATGTATCAATAAATACTTTTTAAAATATTCACAGCAATAGTGTTTGTGACAACACATTATTCTGACAATAATCCTAATATCCATTAACAGTAGAATAGATAAATAAACTTGAATATTTACATTCTGCCATGTCCATGGTGGTGGAAATGAGTGAGCTATATACTAGGAGTATAAATAAAGAAGGATCTCAAAAACCCATCACTGAACAGTAAAAGGAAGGTACAGAAGTACATAGAATGATTACATTTATAGATTTCAGATAGGCAAAACTAAACAAAGTAACTCTTCTCTGACTTGATTACTCACTTAAATGGAAAACAAAATCAATGTCATGGTTAACAATTTGTCCCTATTATAAAATCTTTTTTTAAAGTTTCAGATTATTTTGTGGGAAAGAAGCCCTTCTTCTCTAAAAATCGACACCATCAATATCTTTATCTTCATTCTGCACTTTATTTTACCAAATTCTTATTCAAAGAAAATTTAAAAAAAATCTTGATAGAAATGTCAATATAAATGATGAAAAAATACTAAGCATTACAAAAACATCCACTAAACACTGTAAACATAAGGGTAGGTCCATATTTTATCCCATAGTGATTGATGGCAGATTAAGAGACTGCAATTGAGGACAACAGCATTTTTTGTTCCAATTAGTGATGAAAGATTTCATAGAGTCTCATAATACTTTAAGATTTGTTTCAAACACAAAGAGATTATGAAGTAGAAAGCCTTTAAAACTAAACTGCCTTTATTTTGAGGCCATTTTCTCATTTTACAATTCTCTGCTTATATATTTAAAGTCTGATTGAATGAGAAAACTACAGTATCCCCACACTTATCAATTTACTATGTGGTTTATAAGATGATTTAGGTTGTATCATTTTTGAAAGAACAGTGAAGGACAAGATTAGTGGGTTCCTGGAGACTCTGATTCAACATTTGAATATTTGAATATAAACATTTGAATATTTTTAAAGGCACCACAGGGAATTTTAAGGAAACCTCTGAATTAGAGACTTTTTAAAGTCCCAATTCCAGTTTTACACTATAAAATACAATAACCATGTAAAGCAACTAGTTAGTAACAACAGGATGGTACTAGGTTAGTAAAGTTATCAAATCACAAATCTTAGAATATAAACACACTGCTTTGTGATGAGCAGAGTAGCTGTTCTATCTGGTAAGAAAAATTGAAATCACATCCACTAGGAAGGCCTGATAGGCACTGAACACAAAATGAGTAACCAGAATTCATTCTTTTAATAAGGTACATTCTTCAAGGCACTTACTCACAGGGAAAATTAGAAATTACGTGATAAGGAGTTCTCATTATCTAGCTGTATGGTAATATTTTTCTTGTAGATATATGTAAACAATCTCTATGCTGTGATTAGATCTCAATTTTTACCCAAAAGTTTTTATGCCTTTCTGCAAAAATGGACATTAGGAATCAAGAGAAAATTATTAAGATTCAGATTTCTCTATTTCTCCGACTTGGCAATGAAGCAGTAACATGGTATGTCAAAAACACCTAGAACTAAAGAACAAATTTAACTCTGCATACCTTATCCATTTGTGGTTATTTACATAATAGTTATCTCCTACAGACTTCATAGAAATTTTAGAAGGCATCTGATTTTTTTTTAAGTGGTTGTCTCATAATATCCTTAAATTCCTTTCAAAGGTAAATTCTCCCTTGGGTTTCTCATGTTATGTCCCTTTCTGCAGACACATGTCAATGGAAAGCCAGAGGAATTACCTAAATAGGATGGAGAGAGGGCCAAACATAGTAGTCCAGGCCTGTGTCAGAGTTGAACCTCTTTCGGTTCTACCAATTCCCATCCCCATTTCCACCACGATCCCCTCCCAGCATGCATTATAGGTCTGCTTCTGAATGGTCCTATTTCCACAAAGCTACACATCAACAAGCAAAAGTTTCCTCTTATGTCGTTATTTCTACCTGCAATTGATTTACTGGCTCAACTTCTTTAACGTTCTTTGGAAAAGAAGTTACATAAATAGAAACTTTCTTCTGGTTAGGACATGTTGACTAGAACAAGGTTATCTTTGATTCCTAATATATTTTGAAAGAACAAATACCAACAATTAAACACTGAACATCAATATGTCTTTTGTTTTTTATTCTTTCAAGAAGAAGAAAAATATGAGAATAAAGAAAACAAACAACTCTATTAAAAAACGGCCAAAGACCTTAACAGACACCTCACCAAAGAAGATATACAGATGGCAAATAAGCATATGAAAATATGCTCTACATCATATGTCATCAGAGAAATGCAAATTAAAACGACAGTGAGATTCAACTACATACCAATTAGAATGGCCAAACTCCGGAACACTGACAACACGTGATGCTGGTGAGAATACAGAGCAACGGGAACTCTTGTTCATTGCTGATAGGAATGCAAAATAGTACAGCCACTTTAGAAGACAGTTCGGCTGTTTCTTACAAAACTAAACATTCTTTTACCACTTGATCCAGCAATTGTGCTCCTTAATATCTAACCAAAGGAACTGAAAACTTACATCCACACAAAAACCTGCATATGGATGTTTATAGCAGCTTTATTCATAATTACTAAAACTTGGAAGCAACCAAAATGTCCTTTAGTAGGTGAAAGGATAAATAAACTGCGGTACATTCAGACAATGGAATGTTATTCGGCATTAAAAGATAAAATGCTATCCAGCCATGAAAAGACAGAGTAAAGTTCAATACATATTACTAAGTGAATAAAGCTAATATGAGAAGGCAATATACAGTATGATTCCAACTCTATGACAATTTTGAAAAAGAAAACTATGGAGACAGTAAAAAGATCAGTGGTTGTTGGTGTTGAGGGGTGAATAGGCAGAGCACAGAGGATTTTTTAGGGCAATGAAAATACTCTATATGATAATTATGAATATATGTCATATACTTGTCCAGACCCATAGAATGTACAACACCAAGAGTAAACCCTAAGGTAAACTATAGACTTAGGGTGATTATGGTGGGTCAATGTAGGTTTATACTTGGTAAAAAATGTACCATTCTAGTGAATGATATTAATAGTGGTGGGAGCCATCCATGTGTGGGGTAAGGGGGTATGTGGGAAATCTTTTTACCTTTCTCTCAATTTTATTTTAAACCTAAAATTGCTCTAAAAAATAATAAGGTCTTAAATAAAAACAAATATTAATAAAAGGCTGAATAATTTATCAAAATATCACTATGTGCTTTTTATTCTCCCATCCATAGGTATTTTCCCCTCTCCATCCCAAGATTTTCTAAGCTATGTGTCCCCTTGCCTTTCCTCAAATGTTTTCGTGTCCAAATATAAAACAGAAGCTTTTGAGTACCCAGAATATAATACCTTCTCCTGGATTTTATATTCAAAAACTTAAACTCATAGAAGGAATTACTGGGGTTCCAAAGAAAAAGAAGAGAAAGTTGAGGGAATTGAGGTAGGGGGAGGAGGAAGTAGGAGAGCTTCTCTTAAAGAGGTAGGGGACCACAGCTCATCTCCACACAGATGTAGCCACATACCCTCTTTCCAAAAGGTGAGTAGCTTTCTTATGGCACTTAAAGGTAACCTGTGGAAGAGTGATGGGCATAGAATACTAAGAATCATGTCCATGGGAACCTTAAGGAAAGATATTATGCCCAGTCTTGGCACAGAAATGACAACGCTATAATGTAACTTAGGATATGAACAGTCAAGACTAAAGACTGAGGGCCACAAAAAAGAATGAAATAATACCATTTGCAGCAACATGGATGGACCTAGAGATTATCATACTAAGTGAAGTAAACCCGACAAATGTGATGTCACTTATATATGGAATCTAAAAAAAAAAAAAAAGATACAAATGAACTTATTTACAAAACAGAAACAGTCTCACAGACTTCAAAAGCAAGCTTACAGTTACCAAAGGGGAAAGGTTGGGGGGAGGGATAAATTAGGAGTTTGGGATTAAATATACACACTACTATACATAAAATAATCAACAAGGACCTACTGTATGGCACAGGGAACTCTACTTAATATTCTGTAATAACCTATATGGGAAAAGAATCTGAAAAAGAATGGATATATGTATATGTATAACTGAATCACTTTGCTATACACCTGAAAGTAACACAACATTGTAAACCAACTCTACCAATATAAAAAAAATTAAATAAAAAAAGACTAAAGACTGAGGATATAATGTTCTGAACTGTAAAGAACTCTTAAAACCTTTGGGTGATAAAGGTGGCAGGGAAAGAGCCTTAATAATGATTAAGATTTAATTTCTTGGCAGTCCATCAGGATGGGAACTTGGAGAAAATCTGACCTGGAAAAATGAAGGGGATACAATAGTTTCTTATCACCTCATGTTATAGAATAAATACTAAATTTTCTACCATAACAACATTAGTAGAAAAATTCCATGTATATACACCATACCTTTTCAGCTCAAGTTTAGACGACCGGACAGAATTCTTCCAGAAAACCACTAATCAATTTTTTCAATTTAAGTAAGGTCATCTATAGAACCATCAAGATATTTGATGCAGGGCTTCCCTGGTGGCACAGTGGTTGGGAATCTGCCTGCCAATGTAGGGGACACGGGTTCGATCCCTGGCCCAGGAGGATCCCACATTCCACGAAGCAACTAAGCCCATGCGCCACAACTACTGAGCCTGCGCTCTAGAGCCCATGAGGCACAACTACTGAAACCCGCACACCTAGAGCTTGTACTCTGCAACACGAGAAGCCCCCATTCGCCACAACCAGAGAAAAGCCTGCGCGCAGCAAAGACCCAACACAACCAAAATTAAAATAAATAAATTAAAAAAAATGATATTTGATGCAGTGGCCACAGCAGAAACATGTCTTGTGTGCACAGTAAAGAGTATAAAGTATAACAGATTTCTCTGAGTAACACATAAAAGCCAATCATTTCTTTTCACTCAGTGGAACAAAACCAAAAAGAAATGAACTATAAAAATGCCAGACCTCTACTTCTAAAAGTATGTAATTTTGTTCTCACATGCATGGAAAAAGTCTAAACTTTTGAAGAGTCAACTCAATTCTTTGTATTAACAGTAGGCTATAATTCTTAAAAATAATCTCAGAGAGAATTTATATCTAATTTTAGAGTAGACATTTTCAAATTCACTTGACTATAGGAATACTACAGTGTAGAAGGTAACTATCTGTATAGGAATTTATAACTTACAAAGCCTGATAGTGGAGACAAATCTAAGGAATAAATATAATGCTTGTATGTTTAATTATTTCTTACACACTGCACTTCTTGAAGGCAACAGATCATTCACATTGTAACCCCCTTTGTCCTCGTATATTGCTTTGCACATAGTAGGCATTCAATAAACTTGTTTTAAATTAAATTTAACTCTTTCCTTAAACTTCAGGCTCCTACCCAAAAGTAAACCTGTAGTAGATGATGTGGGTGCCTCTTTTTTTTTTTTGCGGTACGCAGGCCTCTCACTGTTGTGGCCTCTCCCGTTGTGGAGCACAGGCTCCGGGCGCGCAGGCTCAGCGGCCATGGCTCACGGGCCCAGCAGCTCCCCCACACGCGGGATCCTCCCAGACCGGGGCACGAACCCATGTTCGCGGACTCTCAACCACTGCGCCACCAGGGAAGCCCGTAGGTGCCTCTCTTAAATCCCTTTTACAGGTTAATATGCCCATTTCCCAGCTCTTCAAATTGCTATTGCTAACAGCTTGTACCTGTGACCTTCTCCAGAGCATTACCTCAGCGGGGGATGCCTTGGAAATTATATCACCATAATCACCCCCACTATGTCCACCCCAGGGGATGGCCAATGATTGGTCGATATGGGATACAGAGTCTGGTCCTCTTGCCTCAAAGCGGGACAGCTCCAGGTTGTACCATTTATGCCTCAGAGCCCTCTGAATCAGGTTAAGGCTAGACTTTACCCAAGACTTTATCATTGCTCAACTTCTCTGTCTTCCTTATCCTGCTTCCTTTACTCCCTTACAGATTTGTCCTGAAAATCACTTCCTCATCAACTCACATATACCTAAATCTGTGTCTTGGACTCTTCCTTTAATGAATGTGATCTAAGATACAGTGACTCTCGTTCTTGTTTCCCTCTCCCTCTCTCATGCGTGCACCATTCCATCAATACAACCACACCTTCCATAAATTGACCTCAGGTTTATTTCTGTTTAACTCTGCTTAATAAGTATTGACTGTTGCCTGGACCTCACCAAGCAAAGACAAAGGGGTGGTTCCTAAAAAGGCAGAGGGTCCCACACAGGCCTGAAAGGTTTTTCAAGAGAGAATCTTGGAGTTTGCTCCTGCAGTATCAAGACTATTTGAAAGTGTAGTTGCAATGCTGAACATAACCAAATGTAAAATTCAACTAAAGGTCTAGATTTTAAGAGAAAATCAGGCTCCTGGCTCTGTGGGAAAAATTCACATTAAAATTATTTGTCATTACTAATTATGACTTAAAATTGTACAGTAACTGGGAAGACCACTAAGATAAGAATCTGGTGACCTCAACACCAACAAATAAAGTATTTAGTTGGCTTACTGTGCAAAAGTTTATAGTAAACTTATATGTGAATATTATATAGATCACAAAATTTGATATTTGAATTACTACAAGATAAAACTTTTTCATGAACATCTAGTAAACAGAAGAGTTGAGGTAAAGTATAGTTTTTACCAACAACAAGGATGGTAAAACAAATGACTACCTTCAAGAGCCAACTCAGTCAGAGGCTTACACTTCCAACTCTCGCTCAGTGTTGATAAATCAGATGACTTCAAGCTGCAACTCTATAATTCTCTTGTTCTTCATAGTCTCAAAGTGAATACAGAAGCTCCAAATATCACATTTCCACATCACTTTCAAAGACAAAAAAGCATGGGGAAGGGTAGCTTTCTCTAACCGGGGAAGAAATCTTTCCCAGGAGCCCCCAGCACATGTCCCATGGCTCAGATCATTTTCTCTACGTGAAATGTGAACAAAATGGGAGGAGATGGTGGAAAAAGTTTGGGGCCAGGCAACAAACAGTTCTGCTATAGTCAACATAAGTCAAGGAATCCTCTTTAGCAAACCTATTTCCAAGTCTCCTTCTCAAAGTTATAAACAGTCATTTGACCAAACTCAAAGCTTTTTCAGCTCAGACAAGATACACTGCTAGTTGTAAGGGAGAGATACATTCATTGCAATTCAAAGTTGTAGACAGCGGCATCGTATAACTTTTCTCAAATAAGGAAAAAGGCCTAAAAATAGAATTGCTTTCCTCTGCACATTTTACAATATTACATAAATGTCCACATATAACAGCTACTAGGTTCATGTTGTCCACTAAGAGGGGGCATGGGTGTAAAGTTAAGAGCACAGAGAGCCAGAGACAGGTGAGTTCAATCTAGCATCCTTCACTTACCAGCCACGGACCTTGGGTCAGTCATTTTACCTCTGTGTGCCTCAGTTTCACTATCTGCAAAAGGGCCCTATCAATCCCTACCTTGCTCTTTTGAGGATGAAGGTTTACATTAAAAAAAAAAAAAAAGCAGTTTCTGGGCCAGAGTAAGTAGTCAATAAGTGTTAGCTATTATTTTTAGTTCAAGACTCTAAAAGCTGAAACGATGACAGTCATCTAGCCAATTCCCATTCTCTCCCTCAACTAGAGCAAAAAAGTAAAAATGACCAGGATCGGCTTCATCCCTTTCCAACCTAAAGGTTTCTGAGAAGTTATGATTTACTGGTAAGTATTTACAGGCCTGAATGATCCCTTCAGAGAGACTTCCTAAAGCAGGCCTCCTAGAAGACTTGTGACTCACTGGACTTAGTTTCTATTATTCCCATGAACTGTAGTATGGAAATGCAAGAGGGGCTAATCTCATTTTAGTCTATTTTTCATTACCACTAATGGCTTTCACATGTCTTGGTCTGAGTGGTAGGTTTTGTGTGAGTATCTCTTGTTTCAAATGTAAAATAATTGCATGATTATAACAAACATAATTTCCATCCTGTAAGCCTCCTAAACAGCATCAGTTACCCATGCTGAGAAGGAAACAATATTTGGAATGCTTTCCTACATTTCAAAAACACTGTCATCTATGGTACAAAACATATTTTTATTAGTGAAATTCTTCTAGATGCTTTTTTCTCTGCAAAGGTACACCAACCACACGTTAGAGTGAATGGCTTTTCTAACCATACTAGTAATTTTACAATATAGTTTTAAATTTCTCTTTGCTATTCCAGTTATTATACCAAATAAACTATGTCATGAATTAACAATACTTGAGATCTTTAAGAATATAATTAAGAAATTATGGGCTTCCCTGGTGGCGCAGTGGTTGAGAGTCCGCCTGCCGATGGAGGGGACACGGGTTTGTGCCCCGGTCCGGGAGGATCCCACATTCGGGGGAGCGGCTGGGCCCGTGAGCCATGGCCGCTGAGCCTGCGCGTCTGGAGCCTGTTGCTCCGCAACGGGAGAGGCCACAACAGTGAGAGGCCCGCGTACCGCAAAAAAAAAAAAGAAATTATATAAGCCAATCCTCAGTTCCTAACCCATAGTTGTCCTGTATTTCATTTTGTCTGGGTCCACTGGTGGAAGGCATCACAACATACCTAGCATTAAACACCTTCTTTTCGGAACAGATATTTTTGGTTTACAGAAATAAAATACCATGAAATAAAGACAATAGTTTCCAGAGACATTATGAAAAATACATCCAGTAAGAAATTTAAGTCTCTCTCATAAAAAATGAATAAAAATGGATGAATTACTTAACCATATGGAACAATACAGATAACTACATTGCATGCTATTATACCTAATACAATATATAATAAAAATATATGTCAGTCAGTTTTTGCTGCATAGCAAACAACCACAAAATCTCAGTGATATACAACAAAGGCACTTATTGCTTGCTCACTTGTCTGCAGGTCAGTCGGGCTTCAGCTAAAGGCCTGGCATGGCCAGGCTTGACACAAAGCTGTTAGATGATTCCAAGTCCATTCTAGATTCCAGGTCTGTGCCTTTCCTTGTCTTGGGCCCAACAGGTTAACCAGGCCTGCTATCATGGAGATGGCAGAAGAGCATAAAGGCAAGTCCAACATATATAATATGAAACCATTCATGTACAATTTTTTAATAAACACAAAAGCAAAACCATGCATTCTTTATGGATATACACATGTATAATAAAGAATAAAAACATGAATGGAAATGGAATGACTTCAATATAGTGAAATGGAGGGAGACGAGATAAACCTGGAGTTTTAGCTATAAAAGTAAAACCTAATTAAAAAGAGAGTCCACAAAAAAAAATATGGCAAAATATGAACATCTCTTAAATCTCAGTGTGTGGTGAGTAAATACATGTCTATTATAATTTTTGTATATTCAAAATAATTCATAATTAGAAATTACGAATGATTTTAAGTTTTTGAAAAACAGCATAAAGACTAACCAATTGCCCATAATACTTCTGGAAAATACTGTTCCATGGGAATCATAGATTAATTGAGCTGAAACAGTATTTGAGAGAGTCTGAAGACTCTACAAATGTCCTCAGTAACTTAGCCATATATTAATAACTCACTATCTAGGACTTCCTCTCCTTTCATTGCCATCAGGGGCTTTGTTCAAAACATTTCCATAATTTATGAGAAATCTTGATGTTTGATTACAACTTTAACTGTGCAGTTGACCACACGTACTGAACAATCTGATATTTTCTGGCTTTTTGTCATGCTTATAACTCCCCAGGGATATTTTTAATACATGGAGATTGTAAGTAGCTAATAGAATGACAGCCAAATCTTATCATCTTCTTTGTTTTAAGGACAGCTCTTATTGGGTTGCAAATAGAGACTGAATTAAAATCTGGATGTGTCCACAAAAAGAGAACGCTCCAACCTGAAAATGGGGAGTTCGGCCAAACTTTACCTAAGGAAAGAGAGCTACCAACATGAGCACTGAATATATATGTTAGCATTTGTTTTACATGTATTTTCCCACAGAATCTTTGCGGGGAGAGTATCTCTTCCTCCATTCTGACTCTCAGTTGAAATTATCACTGTTGTCGTAGTCTCAGCTAAGTGTCACGAAAACAATTTTAAAGACTGATTCATACCAATATGTAACCTATGTACACACCCCTGGAATTCATACCAATATGTAACCTACGTACACAGCCCTGGAAACAGGTGTAAAACCAAAGTTATTATACTGTGACTGAAAGTGAAGACTAGTTATAATTTCCTTCAAAAGACCAAAATAAAATAGTACTATAGTGTAGAGATACATGGAGATACTCTAAGGCAGTTCTATTTAGTAAATAAATTAATTAAGCATATTACATTTATTTAGAAAATGATTACAATTGTTCATGGATAACATTAATGAATTTGGAATTCCTGCATCTTAGAACAAATATGGCCAACCAGACAACTCAGTGTTTTCCTTAACCTAGAGAAGGCAAATGAAGACACCAAGAGAGAGCAATGGCCCCACAATAGCACAATCTCACTAGATGATAAAATTTTAAATAAGAAGAATGGGCAAACATACATTATTGGGCAGGAAGTTCTATTTCCCCTGCAGGAATACATCACAGCCCCCGGACTAATGTATTCACCCAATTTCTCACTTTAAGCCCCAGAAGACACCAGCAAGTCTTCTTATTCCATAGAAGAAATTAATATTTTCCCTTCTATGTAGGCCTGTATCAACTACCTACATAATACAACATACTAGAGGAGCAATGAATAATAGCATGGATTTAAAAAGCCTTCTAAGGCAAATAATCTCCCTTCTGCTCAGAAAACAAGGCTAAAGTCTCTGACAACAAGCATATAACTAAGTACTCTATAGGCACTATGCTCATTCAACAAGTATTAACTGAGCACCTACTATGTGCCAGACATAATGCTAGACCCTGAGGATACAGTTGATGGCAGGCAGCCTCTCACCCCCAGTAATCCCTACTCCCTGTTATTCATCTTGTGTAATCCCCTCCCCGAGTCACTAGATCCAGTGACTTCCTTTTAATGACTAAAAATGGCAGAAGTGATTGGATGTCACTTCCAAAACTAGAATATGAAAATACTGTAGCTTCTGTCTTAGGTTCATTCAAATTCTCTCTCTCTCTCTCTCTCACCAGTCACCCTAGTGAAAGCCAGCTTGCCAGGGACAGAGGCAGCCCTGGCCCACATAAATTAGCTTAGAAGTAGATCATCTAGGCCTGCCAACAACCACAGGAGTGAGCTTGAGAGGAAATCCTTCGACCCAACTTCAAAAGACAGCTTGAGCCAGAGGTACCCAGCTATACCACACGCACGTAAATCCAGACCCACAAAAACTGTAAGATAATAAATGTTTGCTGTTTTAAGCTGCTAAATGTGGGGGTAATTTGTTAAGCAACAATAGAAAACTATTACACTATGATTTACAACACAAACAAGGTCCTTGCCTAAGTGCAGGACCTAAGTACAAATGAGCGGGTACACATGGATAATAAACACAGACATAGATAATACAATTGTGTATAATTTTAAATGCTATGGGGAAAGTAAAAAAAAGTAATGGGATACAGGGTGACTGTATAGGTGGGTGGAAAAAGAAGATCTCTCTGTGGAGACCAAAGTGAAGAGGACCTGAGCAAAAGGATATGTGCTACTGTAATAAATTAAATGAAAAAGTAGATATGAGAATCCAGCTATCTGCTGTTAAGCCAAACATTAAAGAAATTTGCAAAAATGTAAAGCGATGCCATTCTTTTCAGTAATTTTTTGTTTTGAAAAATAGTTATTTTCAGTAAAATGTGATATGTACTATATATTATTGCTGTCTTTAAATGAATTAATATTTTTCCATTTAAAAATTTTCTGTTTTAATTTCTAATATAATAAATATAAATAGTTATAGCGCACATAAACAAGGTGTTTTGAGGATCCTCAATAATATTTAAGAGTGTGAAGGGGTCCCAAGACCAAAATAAGTAAGAAAGCTGGTGTAGGTCATGTTATGGTATGGGGTATGGATCTTACTTGAAGCTGAATGGGACTAAACTCCATTGAAGGTTTTTTAAGCAGAATGATATGACCTGATTTAAATTTTTTAAAGATTATTTGGTGTTCCATAAGGAGAACGAACTATGTGGGAGAGAAATGTGGAAATCTGTCAGAACTTGGCAAATAACTACCCACGGATATTTTCATGTGGACCTAAGGAGGACAGTTCATAAACTGAGGGTTGAATTTTTTACAATAGAAAAAAAAATCCCACACGAAAATAACTTATATCTCTATTTTGCAACTAAAGATTTGCTGGTGTCATATTAAAAAATTTGCTAGTACCATATTAATAAAAATAAAGGAATAAATGAATCCTGATGATTTAGACTGCAACATGGAATTTCCTTTTCACTTGTTCCTCAGACCCTAGTGATTTGTTCCAAGCCTTCATGTTGTGCTCTGTGGACTTTACCTAGGCACACCATATAATTTCTAAGCAAAATAGCAAAATTATACTTTGGTGACATTTTCTACAAGACGAAACAATCAGAAAACAGGGCTACCTGCTGGCTGCATTCAGCTTTGCTTTTGCCGTTATGAAATTCATGCTTCTATAAACTGGCAGTAATAGAATTTCATCTGCCTTATAAATAGCACTTTTCGAGATGGATAAAATGTTACCTCTAACAGTGGTGTGCCACAGAAATAGAAAACAAACAAATCAAACCAAAAACCCTCTAATTTTTGCATTGTTGGATGAAATGTGGTGGGTTTTTTTTCTGCCAGGTATCAACTCACAGGAACAGTAGGATCTAACTTGAAGTTCTAAAAAGTAAAAATTTCAATTAAACCGAATTACTATGGGTGTTTCAGATATCTTTCCTGAATTTTTCTGCCAACACTAAGGAATACCCAATGCTGTTGATGACTAATAAGTCTAGCTTGATTTCTCTCCCACAAGTAATGTTTCAGGAAATACAGTTAAAATGCTAGGAAAAACAGAAATTATATGTCTTTCTGAACTAAGTGAATTTCTGACCTTGCTCATATCCTCCTTTGTGAATTAATCAAGCATTGAGGTAAATGCCTACCTAGTGTAGCCTAAATACAATATCACATATTTCTCATTACCTTCAGTAATTTCCCTTACTTTATAAGACAAGAAAAGGAAAGGAAACAAAGGAAAAACCTCTAATAATTTTTTTTTTCCTGAGAAGCAAAGACAAAGCTGATGGCATCAAAGAATAAAATGTAACAGCACAAAGAGAAGTGAAAATCTGTTAAGGATTTGGTGTAGTATTCCTGAATTGGTCTACAGAATACACTTTTAGCGTAAATTTCTCATCCTGTCTTTCAACACTGAGAAAAGCAAGCAGAAGTAAGATCAGATTTTTTACTTCTCTTTGAGCCAGCTTCAGGCAAGCAGTTTTAATATAGCTATTGACCAGTGGCAGAACAGAAATTATTTTCATGGACATGTGATTATGTAATCAAATGTGGAATAAATGCAAACAAACTTGATAATAAATAAGTACAGCTTCTATGAAATGAAAGCATAATTATTTTTTATGCACTCTTTGTAACCCAGTGGAATTTACCAGAGCAAATTTTAAATAGTATGTTTGAAATAGCACTTTATTTGCAGAGATTCATTTACACAAATTTTCAAAACTGTATTTAAAGTAAAGCACGTCAGGCTTATTAAATTATTTGCCTGATAGCTAGAACAAGGAAACCCTGGAAGTTGGTTTAATTCCCTTCTATTTCTCCCCATCCCACATCCTTTTCCTTCACTCTTACTGAAAAGCTCTCAAGACCTGACTGTTCCAGCTCTGTAGGGTACTAATTGCCATATGAAGCAGGAAGACTTAAACAGAAGAGGCATTAAGGGTGCCAGGGCCAAGCACCCTTGGTGTGTGGCAGCTGCCAGCATCATGTGATTTTAAAAGTTCCAAAAGCCTTCCCTACCCCCCACCCCACCCCAATTTTTGCCCACTGGCTTCTATCTCAGAGCCAGAAATGTCTATAGGTTCCACTCTTTGACTAAATACCAGCATTGCAGAGGAGAGATAGGATAGCAAGATTTAAGTGGAAGGGAAAAGGATTGTGAATTGACACATTAGTGGGAGACTGCAAAATTTAAGCTTATTAAAGTTGAAATGTCATCTACAATATATTTGTATGGGTAAAATAGTACAGGGTCACTAGACTAGAACCTTGGTAGATAAGTAACATAGTGAGTATGGATGCTCACTTACTGGGGAAAAATGAATCTTCCCACTGGAGCAAAAATCCAAAGTCTTGAAGCAAAGCTGATTCAGGAGCTACAGAGAAAGCCAGGCACCAAAGAAACAAATCAGGTACACATCAGAGGAGTTTTGCTCTGTGGGCTCATTAAAAGAATCATGCAACCTCCTATCTGATAAAAAAGAGTATGATCAGCTTTGTACTCAAACGTGGCCTGGAAATGAAGTAGATTGCCTAGTAGGTTGGCACTAAGGGTCTGTAACTTAAGAGAGAATACTGGACTGGTCATTTAAGATAAAAGAATTATCCACAGTGAGTTGATGGAGGAGTGTGAAGAGGCAACATCACTAGCGAAATATATTAAAGAAAGTAGGACAGAGGACATAACTATGAAGACCAGGAGTAGGCACTGAACTAGAAAAGGGGCAAGAGAAGGATTTAGGGATGGAAAAGAGGAGCCAGAAGGGTGTAGATAACTAAAGAAAGGAAAGAATTTCAAGAAAAAAAAATGTGTGGACAACAGTGTCAGCAGAAAGAGAGAGTTAAGCAGAATAAAGACTATTAAGTGATGCTAGAAGAGCAAAGTGGAGGGCCTTGGTGAACTTTCAATGCATAGACTCAGCGGAATAGGAAGAAGCATAGGCTTTTACTGAAGACAGTAAAAAGTGAGCATAAATAGGCAAGAAGTGTTCTCACCACAGATCCCTCCAGAAAAGGAACCGGGAGAAAGTTAACTCCCTCTCTAAAGTAACAGATATTGGCTTCTCCTCCAGAAACTTTTGTTAAGGAATGAAGGATGTTCCTCCAAATACTCCCCACTCCATTCCATCCTACCCCCCCCCCACCCACCTGGCAACACTATTTGCTTTCTAGCAGTTTCCCACTCACAGGGTCTCAGTCCACTCCTTTTCTGCACCAGGCCTAGTGGTAAGAATCACTCCTCTCTCTATTTTCAACTAAATCATCTACATGCCTCTAGATCAGGGTTTCTTGACTTCTGCGCTACTGTCATGTTGAATCCTGTAATTTTTGGTGGGGGTGGGGATTCCTGAGCACTGTAGGATGTTCAGTAGCATCCCTGGCCTTTCCCTGCTAGATGTCAGTAGCATGCTCTCTTACAGTCCTAACAATCAAAAATGTCTCCATATAACGCCAGATGTTCTTCTGGGACAAAATATCTCATCCCCACATCGAGAATCACTGCCATGGACACCTCTGTCCACTGATTCTCCCTGAAAGCCGGTACAGACCCCTTCTCCCACCCAAGATCTCCCATACTGCCTGTCTCTGAAACAAGCAAATGATATATATATATATATATATATTGCAACCATTTTTCTCTGCAGGTAAAAACTGACAAGGCTTAACAAATATAATCCTGACAAAAGTCCAGTTTCAAGAATGCTAACAAAGTGGCCATGCCCTCATATTCCAGAGAACCATGATGGAAATGAGGGCTGCAGTTTCCATGCCCCCTTCCTGGGCTTCCTTCTTAGCTAAGCACGGGATATAGCTGCATCCCAGTTATGATGAGACTGGATGCTGGACCCACCTCCTGATTCAGTCCCACTGGACACAGATATGGACTGCATGGACATTAAATCCAATACGTTGGCTTCTTTATTTCATTGTTAGGTTTCAGCTTCATGGTCACCCATTTATGCCAAGTCAGTGTAATTTCTCTGCAGTTTGTTCTTATTCTGTGGGGCTCCCTATGCCTATCCTTCAAATATTCAGATTGCCTAGGTTTCAGTCCATCATTTACAGAACTTGCATCATAGTTAGAGTCTTACGTTTCCAAGCCTGAGATCTTAATCCTTCTCTGGGCCCTTGGGTCAGGAATAGCATCTCCCTTTTGCCTCCAAAGCTCCTTCCGTGAATCTCAGGCTGCCCTGCCCTAACCTGCACTCACTCAGTTAGTGGTGGTGGTCTCCTGGGCTCTGGGTATGTGATCTCCAGTCTCATTTTTCTCTGCACCTTTCATTTGTCTAAAACATCTTTTTATTCGAATGTTGAGAATAGTTTGACATGTTAAGAGTTCCAATAAATTCTTCTCACAGACCAAGCAACATCGTGGGTCCTTAGCTCATTTGAAGAGAAGAAATAGTAGATATACCTTGAGTCCAATAAATTGTTAATATATTTCTGATGGATTACACTAGCTTTGCCTACTTTTCAAAAGCGTCTCTGTGTCATTATTTATGCCCTTTTCCTCAAGTCTCTGAGGAAAGGTTCTTAACCAGGTAAAGCCATTTTACACAGACAGCAACACTAACTAATAATTTAGTTGACTTTGGGATACATCCCTGACCTGCTAGCCAGCAAAGACATAAAAGCTCTTGCTTTTAAACAGATTGTCCCTTTCTTTTTGGAAATGTATTTGCATATCTCTTTGGAACCCTCTCTTTGAAAGGCTTCATTGGTTGAACTATACAGCAATACTGATTGGTCCTATAAAAAGGAAAGATGTGCTGTCTCCTATCTTCCTCGTGTTTTTATCTTGAGGATGGTTACCATTTATCAAAAACCGTCTATCCTTAGCAATGCTTTCCAATTCATTCCCAGATCAATCAACATGCCTGTAAATATTTTCCTTTCAGACCTCTGTCCTCATATAAGCATAGAGAGGAATAAATTCCTATTTTTCCAATCACCTTCTGGCTAATTCATTTAATCTCTGCTCCAGAAAATAAGCAGATACTTCCTTAAGGCTTTCATTAAAAGACCTTTCCAAATCCTACTGATTCTCCTCTAAAACTATATAGTCTAACATAACCACTGACTCTAGCATATGCTTAACTTGCTTTTAAAAAGAAAAGAAAAAAAGGCCCCCAAATCTCCAAAATGTCAATACAAGAGTCCAGGATATCCACCACGTTACCAAGGACTGATAGTACACACGCACAATGAGCTCAGGCCCTCCCTTCAGTGAAGACTCTTGAGAATCTGAAGAATATACACATTGAATTGATCTCTTCATGTCATGGATAAAACTGACAGGAGAGAGCCTTTAGATCATTCTGCTCCCTAACCTGCAAGGTGAAGAATTATCATTTACAACCATAATCTTTTCCCCATTATTGAAAACTCCATAAATACCAGTAACTGTAACTCTTGGTTTATACCAAAACTTTTTATTTAACTGACCTAGGAAGGTTGATTAAAATTCCATTTGGTGTTATACTTTAAAAACACAAGTGAGATGACACCTCTAAGAATACATATACATCCACTTTTTTGAGTCATTTGGAAGGATTATAGAAATAAATGAAATGCACAACAAAAACAGTAGAAGTGAGAATCAGTCCCTGTGGGTGTGTGGGGATTGAGTATAAGAGAGGAAGTGATAAACTGGGAAAGGAGAACAGGATGCATCTCTCTTTAGGACACAGAAAATAAAACAGGAAACTGGGGAAGAGTGTAGGAAGAGTTTTCTCCCACTTTTTTCCTCCCACAGGAAATCACTAATACTTTCTGAGAAAAGAGATAAGCCATCCAATTTTTACCCATTAGTGAAACAGCAATTTCTCAACTTAAGCATATTAGTGAGTACTATCCTTTATAATAGCTCAAGAAAATTCTGCTTAGAAAACACATGACAGTAATTCCCACTGTTTCTAAGGTAAACTCACCCTATTTTAAACGTAACTCCAAAAATGTGACTTCTAAAGAACACCAAGCAGATTAATATAGGAAATTCTAAGACCCTGCTAAAAACACTCCAGTGTAATATAATCCTTATACAGAACTGACTGAAGCAAAATGGGCAATATGCAGAAATGTATGCTTTTTAGGAAACATTTTAAATTTGAATATATGACATGCCAGCCTTTTTGAGAACCTTTCACAGAAGCAGCTAAGTGGAGCTATTTGGAGTCCCCATTTCCTTCTCTGTCTCCTTCTCTGAATATGACCACTATAGAAGTAGGTTCAGCTCATCCACTGATCTGGCATTCTTAATCCAGAGTGACCCTTTAAGAGACCAGGCCAATTTTCATGAAGGATGAGGCTGGGACATCCCCCTTCCACCCTTCACTTGCCCTATTCAGGGCTTCACTCCCTGGGCTGTCCCCAGAATTAACCTGGAAGCCCAGCAATCAGAGCAGACAGATATAGATTTGATTTGGTAAAAATCCCCAGGATCAACCCCCAAGCTAACTTCCATCTCTAGAATTTAAGCACCCACCAGCCTTCCCCTAAGTCATTTCACTAGATCATGATGAAAGAAAGTTCAGATCTCTAGTACAATCACAACTTCTGATTCAGAGGAGGAAATCATGGCATTAAAAGTCAAAGCTATTGACAGAGTTTCTCAGCTCATCTGCCTTCTAGTAATATGTGATTCTTTGCATAGTTCAAGATTTTATAGCAATTGCAAGAAATAGGTTCTGATCTGTTTGGCCATTTATAATTATTTCGGGATCTCTTTCTACATTTAAAGACTTGAAAACAATAGAGAAATTACATTGTTGACTCCCATGAAATAGCATATATTCAATATAATATATGAATGTGAAATGTTGGGACAGGTCAGAGTTGGTTTACATGAATGTGTTGTAATCTGAATGAAGATACCCCTACATTATTAAAAAGAATATCTAAATTTCATTACCATTTGGTATGCAAGGCTCTGGAGGATCTCCTTCCCCATTTCTGTTTTAGGATCTCTACTCTCCACACATTTGCTAACTCAACTTGCATTGTTTTCTTGACATACATGGGGGGGGGGGCGGTAAATCCTACCAGGTTAGCATTTTGACAGCTAGAAGACTAATACCACTATGCAGCATATTCATATATTTCTTGCCTGATAATTAGCACCTGTATTTTTGAGATCCAAAGAATCTGAATACCCCAGAAATGCCATGTGACATTAAATATTTCTGTGCTCTTCTTTCCCACTGTTAGAGGCTGAATTGTGTCCCCTCAAAATTCATACGTTGAAGCCCTAACCTCAGAATGTTACCATATTTGGAGATAGGGTCTTTACAGAGGTAATTAAGTTAAAATGAGATCATTAGGGTGGGCCCTCATTCAATATGATTAGTGTCCTCATAAGAGGAGGAAGCGTGGATACTGACACGTACAGAGGGAAGATGACGTAAAGACACAGGGAGAACATAACCATACACAAGCCAAGGAGAAAGGCCTAGAACAGATCCTTTCCTCATGATCATCAGAAGGAACCAATTTTGCTGACACGTTGATCTTGGACTTGTAGTCTCCAGAACTGTAAGACAATTAATTTCTGTTGCTTGAGCCACTTAGTCTGTGGTACTTTGTTATGGCAGCCCTAGCAAACTAATATACTTACCATAGGAAGAAGGGTGCAGGAAGTTTAAAGATGCCAAAAGGACAGATTGTAAAACAGTAGGAAATGGGGAAGTTCATTAAGATGACAAGTGGGAGCCAACAGGTTACATAAGAGTACAACTGTTAAGCATTCCCAGTAAAAGAAAGGATTAATTTTAGGTTCTGCTGGACCATTCAAAAGGTGTAAATTATAGAAAATGATCTATCTCTTCCTAGGTTTAAAGAAAAAAATAGAAGAACATTGAAATTCATGAAGATGCAAAGTAGCTAAAAGAAATCTGCCATATTGAAAATATATTAAGATACTGAGTTAAAATAAGTAGTCCTAACATTTGAATACATAAGACATAATACAAAGACATAAGTCTTTGAAGCTGCTCCGTGGCAAATTCCAGGATTCCTTTCTAATGCTTAAAAAAGTCTCACTAACCGATTTACTCACTGGAAAATGGCAATAGAAACAGTCCTAAGATATTTGTAGCACAATGCAACCCAGCCTGGTAAGAAATAGATTTCAGTTAAATTGATAGAATAATTGATAATGGATTTTTCCCAATATAATTTTTAATACAAATTTTCTTCTAAAAAACACTGATACATGTATGGCAACTTGAAGTAACTCATTAATCAATTTTGGCCCTCTGTTTCCCCATTTATAAAAATGGAAAATATGTGGTTTATAGCTACATAAATATTTGAAATACTCAGATTGAACTTTTTATCTTCCTGGATAGGAGCCATCAGAAGTGGTACAAGAAAAGGGCATACAACATAAGTGGCTTTATTTTTGTTCTCATCATCTTCATTATATCATCTCGCTCACTAGGGTGGAGAAATATACCATCTAATGTTTCACAAAAGATAAAGCATTTTTCTATCTTTCATATTGTGAAGAAGGTTGAATTCTCTTCAGCATACATTGTGTTTTTTGTCTCAAGCATCAACCCTCTCCTTGGTTTTCTATTCAAGAGGCAGAATATTGGGTTGATTATCATCCTTAAAGCACACTCTTTGCCAAGGTTTACCATTATTTTTCATTAGTTTCAATTCTGGAAGGAAGGAGCTAGAGCCTATGTAGGTGATGGATGGGGTTAAGGGCCCAAGGACTAACACGACTGTATAAGAAGCTACTGCTGGGTGATATATGGACATATTGGAGTAACACACGCTAAAAATGAGGAGGCAGCATGGAGCAGTTGGCAGGACAACAGGCAGCCTAAATTACATCATTCATTTAATAAGTCTAACATATGGCAGCTATTAGATCTCCAAAACAAACGTAAGACTAACCAAGACTCTCACAGAAAAGCAGCTTCCATTCTTATTTTTGTTTATAAAAGTCCTCAGTCCTAGTTGCGGACAATTCCAACATAATAATAACATGTATTTTTAAATGCAATAATGATATAGACTTTGCCATGAAATTAACAGTTTCACCTGATAACATATAGAATGTTAAATGTTCTTATTTTCATCCTATAAATTTTTTGAGGAGTTCTGTAGGAACTCAATTGGATAATTTAATGGCTTTAGGCAGCAATTCTCTAATATAAAAATTAGCTCATAATTGTTTTCAGAATGAATGATACAAATACTCTATATTAAAGCTGACCTTGCTCAAAGCAAGTGAAACATGGCTTCAATTCTGTCATTCTTCAATTAACCCCATTTTTGTCTTGCAAAAAATGTAGGAGAAAGCCCCAATGATCTTTTGAGAACCTAATCTTGCACTTGTTCTACATGGTTTTTAAATAGTTTCCCTAATCAGGAAAAAGAAGAGAGCGAGAGTAAAAGAGCAAGGTAAAAGCACTATAACCTACTAATAATCGTTGGAATTTTCTTTTTTATCGTTCTTAAGTAAAACTCTCCATCTAGATTCCAGCTCTTCTGGTGAGACACCCTTAAAAGTCTCAGGCCCTCTGCAAACACTGCAGAAGGGAAATGGCTTAGGACTGACAGAGGAATACAAAACAACTTTGCACCAAAATTCAAATGGGAACCCAAAAATTAGTTCATTCCTCATTGCCTACCTCTGAATTCTATGCTTTATCCATGTCATTCCCAGGCATGACCCAAGGTGCTATCCCCCCTTATCTCTTGAACTTAATCCTGTTCAGTGTAGCCCTTTGCTTCTTTGACTGACTTCTCCTTCCCATCCAACTTCCCTTTTACCTATTGTCTAAGGCTTTACAATGGAGTATCATTCTTCTGCCCAGAAATTTCCAACATTTTAAACCTTTTTAAGAGTGTCATTTCTCTACCCCCGTATCCATTCACCTTTTTCCAGATTGCATTACCCCAATTTTCCTCTGGGAAACCAACTTCTTCCTCATTCTGTCTTCTTATAATGGAGTTAACTTCACCCCTGTCTCCAGAATTAAAGCCAAAAATTAAAGCATAATCAATCAAAGAATTATATTCTACAACCTTCCTCTTACCATCCATTCCACTTTGCGGTGAAGATGAATTTAGAACGAGCATATGGACCGATAAGGTCCAATGAGATGCAAGGAAATGTGCTGTAACTGCTGACAAAGACAAACTCTGTTCTACTGGGCACAGCCTGGGAGGACATAACCTGGAGTATTGGTAGACATATTTCCAATACATGAAGCCCAAGAATGAAGCCACAGTGAATGATCCAAAACCAAGAGATGTGCAAGACCATTGGGAGACCTTTACACTGTCATTTCCTTCTTACATTCCTATTTAATTATCTCAGGAGTGGAACAGTGTATCCCTTGAGATCAAGCTCCTGGATGTTTCTTTGTACCTTCAACCATGTCTAACACTGTTCTGTACTTTCTCTACCAAGAAAGAGAATTACAATAAATGTAATAAGTAATGTGTATATCTTTGCTGAACGTTTCATTCACACCCCAAACTGAGATTAATCTGAGAAATGTAAAGTGCTCTTCCCTTAATTTACTTCTCATAGGGTGAGCATCTCACCACACTGAATGTGATTCCAGAATTTAAACAAACTTTTAAAATACAACACTGTCCCTAAATACGAGGCACCTACTTCACATGAAGCTCAACTGAAGATTTAAGAAAGTTTTAGGGTAGTGGTCACTGTAAATTTTTGGTTTAAGTGCTGATTTCATGACCAAACCACAATAATATGTGACCTTCCTTTGTGTGGCAGGCTAGTGCAGACCATGGTCATACTAAGTTCACAAGATGGAGAGACTGATGTGGTTTGAAAGTCTGTAGCAGGAGCTTGATACGGCATTTCTTGATACACTGTAGGAGGAACTTGTCTGTATCTCAGAACCTGAATTCTTTGCCTCTAAAAACTCCCTTGGACTGCCCAAAGAGGTGTTACTGTGAAAACAATTCAAGTTTGCCTCAGAGGGAGTAACCTGGAGACCTCTGACCATAATTTGCTCTCATGAGTGCAGTGGGAGTGGGGGAGATGACTCACAGAATTCCCAATATAAGTGTGAGAACATGTATACCTCTGTGTTCCTATAAAACATATTTTCCCTTTTAGCAAGCTCTTATGCTCCTCTGAGCCTCACTGTGGTTTCTGCAGAGGAAACATGGTGACTAAGAACCCAAGAACCTGAAGGTCCCAGCACCTGGTTATCAGAGTGGGACCTCAGAGAGGTACCAGGGCCTCAAAAAGAGATTGAGGTACATCGAGGAAGGTGCGCCACTGACTGCCTCACACAGACGGCCGTGTCTTAGCATGGTACACAAGCTACCTCCTCTAGCCTGGCAGAGAGGAAAAATCAGAGAGAGCTACCTCACTCCAAGGGGCTGTGAAAACTACTCAGTGTAAAGAATGGAGAGAATGTGGAGACCCACATGGATAGATGACCACAGAACAAGTGGAACAAGGTACCGTCTGGAAATCCCCATATGGGAAACTGTCTGCTGCTTCAAGGCCCCTGGTACATAGGAACATATGAGAGGCTGTTTTGGTCCCACTTGCCAGGCATTCCATGCAGCCATTCCTCCAGAACTGCACTCAGGCACCAGGGCATGGAGCCCCTCTCTGAGGCTCAGCTTGTTCCCCTTCTCACCCTTCAGCCCAGGGGATCTTTCTCTAATCTTGGAGGAAGCCTGTTTTCTTCCCCCTACAACTTCTAAATATTTTGTCTATACCCAAAATACTCTTAGTTTCCTAAGGATTTAGGGTTTTGGAACACAAGTCTAGAGAGGCTCTTTCTACACTGTCACTTCCCTTCCTGAGGTGATGAGCTCACAGCTGACCATCTGCTCCAATGGAGAGAGGAAAGATGTGCCAAAAGAAATAAAATAATAAATGTCAAAGATATTATTCCACCGTATTCTCCTCCTGAATTAAACATTTACATCCCTACAAAGAAAATTTACTCTACTTGCAAGCGTCACTCCTAACCCTCACCAAATGCCCCCTTCAGATACACACATGCCACAGTTCAGACCTGGGTCCAAATCTCAGAAGGATGAGAACTGCTGTGTATAAGGCAGCCCCTGACCACAGGAGTGATATTTTCTCTGGGCTCTCAAAGGTGATTTACATAAGAATAGACCCTGGGTGATTTTTGCCCTTATAATTCTCCTTATCTGAGGTCACCCAGGAAATTCTCCCATCTCCCATCAATAATCCCTTCGCCACCTGCTTCCCAAACCAACCCATCATTTCCACTGAATTAAGGAGCCCACTTTACCCAAGAAGTGAAAAACTGTTATTGACTTAAATAAGGCAGCAGGTGTGTGAGCAGGCTCCCTAGCCTGAATTTCCACCATTACTTCATCCCCAACATCTCTGTTACAATATCTCTGGGCTTCAGAGGTCTGGAGAAAAAAAGAGATATAAGGGTTTCCTGAGCCCAGACGCTTTCTTAGGTACAAAGTGGCTCTATTCTTTGGTCCTCTAACTTTTCTGAGACCCTTTCATCCTACCCTCACCAAGCAGGACTTAGCTCCAGTGTTAGTGCCTGACGGTTTCCATTAAGACAAAGTTGCCATTAAAATGGTCCTTTTTCCCTGCAAACAAAACAAAATAGTGGCGTGCTTGTGCTTCACCAGTCTTAGAAAGGTCCTCCAATGCAGAGCAGTGCCCTCTAGAGGCTTAAGAGTCCTGTCTCCTTCCCCAAGACAGTGTCTGACTGTGGCCCTGGCCATTACATTAATCCATAACACAGTAAGGGGACACCCATTCGGCAGAGCAACAGAATCCTTCTGCCTTGGAAGCTACCTTACAAACAGCCTAGGTAAGGGCATCCCAAAAGCGCTGCTGGGCTAAGTACCCATCTATGCCATCTGGCAGGGTCTGAGCTGGTGTTGCCTGCAATCACTCCTTTCTCCTCGGCATCCACTCTTTACATCCAAAGTCTGAGAAAGATGCCCTGAGAAGAACATTCCATGCATCTAACTTTATAATTACTTTCCTGACACTTATAGAACTCAAATCCATCCATTAACTTTATTAAGGTTACATTTGTCCTCTCTTCCTTCTGCCCACCACCCTCAGGTTGCCCAAAAACTTTAAAGCATTTTTGCAGAACTCTTGCCACCTTGATCTCACTGCAGTCCACAGTTTTCTGATTCCTGGTGTCTTTTGAGTACTAACCTTATCTCTGCATGAGATCATGAGTATTGCCCCCAAAGTGACTTGACCCTAATTCTGGAGTGTGTCTGCAATCTCTAGTCCAGGAATATGCTGCATGAGGAATCACAGAAATTCCAGACAGGTCTCCATGGGTATTAGATACAAGTCTCAACCTTCAAAGCAGGTGTGCTACTAACATAATATTACTTCTCTGTGATTCAGTCTAGCTTTTATTTCAAGCTCCATTTCACTGGAGGGGTTAAAATTTAATCTGTTGGTTTAGCATTCTTCCTTTCACACTTTCACTTTCCTGGGTTGCATCTAAGTCTCCAAGGATTCCACAGTGCCATGCTGTTGGTCACCTACTAAGTCACCTAAGTCTGGTACTCTCTCACCACCATTAAGACCTCCCTCACTTCTGTCCACAGGGCTCTGGCGAGTTCAGTGACTCTCCCCTCTGCTTCTGAGCCCTGCTTGAGGGATCCAGGAACCTCTGTGAGGCCATCAGTGGCTGACTGCTGAAACACACCACGTAGCAGTTCCCATTCTGGATCTGATTCCTACCCTGCGGTTTCTCCTGGAAAGTGGGACATACAGCCATACTCACTTGGACCCCACAAACCTGTCTAAGACAGCACATCCTCCAGAATATTTGGAATTAAGTCTCAGAAACACTAGTCATTCTCCACTGAGTGCTTGGTCTCAAAAATTATGCAGCATGCCCATTTTCCACCCATGCATGAAGAAGCAAAGAAAGCTTGTGTGAAAAGAGAAAAGAATTAGTCAAGTCCCCATACAGAAGCAAAGAAATAAAAAGATCCAGAAAACTGCTACTTGGATCCTAATGGTTTTTTGGTCATAGTACAGTCCCTTGTAAGGCCAGAATGAACCTCTACTTTCAAATTCTGTGATATAAACTTGTATCTTTCCAATAAATTTTAATTTGAGTAGGTAACTATTAAAATGGATTCACATCTTACTTGTAGGCTTGATTTTTTTTTTTTTTGCGGTATGCGGGCCTATCACTGTTGCAGCCTCTCCCGTGGCGGAGCACAGGCTCCAGACGCGCAGGCGGACTCTCAACCACTGCGCCACCAGGGAAGCCCATAGGTTTGATTTTAAAGTCAGTTAAGTGGAAAAAAATTACATACAGTGTTATGGATCCTTAAAATATCTTACATTGCCATAGAATGCATTTTTTTACAGTTCTGTAAGATGATTTTATTGGCTCCCTAATTAATCCCTTGTAAATGTTTCACCAATTAATTCTTCAACTCTTTCTTCAAGAGTGTAGGTGAATCTACCACCACTAACCTACCTGGTCACATAAATAATACATCTCTTTCCATTGTCAATGGTAAGAATAATTTTTTTTTTTATTTTGCGTTACACGGGCCCTCTCACTTTTGTGGCCTCTCCCATTGCAGAGCACAGGCTCTGGACGCGTAAGCTCAGCAGCCATGGCTCACGGGCCTAGCTGCTCCGCGGCATGTGGGATCTTCCCAGACTGGGGCATGAACCCGTGTCCCCTGCATTGGCAGGCAGACTCTCAACCACTGCATAACCAGGGAAGCCCAAGAATAATTTTTAAATGAAATCATTTATACATTATCTCCATAGGTTTTGACAAATCTGCACTGAGTACTATTTAAATCCCCTGCATTATTTAAACTCTCTCTCTCAATCTCCTACTCTCTCTTTCTCTCTTGTTATTTTTCTTTGTTTTGAATTTTATTTTATTTATTTTTTTAAACAGCAGGTTCTTATTAGTCATCCATTTTATACACATCAGTGTATACATGTCAATCCCAATCTCCCAATTCATCACACCACCCTCCCCCACCAATTTCCCCCCTTGGTGTCCATACATTTGTTCTCTACATCTGTGTCTCAATTTCTGCCCTGCAAACCGGTTCATCTGTACCATTTTTCTGGTTCCACATATATGCATTAATATACGATATTTGTTTTTCTCTTTCTGACTTACTTCACTCTGTATGACAGTCTCTAGATCCATCCACATCTCTACAAATGACCCAGATTCGTTCCTTTTTATGGCTGAGTAATATTCCATTGTATATATGCAACACATCTTCTTTAACCATTTGTCTGTCAATGGGCATTTAGGTTGCTTCCATGTCCTGGCTATTGTAAATAGAGCTGCAATGAACACTGTGGTACATGACTCCTTTAGAATTATGGTTTTCTCAGGGTATATACCCAGTAGTGGGATTGCAGGGTCATATGGTAATTTTATTTTTAGTTCTTTAAGGAACCTCCATACTGTTCTCCATTATAGAGAACAATTTACATTCCCACCAACTGTGCAACAGGGTTCCCTTTCCTCTACACCCTCTCCAGCATTTATTGTTTGTAGATTTCCTGATGATACCCATTCTAACTGGTGTGAGGCGATACCTCATTGTAGTTTTGATTTGCATTTCTCTAATACTTAGGGATGCTGAGCAGCTTTTCATGTACTTCTTGGCCATCTGTATGTCTTCTCTGGAGAAATGTATATTTAGGTTTTCTGACCATTTTTTGACTGGGTTATTTGTTTTTTTAATATTGAGCTGCATGAGCTGTTTATACATTTTGGAGATTAATCCCTTGTCTGTTGATTAGTTTGCAAATATTTTCTCCCATTCTGAGGGTTGTCGTTTCATCTTGTTTGTACTTTGCTTTGCAAAAGCTTTTAAGTTTCATTAGGTGCCATTTGATATTTTTGTTTTTATTTCCATTACTCTAGGAGGTGGATCAAAAAAATCTTGCTGTGATTTATGTCAAAGAGTGTTCTTCCTATGTTTTCCTCTAAGAGTTTTATACTGTCCAGTCTTACATTTAGGTCTCTAATCCTTTTTTTTTTCTTTTTAAGATGTTTGGGCATAGGAGTTTATTAATTTATTTATCTATTTTTGCTGTGTTGGGTCTCCATCTCCGTGCGAGGGCTTTCTCTAGTTGTTGCAAGCGGGGGCCACTCTTCATCACAGTGCACGGGTCTCTCACTATCGCGGCCTCTCTTGTTGCGGAGCACAGGCTCCAGGCGCGCAGGCTCAGTAGTTGTGGCTCACGGGCCTAGTTGCCCCGCGACATGTAGGATCCTCCCAGACGAGGGCTTGAACCCATGTCCCCTGCATTAGCAGGCAGATTCTCAACCGCTGCGCCATCAGGGAAGCCCTCTAATCCATTTTGAGTTTATTTTTGGGTATGGTGTTAGGGATCAACCACTGCCCAACCAGGGAAGCCCCCCACCATCACTTATTGAAGAGACTGTGTTTTCTCCATTATATATCCTTGCCTCCTTTGTCATAGATTAGTTGAACATAGGTTTATCTCTGGGCTTTCTATCCTGTTCCATTGATCTATATTTCTGTATTTGCCAGGACCATACTGTCTTGATTACTGTATCTTTGTAGTATAGTCTGAAGTCAGGGAGTCTGATTCCTCCAGCTCCGCTTTTTTCCCCTCAAGACTGCTTTGGCTGTTCGGGGTCTTTTGTGTCTCCATACAAATTTTAAGATTTTTTGTTCTAGTTCTGTAAAAAAAATGCCATTGGTTATTTGATAGGGATGGCACTGAATCTGCAGATTGCTTTGGGTAGTACAGTCATTTTCACAATATTGATTCTTCCAATCCAAGAACATGGTATATCTCTCCATCTGTTTGTATCATCCTTACTTTCTTTCATCAGTGTCTTATAGTTTTCTGCATACAGGTCTTTTGTCTCTCTAGGTAGGTTTATTCCTAGGTATTTTATTCCTTTTGTTGGAATGGCAAATGTGTTTCCTTAATTTCTCTTTCAGATTTTTCATCATTAGTGTATAGGAATGCAAGAGATTTCTGTACATTAATTTTGTAACCTGCAACTTTACCAAATTCATTGATTACCTCTAGTAGTTTTCTGGTGGCATCTTTAGGATTCTTTATGTATAGTATCATGTATCTGCAAAATGACAGTTTTACTTCCTTTCCAATTTGGATTTCTTTTATTTCTTTTTCTTCTCTGATTGCCGTGGGTAGGACTTCCAAAACTATGTTGCATTATAGTGGTGAGAGTGGACATCCTGTCTTGTTCCTGATCTTAGAGGAAATGCTTTCAGTTTTTCACCATTGAGAATGATGTTTGCTGTGGGTTTGTCATATATGGACTTTGTTATGTTCAGGTAGGTTCCCTCTAAGGCCACATTCTGTAGAGTTTTTATCATAAATGGGGGTTGAATTTTGTCGAAAGCTTTCTCTGAATCTATTGAGATGATCATATGGTGTTTCTCCTTCACTTTGTTAATATGGTGTATCACATTAAAGTTTGGGAGTGTTCCTTCCTCTGCAATTTTTTGGAAGAGTTTGAGAAGGATGAGTGTTAGCTCTTCTATAAATGTCTGATAGAATTCACTTGTGAAGCCATCTGCTCCTGGACTTTTGTTTGTTGGAAGATTTTTAATCACAGTTTCAATTTCATTACTTGTGATTGGTCTGTTAATATTTTCTATTTCTTCCTGGTTCAGTCTTGGAAGGTTATACCTTTCTAAGACTTTCTCCATTTCTTCCAGGCTGTCCATTTTATTGTCATAGAGTTGCTTGTAGTAGTCTCTTATGATGCTTTGTATTTCTGTGGTGTCTGTTGTAACTTCTCCTTTTTCATTTCTAATAATATTGATTTGAGTCTTCTCCCTCTTTTTTTTGATGAGTCTGGCTAATGATTTATCAATTTTGTTTATCTTCTCAAAGAACCAGCTTTTAGTTGTATTGGTCTTTGCCATAATTTTCTTTGTTTCTATTTCATTTATTTCTGCTCTGATCTTTATGGTTTCTTTCCTTCTACTAACTTTGGGTTTTGTTTGTTCTTCTTTCTCTAGTTCCTTTAGGTGTAAGGTTAGATTGTTTATTTGAGATTTTTCTTGTTTCTTGAGGTAGGATTGTATTGCTGTAAACTTCCCTCTTAGAACTGCTTTTGCTGTATCCCACAGGTTTTGGACCATCGTGTTTTTGTTGTCATTTGTCTCTAGGTATTTTTCGATTTCTTCAGTGATCTCTTAGCTATTTAGTAACGTATTGTTTAGCCTCCATGTGTTTGTGTTTTTTACATTTTTTCCCCTGTAATTGATTTCTAATATAATAGTGTTGTGGTCAGAAAAGATGCTTGATATGATTTCAATTTTCTTAAATTTACTAAGGCTTGATTTGTGATGCAAGATGTGATCTATCCTGGAAAATGTTCCATGAGCATTGAGAAGACAGTGTAATCTGCTGTTTTTGGATGGAATGTCCTATAAATGTCAATTAAATCTATCTCGACTATTGTGTCATTTAAAGCTTGTGTTTCCTTAATAATTTTCTGTCTGGATGATCTGTCTGTTGGTGTAAGTGAGGTGTTAAAGTCCCCCACTATTACTGTGTTACTGTCGATTTCCTCTTTTAGAGCTGTTAGCAGTTGCCTTATGTATGGAGGTGCTCTTATGTTGCATGCATATATATTTATAATTGTTATATCTTCTTCATGGATTGATCCCTTGCTCATTATGTAGTGTCCTTCCTTATTTCTTGTAACATTCTTTATTTTAAAGTTTATTTTATCTGATACGAGTTTTGCTACTCCAGCTTTCTTTTGATTTCCATTTGCATGGAATATCTTTTTTCATCCCCTCACTTTCAGTCTGTATGTGTCCCCAGGTCTGAAGTGGGTCTCTTGTAGACAGCATATATATGGGTCTTGTTTTTGTAACCATTCAACGAGCCTGTGTCTTTTGGTTGGAGCATTTAATCCATTCACATTTAAGGTAATTATCAATATGTATTTCCTATTACCATTTTCTTTATTGGAATGGGTTTGTTTTTGTAGGTCCTTTGCTTCTCTTGTATTTCCCAATTAGACAAGTTCCTTTAGCATTTGTGGTAGAGCTGGTTTGGTGGTATTGAATTCTCTTAGCTTTTGCTTGTCTGTAAAGCTTTTGATTTCTCCATCGAATCTGAATGAGATCCTTGCTAGGTAGAGTAATCTTGGTTGTAGGTTCTTCCCTTTCCTCATTTTAAATATGTCATGCCACTCCCTTCTGCCTTGTAGAGTTTCTGCTGAGAAATCAGCTGTTAACCTTGTGAGAGTTCCCTTGTACGTTATTTGTTGTTTTTCCCTTGTTGCTTTTAATAATTTTTCTTAGTCTTTAATTTTTGTCAATTTGATTACTATGTGCCTCAGAGTGTTTCTCCTTGGGTTTATCCTGCCTGGGACTCTCTGTGCTTCCTGGACTTGGGAGGCTATTTCCTTTCCCATGTTAGGGAAGTTTTTGACTATAATCTCTTCAAATATTTTCTTGGGTTCTTTCTCTCTCTCTTCTCCTTGTGGGACCCCTATAATGCAAATGTTGTTGCATTTAATGTTGTCCCAGAGGTCTCTTAGGCTGTTTTCATTTCTTTTCATTCTTTTTTCTTTATTGTGTTCTGCAGCAGTGAATCCTACCATTCTGTCTTCCAGGTCACTTAACCGTTCTGCCTCAGTTATTTTGCTATTGAGTCCTTCTAGTGTATTTTTCATTTCAGTTATTGTATTCTTCATCTGTTTGTTTGTTCTTTAATTTTTCTAGGTGTTTCTTCTTTAATTCTACTAGGTCTTTGTTAAACATTTCTTGCATCTTCTCGATCCTTGCCTCCATTTTTTTCCAAGGTCCTGGATCATCTTCACTATCATTATTCTGAATTCTTTTTCTGGAAGGTTGCCTAACTCCACTTCATTTAGTTGTTTTTCTGGGGTTTTTATCTTGTTCCTTCATCTGATACATAGCCCTCTGCCTTTTCATCTTATCTATCTTTCTGTGAATGTGGTTTTTGTTCCACAGGCTGCAGGATTGTAGTTCTTCTTGCTTCTGCTGTCTGCCCTCTGGTGGATGAGGCTATCTAAGAGGCTTGTGCAAGTGTCCTGATGGGAAGGACTGGTGGTGGGTAGAGCTTGCTGTTGCTTTGGTGGCAGAGCTCAGTAAAACTTTAATCCGCTTGTCTGCTGATGGGTGGGGCTGGGTTCCCTCCCTGTAGGTTGTTTGGCTTGAGGTTACCCAGCACTGGTACCTACAGTCTCTTTGGTGGGGCTAATGGCAGACTCTGGGAGGGCTCACGCCAAGGAAGTGCTTCCCAGAACTTCAGCTGCCAGTGCCCTTGTCCTCATGGTGAGCCACAGCCACCCCCGCCTCTGCAGGAGACCCTCCAACAGTAGCAGGTAGGTTTGGTTCAGTCTCCCCTGGGGTCACTGCTCCTTTCCCTGAGTCCCAGTGCGCACACTATTTTGTGTGTGCCCTCCAAGAGTGGAGTCTCCATTTCCTCCAGTTCTCTCGAAGTCCTACAATCAAATCCTGCTATCCTTCAAAGTCTGATTCTCTAGGAATTCCTCCTCCCGTTGCTGGACCCCCAGGTTGGGAAGCCTGACGTGGGGCTCAGAACCTTCACTGCAGTGGGTGGACTTCTGTGGTATAAGTGTTCTCCAGTTTGTGAGTCACCCACCCAGCAGTTATGGGATTTGATTTTATTGTGATCGTGCTCCTCCTACCATCTCATTGTGGCTTCTCCTTTGTCTTTGGATGTGGGGTATCTTTTTTTGTGAATTCCAGTGTCTTCCTGTCGATGATTATTCAGCAGTTAGTTGTGATTTCAGTGCTCTCGCAAGAGGGAGCGAGAGCAGGTCCTTCTACTCCGCCATTTTGAACCAATCTCCTGCTCTCTTCATTTGAGAAAATTTTGAAGTTGAGTAAGTTAATTATGCATATGATAAAATGCTACTATACATGCAAACAAGCAGAGGACATATGGGACCATCTACTTTTAGGACAACTCATATATTTTTCCAATGAGGAAACTAAGGCCCAGAGGGCTCATAGTCACTTCAAAAGTATACAGTAGGGCTTCCCTGGTGGTGCAGTGGTTGAGAGTCCACCTGCCGATGCAGGGGACATGGGTTCGTGCCCCGGTCCAGGAGGATCCCAAATGCCACGGAGCGGCTGGGCCCGTGAACCATGGCCGCTGAACCTGCGCGTCTGCAGCCTGTGCTCCACAATGGGAGAGGCCACAGCAGTGAGAGGCCCGCGTACCACAAAAAGAAAAAAAAATGTATACAGTAGTGATTAAGAACATAACCTCTGGAATCAGCTACAAGTGTTAAATCCTGCCTTCACTACCTACTAGCTATTTGCGTTTGGGTACGTTCCTTAACCTCTCTGGCCTCAATCTTTTCCTCTACAAAATGAGTATGGCTATAATAGTATCTACATTGTTGAGCTGTTGTGATTAAACTTAATAAGTGAAGAGTGTAGATGAACGGTTTTGAACAGTAGCTAGCTTATAGTGAATGTTCAATATATGTTAGCTATTGGTTTTTATCTGTCCAACGACATGAGACAATTAGTAGCAGAACTGGAAGAAATATTGAGTTTTCCAAATCCCTGGCAGGTGCTCTCCACTGCACTAGGCTCTCTATCGTGTGCCATCAACACACTGCCTGGCCTATAGTAAGCAGTTAATAGATGTTTACTGGATGAGTGCAGAGGTGTCCACAGAGCAGAAACTCACATGCATAGGTATTTCAGTGACAATAATGGTAAGCCAAGTGGATCCTTGCTAAAATAATGATTTAGTTAGGAAAATATTCAGAATACATTTCTAAATATTCTACAGATTTGATACCAATGGTGTTAAATATATGTATACATAAATATGTATAAAATAATGTGGAAATTCTATGCATCAAAATGTTAACACTATGCTATAAAGTTTGGAGTGGTTTTGTTGTTTTCCTCTGGGCTTTTCTTCATTTTCGAGTGTTCTGCAGGGAGCATGAATTATTTTTTTAACTAGAAGACACAAATAAATGATTTTATTTAAAGGTTATGGATCTAAAGATGAACTGAGTTCAAATGGAAGAATTACTGGTGCTATTGTCAGTAATTCTTCATAATTCCCTAGTTTCATTATGAAATGTTTATGAATTCAATGTGAACAACTCAAGGTTATAAAAGTAATTACATTTAGCTTCAATTACAATTAATAATTGTTCCACTTCTGCTCACATGACACCTGGTGGAAATGGGACTGTGGTGTTTGGGCTTAAATGACCTATAAGCACACAGGTGCTATCTAATTAAGAAAAAAAGGTTTTTCAAAGACTTCAGACAGACCACATCCCGGGATCAGAAATGTCACAATGGATTTGAAGTTACATGTCATATACTCCTAAATGAATGAATAAATAAATGCACAAATGACCAATAAGGTAGATAGGTAGATACCATGTAGTATGTGACACGATGTTGAAAATTATTGCAAGCAAAACATTTAATCCACTGGGGTTTTGCTTTTCAAAGCTTCCCCCTTCTCTTTTCCTTCTGTCCGTTCTAGTGAAGTAAAGTGAGTGACTACAAGAGTGCAACACTGGGTGCGGTGGGCAGCCTCTAAAATGGCCCTCAGGGATTCCACCTCCTCATATTCATGCCGTTCTATTATCCCTTCCCCTTGAATGTGGGCAAAAGTGACAGACTGTCACTTGCCAGATGAGGTTACAAAAAGACTACAGTTTCCATCTTGGGCACCCTCTCTCACTCTCTTGCTTTGAGGGAAGCCAGCTGCCATGTTGTGAGCTGTCTATGACTGGTTCTTGCTTATATGGCAAGGAGCTTATGGCTACATGCAACAGTTAGCAAGGACCTGAGGGCTACCAACAACACGTGTGTCAGCATGGGAAAGCAGATCCTCCCCAGTTGAGGCTTCAGAAGATTACAGATCCAACTTACACCTTGATTGCAGACTTGTGAGGGTCCAGAGGCACACAGTTAAGTCACACCCAGATTGCTGACCCATAGACACCCTAAGATAATAATGTTTGTTGTTTTAAGCAACTAAGCTTAGGGGTAATTTGTTATGTGGCAACAGATAGCTAATGGACCAAGGAACAAAAAGAAAGCTTAAATTAATACCATACAATGTAATAAAAATAATAATAAAAATAAGACCCAGAAAAGCTAGAATAATTTGGGCAAAAAAATAAGTAATGTTGTATTAGATCATAATGTAGAATTGGATTATAAAATAAATATACATATATTGATACTGATATAAATAAATGATTGAAGAAAGGGAGGAAGGAAGGCATATTTCTTACAGAAAAATTCTAATACATACTATCCTCCCCATACTCCAAGGAGGTATAGCTTAATCTCCCACCTACTTGAGTGTGGGCTGGACTTAAAGACTTATTTCCAAAGAATAGAGTACGGAAAGGGAAAATAGTGACTTCACAATGGAGAAACCTGGAAAACTCTACCACACCTAAGTGGTCAAGATGAACATCAGCAGGGGTAAGTCATGTGGATATATATATCCCTTATGATGTAATGAAAGGGGTACTACAACCCTGTGGTATTCTTGCCCAGAACTCATAACCCAGTCTAATCATGAAAAACATAGCAGACAAACCCATAGTGGGGGATAGTCTACAAAATATCTGACCAGTGCTGCTCAAGACTATCAAGATCATGAGAAACAAAGAAGGACTATGAAACTGTCACAGACCAGAGGAGACCAGAGAGACATGACAGCTAATGCAATGTGGTACTCTGGATTGGATCCTAGGTCCAAAAAGGAATATTGGTGAAAAACCGAGCCCTGTCCTCTTCTCTCTATATGTTTCTCCTCTTTGTGTCTTTTATAAGGATCTCTGTCATTGGATTTAAGGCCCATTCAGATAATCTAGAACAATCTCATCTTAAAATCCTTAATTTAATTACATCAGCAAAGACTCTTTCTCCAAATAAGGTCACATTCACAGATTCCGGGGGTTGGGATGTGGACATATATTTTGCAGGCCAAGATTCCACCCACTTACAGATGTTAAACATTAGGGGAAGATGGGTGAAGTGTATATGAGAACTTGTTACACACTCTTTGTAAATTTTCTATACACATAAAATTATTCCAGAATAAGAAGCGTACTTAATAAAATAGTTAAGCAAACTTGGCTTATAACATATTCAGAGAATGAAACCATAAAAAGAAGCATCCACAGACAGATATCCCTATGTAGCCAGCAAAATTGGTGGCAGCTGTTACTATAAATTTGTGAAGAATAACACGTATATTAATAACAATACTCTTGGATTACTTTTGGTTTTTGAAAACATGTCTAAATCACCAGAGATGGAAAACCATCCTGATCTTTCAAATACCTTCAACCAGAATTTGGAAGTGAAGAATGTGAAATTGCTTTGTTTGGTTACTTTTCCTCCCCTTTTATTTTTTAAATTTTATTTATTATTTTTGGCTGCATCAGGTCTTCGTTGCTGCATGTGGGCTTCCTCTAGTTGCGGCGAGCGGGGGCTACTCTTCGTTGCAGTGCGTGGGCTTCTCATTGCGGTGGCTTCTCTTGCTGCAGAGCACAGGTTCTAGGCACATAGGCTTCAGTAGCTGTGGTGTGTGGGCTCAGTAGTTGTAGCTCGTGGGCTCTAGAGTGCAGGCTCAGTAGTTGGGGCGCACGGGATTAGTTGCTCCACAGCATGTGGGATCTTCCCGGACCAGGGCTTGAACCCGTGTCCCCTGCATTGGCAGATGGATTCTTAACCACTGCACCACTAGGGAAGACCCCTCCTCTTTTATTTTTTTTGAAGTAAAAAGAAATCATTTTAATATACATATTTTCACTCAGTTAATTCAACATGATTTCTCCTAGGCATGCATACCCACTTAGCTTGATTTGCTTCATAGTTATTTATTTTTCAAAATGCAGCAACCCTCCCAATGAGATAGTTGAGTTGAACTCTTTATTCTTAAAGAGTACAATGTACCTTGTCCTCAAAGAGTTTTATCAACTTTAACATTTTCAAAGAGCCCTATGAGGCTGCTCAATATGGTGGTTTTTCACTGAAACTTCTTATTTGGAAGATGGCAAAACAGACTAGGATCTTCCCAAGTCTACTGGTTGCTAGTATTCATATCGAAGCTCAGGTAGGTAAGAGGTAGAGACTGAATAATAAGTAGATCACCTCCAAATGCAGCTGGGTGAGAAAGCTTCATTTTTAGAAGGGAAACCAAATCATGAAAACCTTCGTAATGGTGTGATTTGTTTCAGGGTTCTTTTGATACTTAAGAAGGGAATTAATCCTGGTGCACACTGCTCTTCTTTACAGCCTTCTAGAGTTTTCTTCTCCAGCCATCGTTCTTCAGCCAGGTGATTTACTGTACTTGCTGCAGAACTGAAAGCATGAAGACTCTGTCTCCTTTCATAATCAGAGGTGGTGATAGCCTTTTCATTTCCTGCCAAATGGATCCGACCACACTTTTAACCCCGGTGGCTGCACGTCTTCTTGGACAATACCAGCTCGATTTATGGCTTGTTCCTTCTGGTATTCCTCCAGCCGCATTAGGGGCCGGAAGTAGATGGGGTAGAAGGCGGCGCCGATCAGGGAGATGAAGCCGCCGAAAATGAGCGTGGTGCGCAGGTTCGGGGTCATGGCTCCAGCCGGTGGCCGCCTTGACCAGCCGAGCAGCCCTCATTCTTGGAAACCCGGATGCTGCCGGCGGTATCCCCCCTCCCCTTTTAAATTACAGATTTAGAAGAAGGGTCAATCACTATAAATATATATATATTATTTGCAAATTCAACAAATCTTTGATTTTGAGTACTTGTCACATCACAGTAAAATTCCAAACTCTAAAAATTTTGCTGTAATTTATTCGGTGCTTTGAACAAATGCAAGATAAATGGTTCCAATGGCTGATCCTTCTTCTGCATTTATCAACAAAGACATTCCTACAGCTCAGACTTGTGATTTAAAAGCTTAAAATGATTATATGAAGTTGCCCTACTTGAACGTGTTTTTTGGTTTTTTGGTCTTCTTTCTGAGACAGTCCTATCTAATGGCCATGGATCTGTTTTCTTTTAATTTCCTTGGGTTATTTCTCTTAATATCATAAAATGTGATCTATTATCTCAAATGGTTCATGTTGAAAAGTGATTTCAGGCTTATACAGAATTCTCACTCTCGAAGTTAGAACCCTGCACCTTTTAGTGTAAGGGAAAGAGTCTGCAATCAGATGACAATCTGATACAGACAAAATCTCAGACCTGGGGTACAGGAACATCAGGTCCCACAGCCCTGGGATCCAGCCTTGACTGCAGGCCAAATTTCTTTGACTTAGGCAGTGTCATCCAGTGCCCGGATGCAGACTAACAGACAAGAGGGAAAACTGATTCTCCATTCCAAGGTTCTCTGTGCTTCTAAACACAGAATGCACAAACCTCCTTAAAAAAATCACTTAGAAAGCTCATCAGGGAGAGTGTAATCCCTGTCTTGTTTGCTCCAAGGAGAACATGCTACAGTTCTTTTGATACCCCATAATTTCCTGACCGCCAGATTCTAAAATCAGAACCTATTCTTGTATTAAATTGGCATGTTTACCAATGTAATGAAAAGAAGGTGAACATATAGGCTACTATGATGTTTAAAAACTATATATATGACCTTTTCCCCTACTAGCCAGTTTCTAAGGCATAAAACCATCTGCTTTTCTCACCAATCCAGAGATGTCTTCTTACTTGTCCTCCTTCACCTACTCCTGTCTCATTTGAACCATTTGAACACTCCCTTTCTCATGTTTATATCCCAGGTGTGAGTTCCAGTCATCCTACCTCAAACCAAATGATCTCTGAGACGTTCACAAGCGTTCAGTTCTAATCACTAGTGCTACCTTCTGGGAGAAGCCCTTACTTCAATTGCAGAAAGAAAGTTTCTGACAGTTGTCTCCTTTCATTTTCCACAATCTGCTTGTTTCTATACCTTCCTAATCTTCCTTTCTTCACAGCAATCATGCATTTTAATCACTGAATTTCATGAGATAAAGTTGCCTATGTGGCCATCCCTTTCCCCCAACACACTTAGGACTGTTCTAGAGGAAGAATTATAATACCCAGACTTTTAAGCTAGGCATTCACAGAGGGTTTGAGCTAAATTATTTTGGTAGAGGCACAGTATGGGGCATCTGAGTCTTAGAGTGCAATACCAGGCTCTGTGTGCCTGTCTCTGCTCCCCATAACCTATCCTTTTGAGGATCCTTGGAAAGAGCTATCCCTGGAATATGCATGGAGCCTTTCACCCTAGGCTATAAGATTCCTCAGCTTAAATGATAGCCACTACCACCACTACTCTCCTCAGAATCCTACAGGATTGAGGTCCACTGTCTCTTTCTTCTGTTTGTTGACAGGCTTCTTCTCTTTTCATAGCTCTCAGCATCTTCCACCTTCCCACTTGCCTGAACTCATTGTTTCCTCACTACCTCTAAGTATCATTTAAGAATTTGCTACATACTACAAGTTATTTTATCTATTCTCCTACAAATAACATCTGGTATTTCAAATCATAGCTGTGATGCAAGATAAAAATATGAACTTCCTTTTGTTGTGGATATGAATATGAATAAAAATGCTTATAAGTATGGCTCAAGAAAAACCAATTCATGGACAGTTAATACCTTTACTATAATAAAGAACTCATCATAATAACTTACAAGTCATTCAAAAGTGATCTAAGAACAGGGCTTTAGAAACTAATTAAGTTGTGACATCTGGACTACATAGATCAATCAACAAGACTAGAGAGAAATACTGAAAGAGTGAGATTTTCAGTCAGGAGATTAAGGCTCAAATCCTGTCTCTAACGCTTATTAGCCATGTGACCTTGAGGAAATTTCTTAACTTTTGAAGTATATGTACATAATAATTTTTTTAGTAAATGAGTTATGGTCCCATTTTTCCATGCCTGCCTATACTCATTCCCTTTGGCTTCCAACTCCTCCCATTAAAACTAGAGACTATTTCCTTGTTCTCTGAGTCAGGGCTGGCCTTGTACTTTGGCCAATAGGATGCAGCAGAAGTAGTGAAGTACCAGTGCCTAGTCTGGGCCTTGAGAGGACCTCATGCGCCACTCACTCTCTTGGAAACCTACAACAACCACGTGAGCGAGCCTGCGCTATCCTGCTGGAGACACAGATATCCTTCCAGTTCTAGGAACACAGAAGCAAAAGCAGTTTTCCCTACTGACTCCACTATAGTAAAGTCCTGGACAAGGGCTCTCACTGGCCTTGCTTGGGTCATGTGTCATATCTGAACCAACCACAATAGCCAGGTGAACGGAGCTCTTGGACCCTATGAGTTTTTTTTTGACTCCGCTGGGTCTTCATTGCTGTGTGCGGGCTTTCTCTAGTTGCAGTGAGCAGAGGCTACTCTTCGTTGCAGTGCACAGGCTTCTCACTGTGGCATCTTCTCTTGCTGCAGAGCATGGGCTCTAGGCGTGCAGGCTTCAGTAGTTGCAGCACACGGGTTCAGTAGTTGCAGCACACGGGCCCTAGGGTGCACAGGCTTCAGTAGTTGCCTGGCTCAGTAGTTGTGGCTCACAGGCTCTAGAGTGCAGGCTCAGTAGTTGTGGCACACAGGCATAGTTGCTCCATGGCATGTGGGATTTTCCCGGACCAGGGATCGAACCTGTGTCCCCTGCATTGGCAGGGGGATTCTTAACCACTGCACCACCAGCGAAGCCCCTATTAGTTCTTGTGCTGATCCCTGTGTGAAGAGAGGAAGCAGTCTGCACTAAAGGAGTAGAAAAGGATAGGAAATGTGCTGAGTTGTGAAAATAATAGTGCCAGAAGCCTGAAATAATATGTTATTGCTACCCTCCAGTTTATTACATATGCAATTGTCCTTCATTATTACTGGACTACATCTTTGTACTTGTAGTCCATAGTCCAGTAAGGCAGAAAGAAGATAATCTGCCCTCAGAAACAGAATTTTGGGCTTTTTGCTTACATCTTTCTCTATAACCACTCTTTATAATCCTCTTAACCACCACGATATGGAGCAATTCTGGGAACATAAAGGAAATTAAACAAACATATATGTACTTCTAAGGAAAAGCACTTTATTATACTTAACTTTCCATTCTGTCACCAACATACAAATATTCTCATTGCATTCTAACAGGGTTTTTGGTGTTCTGGATACTGAGATTTTAGAGACTTAAGATACCATGGCTGAATTTATACCCAGGCTTTAAAGATGATGTCTCTTGTGAACTGAATCATAGGATTGCAGAGACAGAAGAAAACTTAGCGATCACTTAAATCTAAATTGGGTGAAGGGAGACCTTCAAGATGGCAGAGGAGTAAGACGCGGAGATCACCTTCCTCCCCATAAATACATCAGAAATACATCTACATGTGGAACAACTCCTACAGAACACCTACCGAACGCTGGCAGAAGACATCAGACCTCCCAAAAGGCAAGAAACTCCCCACATACCTGGGTAGGGCAAAAGAAAAAAGAAAAAACAGAGAGAAAAGAATAGGGATGGGACCTGCACCAGTGGGAGGGAGCTGTGAAGGAGGAAAAGTTTCCACACACTAGGTAGCCCCTTTGCGGGCGGAGACTGCAGGTGGCGGAGGGGGAAGCTTCGGAGACACAGAGGAGAGCACAGCAACAGGGGTGCAGAGGGCAAAGCAGAGAGATTCCCGCACAGAGGATCGGTGCCGACCAGCACTCACCAGCCCGAGAGGCTTGTCTGCTAACCCACCAGGACAGGTGGGGCTGGGAGCTGAGGCTCGGGCTTCAGAGGCCAGATCTCAGGGAGAGGACTGGGGTTGGCTGCATGAACACAGCCTGAAGTGGGTTAGTGCACCATGGCTAGCCGGGAGGGAGTCCGGGAAAAACTCTGGACCTGCTTAAGAGGCAAGAGACCACTGCTTTGGGGTGTGCGAGGAGAGGGAATTAAGAGCACCACCTAGACGAGCTCTGGAGACGGCTGCGAGCTGTGGCTATCAGCGCGGACCCCAGAGACGGGCATGAGACACTAAGGGTGCTGCTGCAGCCACCAAGAAGCCTGTGTGCAAGCACAGGTCACTATCCACACCTACCCTCCTGGGAGACTGTGCAGCCCGCCACTGCCAGGGTCCCATGATCCAGGGACAACTTGCCCGGGAGAACACATGGGGCACCTCAGGCTGGTGCAACGTCACACTGGCCTCTGCCGGCCACAGGCTCACCCCGCATTCCGTACCCCTCCCTCCCCCCAGCCTGAGTGAGCCAGAGCCCCCTAATCAGCTGCTCTTTTAACCCCGTCCTGTCTGAGCAGCGAAAAGATACCCTCAGGCGACCTACATGGAGAGGTGCATCCAATCCAAAGCTGAACCCCCGGAGCTGTGCAAACAAAGAAGAGAAAGGGAAATTTCTCCCAGCAGCCTTAGGAGCAGCAGATTAAATCTCCACAATCAACCTGATGTACCCTGCATCTGTGGAATACCTGAATAGACAACGAATCATCCCAAAATTGAGGCAGTGGACTTTGGAAGCAACTGTACACTTGGGGTTTGCTATGTGCAACTGACTGGTTTCTGGTTTTATGTTTACACCTTAGTTTAGTATTTACAGTTTATTATCACTGGTAGACTTGTTTATTGATTTGGTTGCTCTCTTCTATTTTTTAATATATATTTAGATTTATTTTTCCCTTTTTTGTGAGTGTGTATGTGTATGCTTCTTTGTGTGATTTTGTCTGTATGGCTTTGCTTTTACCATTTGTCCTAGGGTTCTGTTTGTCTGTTTTTTGGGGTGTTTTTTAGTATAGTTTTTAGTCCTTGTTATCACTGGTGGATTTGTTTTTTGCTTTGGTTGCTCTCTTCCTTCTTTCTTTTTTCTTTTTTTAAAAATTTTGGATATTTAAAATTTTTTTTATTTTAATAACTTTATTTCTTTTTATTTTCTCACTCCCTCCCTTCCTGTCTTTCTTTCCTTTTTCTCCCTTCTCCTCTGAGGCATGTGGCTGACAGAGCCTTGGTGGTCCGACCAGATGTCAGATCTGTGCCTCTGAGGTGGGAGAGCCAAGTTCAGGACACTGGTCCACCAGAGACCTCCTGGCTCCATGTAATATCAAATGGCGAAAGCTCTCCCAGAGATCTCCATCTCAATGCTAAGACCCAGCTCCACTCAACAACCAGCAAGCTACAGTGCTGGACACCCTATGCCAAACAACTAGCAAGATAGGACACAAACGCACCCATTAGCAGAAAGGCTGCCTAAAATGATAATAAGGTCACAGACACCCCAAAACACACCACCAGAGGTGGTCTTGCCCACCAGAAAGACAAGATCCAGCCTCATCCACCAGAACACAGGCACTAGTCGCCTTCACCAGGAAGCCTACACAACCCACTGAACCAGCCTTAGCCACTGGAGGCAAATACCAAAAATAACAGGAACTAAGAACCTGCAGCCTGCGAAAAGGAGACCACAAACACAGTAAGTTAAGCAAAATGAGAAGACAGCGAAACACACAGAAGATGAAGGAGCAAGGTAAAAACCCACCAGAACAAACAAATGAAGATGAAATAGGCAGTCTACCTGACAAGGAATTCAGAGTAATGATAGTAAAGATGACCCAAAATATTGGAAATACAATGGAGAAAATACAAGAAACATTTAACAAGGACCTAGAAGAACTAAAGAACAAACAATGATGAACAATGCAATAAATAAAATTTAAAATTCTCTAGAAGGAATCAATAGCAGAATAACTAAGGCAGAAGAATGGATAAGTGACCTAGAAGATAAAATAGTGGAAATAACAACCACAGAGCAGAATAAAGAAAAAAGAATGAAAAGAATTGAGGACACTCTCAGAGACTTCTGGGACAACATTAAATGCACCAACATTCGAATTATAGGGGTCCCAGAAGAAGAAGAGAAAAAGAAAGGGATTGAGAAAATATTTGAAGAGACTATAGTTGAAAACTTCCCTAATACGGGAAAGGAAATAGTCAATCAAGTCCAGGAAGCACAGAGAGTCCCATACAGGATAAATCCAAGGAGAAACACACCAAGATACATATTAATCAAACTATCAAAAATTAAACACAAAGAAAAAATATTAAAAGCAGCAAGGAAAATACAAGTAACATACAAGGGAACCCCCATAAGGTTAACAGCTGATCTTTCAGCAGAAACTCTGCAAGCCAGAAGGTAGTGGCAAGACATATTTAAAGAGATGAAAGGGAAAAACCTACAACCAAGATTACTCTACCTGGCAAGGATCTCATTCAGATTCGATAGAGAAATTAAAACCTTTACAGACAAGCAAAAGGTAAAAGAATTCAGCATGACCAAACCACCTTTACGACAAATGCTGAAGGAACTTCTCTAGGCAGGAAACAAAAGAGAAGGAAAAGACCTACAATAACAAACCCAAAAACAATTAAGAAAATGGTAATAGGAACATACGTATCAATAATTATCTTAAATGTAAATGGATTAAATGCTCCCACCAAAAGACACAAACTGGCTGACTGGATACAAAAACAAGACCCATATATATGCTGCCTACAAGAGACCCACTAGGGACCTAGGGACCTAGGAGACCTAGGGACACATACAGACTGAAAGTGATGGGATGAAAAAAGATATTCCATGCAAATGGAAATCAAAAGAAAGCTGGAATAGCCATTCTCATATCAGACAAAATAGACTTTAAAATAAAAATTATTACAAGAGACAAAGAAGGACACTACATAATGATCAAGAGATCAATCCAAGAAGAAGATATAACAATTGTAAATATATATGCACGCAACATAGGAGCACCTCAATATATATGGCAACTACTAACAGCTATAAAAGAGGAAAGCCACAGTAACACAATAATAGTGGGGGACCTTAACACCTCACTTACACCAATGGACAGATCATCAAAACAGAAAATTAATAAAGAAACACAGCTTTAAATGACACAACAGACCAGATAGAGTTAATTGATATTTATAGGACATTCCATTCGAAAAGGGCAGATTACACTTTCTTCTCAAGTGCGCACGGAACAGTCTCCAGGATAGATCAGATCTTGGGTCACAAATCAAGCCTCAGTAAATTTAAGAAAACTGAAATCATATCAACCATCTTTTCTGACCACAGTGCTATGAGATTAGAAATCAATTACAGGGAAAAAAAGGTAAAAAACACAAAAACATGGAGGCTAAACAATACGTTAGTAAATAACCAAGAGATCACTGAAGAAATCAAAAAGGAAATCAAAAAATACCTTGAGACAAATGACAATGAAAACACCATGATCCAAATCCTATGGGATGCAGCAAAAATACACCAAAGTTAGCAGAAGGAAAGAAACCATAAAGATCAAATCAGAAATAAATGAAAAAGAAAGGAAGGAAACAATAGCAAAGATTAATAAAACTAAAAGCTGTCTTTTTGAGAAGATAGACAAAATTGACAAACCACTGGCAAGACTCATCAAGAAAAAAAAAGAGAAGACTCAAATCAATAGAATTAGAGATGAAAAAGGAGAAGTAACAACTGACAATGCAGAAATACAAAGGGTCATGTGAGATTACTAAAAGCAACTATATGCCAATAAAATAGACAACATGGAAGAAATGGAAAAATTCTTAGTAAAGCACAACCTTCCAAGATTGAACCAAGAAGAAATAGAAAATATAAACAGACCAATCACAAGTAATGAAATTGAGACTGTGATTAAAAATCTTCCAACAAACAAGAGCCCAGGATCAGATGGCTCCAAAGGTGAATTCTATCAAACATTTAGAGAAGACCTAACACCTATCTTTCTCAAACTCTTCCAAAATATAGCAGAGGGAGGGACACTCCCAAATTCATTCTACGAGGCCACCATCACCCTGATACCAAAACCAGACGAAGATGTCACAAAGAAAGAAAACTACAGGCCAATATCACTGGTGAACACAGATGCAAAACTCCTCAACAAAACACTAGCAAACAGGATCCAACAGCACATTAAAAGGATCATACACCATGATCAAGTGGCGTTTATCCCAGGAAGGCAAGGACTCTTCAATATACTCAAATCAATCAATGTGATAAACCATATTAAAAATTGAAGGAGAGGGCTTCTCTGGTGGCTCAGTGGTTGAGAGTCTGCTTGCCGATGCAGGGGACACGGGTTCATGCCCTGGTCCAGGAAGATCCCACATGCCGTGGAGCGGCTGGGCCGTGAGCCATGGCCGCTGAGCCTGTGCGACGGAGCCTGTGCTCCGCAACGGGAGAGGCCACGACAGTGAGAGGCCTGCGTATCACAAAAAAAAGAAAAAAAAATTGAAGGAGAAAAAACATATCATCATTGCAATAGATGCAGAAAAAGCTTTCGACAAAATGCAACACCCATTTATGATAAAAACCCTCCATAAAGTTGGCATAGAGAGAACTTACCTCAACATAATAAAGGCCATATATGACAAACCCACAGCCAACATCGTTCTCAATGGTGAAAAACTGAAACCATTTCCTGTAAGATCAGGAAGAAGACAAGGTTGTCCACTCTCACCACTATAATTCAACATAATTTTGGAAGTTTTACCCACAGCAATCAGAAGAAAAAGAAATAAAAGGAATCCAAGTCAGAAAAGAAGAAGTAAAACTGTCACTGTTTGCAGATTACATGATACTATACATAGAGAATACTAAAGATGCTACCAGAAAACTAATCAATGAATTTGGTTAAGTAGCAGGGTACAAAATTAATGCACAGAATTCTCTTGCACAGATTGGTTCCACATGGCGGAGTAGAAGGACATGGTCTAACTCCCTCTTTAGAGAACACCGGAATCACAAGTAAGTGCTGAACAATCATCGACAGAAAGATACTAGAACTCACCAAAAAAGACACCTCACATGCAAAGACAAAGGAGAAGCCACAGTGAGACGGTAGGAGGGGCACTATCACAATAAAATCCAATCCCATAGCTCCTGGGTGGGTGACTCACAGACTGGAGAACACTTATACCACAGAAGTCCACCCACTGCAGTGAAGGTTCTGAGCCACATGTCAGGCTTCCCAACCTGGGGGTTTGGCAATGGGAGGAGGAATTCCTAGAGGCTCAGACTTTGAAGGCTAGCGGGATTTCACTGCAGGACTTCGGCAGGACTGCGGGAAACAGAGACTCCACTCTTGGAGGGCACACACAAAGTAGTGTGCTCATCGGGATCCAGGGGGAGGAGCAGTGACTCCAGGGGATACTGAACCAGACCTACCTGCTAGTGTTGGAGGGTCTCCTGCAGAGGCGAGGAGCAGCTGTGGCTCACCAAGGAACAAGGACACAGGCAGCACAAGTTCTGGGAAGTATTCTTTGGCATGAGCCCTCCCAAAGTCTGCCATTAGACCCAGCAAAGAGCCCAGATAGGCTCCATTGTAGGGTCGCCACAGGCCAAACAACCTACAGGGAGGGAACCCAGCCCCACCCATCAGCAGACAAGTGGATTAAAGTATTACTGAGCTCTGCCCACCAGAGCAACAGCCAGCTCTACCCACCACCAGTCCCGCCCATCAGGAAGCCTGCACAAGATTCTTAGATAGCCTCATCCACCAGAGGGCAGACAGCAGAAGCAAGATGAACTATGATCCTGCAGCCTGTGGAACAAAAACCACATTCACAGAAAGATAGACAAGATAAAAAGGCAGAGAGCTTTGTACCAGATGAAGGAACAAGATAAAACCCCAGAAAAACAACTAAATGGAATGGAGCTATGAAATCTTCCAGAAAAAGAATTCAGAATAATGATATGAAGATGATCCAGGACCCCAGGAAAAGAATGGTGGCAAAGATCAAGAAGATGCAAGAAATGTTTAACATCTGATCTAGAAGAATTAAAGAACAAACAAACAGGGATGAACAATACAATACATGAAATGAAAAATACACTGGAAGGAATCAATAGCAAAATAACTGAGGCAGAAGAATGGATAAGTGACCTGGAAGACAGAATGGTGGAATTCACTGCTGTGGAATAGAATAAAGAAAAAAGAATCAAAAGAAATGAAGACAGCCTAAGAGATCTCTGAGACAACATTAAACACAACAACATTCACATTATAGGGGTCCCAGAAGGAGAAGAGAGAGAGAAAGGACCAGAGAAATATTTGAAGAGATTATGGTTGAAAACTTCCCTAACATGGGAAAGGAAAGAGTCACCAAAGTTCAGGTAGCACAGAGAGTCCCAGACAGGATAAACCCAAGGAGAAACATGCCGAGAAACATAGTAATCAAATTGGCAAAAATTAAAGACAAGAAAAATTATTGAAAGCAACAAGGGAAAAACAACAAATAACATACAAGGGAACTCCCATAAGGTTAACAGCTGATTTCTCAGCAGAAACTCTACAAGCCAGAAGGAAGTGGCATGACATACTTAAAGTAATGAAAGGGAAGAACCTACAACCAATATTACTCTACCCGGCAAGGATCTCATTCAGATTTGACGGAGAAATCAAAAGCTTTACAGACAAGAAAAAGCTAAGACAATTCAGCACCACCAAATCAGTTCTACAACAAATGGTAAAGGAATGACCCTAAGTGGGAAACACAAGAGAGGAAAAGGACCAAAAAACAAACACAAAACAATTAAGAAAATGGTAATAGGAACATAGATAGCGAAAATTACCTTAAACGTGAATGGATTAAATGATCCAACCAAAAGACAGAGGCTTGCTGAATGGATACAAAAACAAGACCCATATATATGCTGTCTACAAGAGACCTACTTCAAACCTGGGGACACATACAGACTGAAAGTGAGGGGATGGAAAAAGATATTCCATGCAAATGGAAATCAAAAAAAAGCTGGAGTTGCAATACTCATATCAGAAAAAATATGCTTTAAAATAATGTTACAAGAGACAAGGAAGTACACTACGTAATAATCAAGCGATCATTCCAAGAATTAGACATAACAATTATAAATACATATACACCCAATATAGGAGCACCTCCATACAAAAGGCAACTGCTAACAGCTCCAAAGGAGGAAATCGACAGTAACACAGAAATAGTGGGGGACTTTAACACCTCACTCACACCAATGGAAAGATCATTCAAACAGAAAATTAATAAGGAAACATGAGCTTTAACTGACACAACAGACCAGATAGATTTAATTGATATTTATAAGACATTCCATACGAAAACAGAAGATTACACTTTCTTCTCAAGTGCACATGGAACATTCTCCAGGATAGATCACATCTTGGTTGACAAATCAAGCCTCTGTAAACTTAAGAATATTGAAATCATATCAAACATCTTTTCTGACCCCAACACTATGACATTAGAAATCAAGTACAGGGAAAAAACGTAAAATACACAAACACATGGAGGCTAAACAATATGTTACTAAATAACCAAGAGACCACTGAAGCAATTCAAAGAGAAAATCAAAAAATACCTAGAGACAAATGACAATGAAAACACGATGAATCAACACCTATGGGATGCAGCAAAAGCAGTGCTAAGAGGGAAGTTTATAGCTATACAAGTCTACCTCAAGAAACAAGAAAACTCTCAAATAAACAATCAAACCTTACACCTAAAGCAACTAAAGAACAAACAAAACCGAAAGTTAGCAGAAGGAAAGAAATCATAAAGATCAGAGCAGAAATAAATGAAATAGAAACAAAGAAAACAAAGATCAAAGATCAATAAAACTAAAAGCTGGTTCTTTGAGAAGATAAAAAAAATTGATAAACCATTAGCCAGACTCATCAAGTAAAACAGGGAGAGGACTCAATTCAATAAATTTAGAAATGAAAAAGGAGAAGTTACAACAGACACTGCAGAAATACAAGGCATCCTAAGAGACTAGTACAAGCAACTCTATGCTAATAAAATGGATAACCTGGAAGAAATGGACAAATTCTTAGAAAGGTGTAACCTTCCAAGACTGAACCAGGAAGAAAGAGAATATATGAACAGATCAATCACAAGTAATGAAATTGAAAGTGTGATTAAAAATCTTCCAACAAACAAAAGTCCAGGACCAGATGGCTTCACAGGTGAATTCTATCAAACATTTAGAGAAGAGCTAACACCCATCCTTCTCAAACTCTTCCAAAAAATTGCAGAGGAAGGAAAACTCCCAAACTCATTCTATGAGGCCACCATCACCCTGATACCAAAACCAGACAAAGATACGACAAAAAAAGAAAATTACAGACCAATATCACTAATGAATATAGATGCAAAAATCCTCAACAAAATACTAGCAAACAGAATCCAACAACATATTAAAAGGATCATACACCATGATCAAGTGGGATTTATCCCAGAGATGCAAGGATTCTTCAATATATGCAAATCAATAAATGTGATACACCATATTAACGAATTGAAGAATAAAAACCATATGATCATCTCAATAGATGCAGAAAAAGCTTATGACAAAATTCAACACCCATTTATGACAAAAAATCTCCAGAAAGTGGGCATAGAGGGGACCTACTTCAACACAATAAAGGGCATGTAAGACAAATCCACAGCAAACATCATTCTCAATGGTGAAAAACTGAAAGCATTTCCTCTAAGATCAGGAACAAGACAAGGATGTCCACTCTCACCACTATAATGCAACATAGTTTTGGAAGTCCTACCCACGGCAACCAGAGAAGAAAAAGAAATAAAAGGAATCCAAATTGGAAAAGAAGAAGTAAAACTGTCACTGTTTCCAGATGACATGATACTATACATTGAGAATCCTAAAGATGCCAACAGAAAACTACTAGAGCTAATCAATGACTTTGGTAAAGTTGCAGAATACAAAATTAATGCACAGAAATCTCTTGCATTCTTATACACTAATGATGAAAAATCTGAAAGAGAAATTAAGGAAACACTCCCATTTACCATTGCAACAAAAAGATTACAGACCATGTTGTTGACCACTGCAACAAAAAGAAGAAAATACCTAGGAATAAACCTACCTAGGGAGACAAAAGACCTATATGCAGAAAACCATAAGACACTGATGAAAGAAATTAAAGATGATACCAACAGATGGAGAGATATACCATGTTCTTGCAGATGACATGATCTCTTTAATAAGTGGTGCTAGGAAAACTGGACAGCTATATGTAAAAGAATGAAATTAGAACATTCCCTAAGACCATACACAAAGATAAACTCAAAATGGATTAAAGACCTAAATGTAAGGCCAGACACTATAAAACTCTTAGAAGAAAACATAGGCAGGACACTCTATGACATAAATCACAGCAAGGTCCTTTTTGACTCACCTCCTAGAGAAAGGGAAATAAAAACAAAAACAAGCAAATGGGACCTAATGAAACTTAAAATCTTTTGCACAGCAAAGGAAACCTTAAACAAGATGAAAAGACAACCCTCAGAATGAGAGAAAGTATTTGCAAATGAAGTAACTGACAAAGGATTAATCTCCAAAATATATAAGCAGCTCATGTAGCTTAATATCAAAAAAACAACCCAATCCAAAAATGGGCAGAAGACCTAAATAGACATTTCTCCAAAGAAGATATACAGATTGCCAACAAACACATGAAAGGATGCTCAACATCACTAATCATTAGAGAAATGCAAATCAAAACTACAATGAGGTATCACCTCACACTGGTCAGAATGGCCATCATCAAAAAAATGTACAAACAATAAATGCTGCAGAGGGTGTGGAGAAAAGGGAACCCTCTTGCACTGTTGGTGGGAATGTCTATTGATACAGCCACTATGGAGAACCATATGGAGGTTCCTTAAAAAACTAAAAATAGAACTACCATACCACCCAGCAATCCCACTACTGGGCATATACCCTGAGAAAACCATAATTCAAAACGAGTCATGAGGGCTTCCCTGGTGGCGCAGTGGTTGAGAGTCCACCTGCCGATGTAGGGCATATGGGTTCATGCCCCAGTCTGGGAAGATCCCACCAGCCAGCGAAGCGGCTGGGCCCGTGAGCCATGGCCGCTGAAGCTGTGCGTCTGGAGCCTGTGCTCCGCAATGGGAGAGGCCACAAGAGTGAGAGGCCTGTGTACCACAAAAAAAAACTATGGGCAGGACAGGAATAAAGATGCAGACATTGAGAATGGACTTGAGGACACGGGGAGGGGGAAGGGTAAGCTGGGACGAAGTAAGAGAGTGGCATGGACTTATATACACTACCAAATGTAAAACAGACACCTAGTGGGAAGCAGCGACATAGCACAGGCAGATCAGCTCAGTGCTTTGTGACTAGCTAGAGGGGTGGGATAGGGAGGTGGGAGGGAGATGCAAGAGGGAGGAGATATATGTATATGTATAGCTGATTCGCTTTGTTATAAAGCAGAAACTAACACACCACTGTAAAGCAATTATACTCCAATAAAGATGTTAAAAAATAAATAAATAAATAGGCTGAAAACAGAAAAGACATCTCAAGTTACAGGCTTTGGGGCCATGGATGCGGCAATTGTTGCTACTGCTGTTCTTGTTCAGTGTGTAACACAGATGCTGTATGTATAAATATGTAATCCAGGTATAGTGCTAAACTTTGGAAATACTTTACTCAGTATCATTACAAAGACTGAATGTCTTATAAAATTTAAAACTAATATATATATTAGTTTACAAACTAGTTACACAAACTAGTATAACTTATAACAAACTTGCTATTGTTCAAGAGATCAATCCAGAAATTACGAATTCCAGCAAAGAAGTGAGCAGATTAAGATGTATGTTGCCTACTCATTCTGCCTACTTTATGATGCTCTAATCAGTGTCTCATTTTCGTTTGAATTGAAATGTACACCTTACTGTATAATTTTAAATAGCTAAACTAGTTAAATAAATGATTTGCTTGTGCCAACCCTTTCTGGGCCATGTCAGAGACTCTGACAGGAATTTACAGATAATTATATTACCTTAGACAGCAGTTGTGTTATGAAGAGACTTAAAATTCAAGGACAAACTAAGCCTATTTTTTGCTGCACACATGAGTAAGAAAATGCAGAACTATCTCATGAATTCCAAGAGGTCTGAGAAATTCTTTAATATTTAATTGACCATTCCTTTTACCTCCTTGAATTTAGTTTGCCTGTGCCTTTTCATCTATAAAATGTAAAAAACACATGTAGACTGAATCAGCAAAGTTAATACGGGTAAGATGTTTAAAATGCATGTGTTCACAATGCCGTATCTTACTAAAGCTTATCTATATTAAGTTTAGCAGAGAGGAAAACTACTGGAGAAATGAGAAACACAGAAGATAATCTTAACGCTACATTTAGGCACAAAACACGATCAGCATGCCAAAAGGAAGAAAACACAAAAGTTCAGTTAATTAAATCTTTTCTGGAAAAAATTCTGTATAACTAAATATTTATAAATACTAAATTAGATAGATAGATAGATAGATACCAAAACTTGGTTGTGAAGTAAAATGGAAACAGAATTACAAAGCTAAAAGAAACCAGGAGATCTTCTACAGGTGAAGAAATTTAGGACCCAAAGAGGTAGGGTGACTTGCTGTTGACACGGCTATTTGGGGACAAAACCACACCTAGAATCTATCCATGGCTCTGGCGTTTCCACTCACTGCCTGTAACCAGTTCATCTATTTATTGAGCTGGTCTGCACAGGCCGTACACAGAAAGCAGCTTTATCCTTTCTTCCACTGCCTCTTCAAACCTGCTTTCTGGGCTCATTTTCTACCTTTGATTGGAAACTTGGGAAGGTCCCATAGTTCTCTTTATCCCTTTAAGTTGCAAGAAAAGTCTTACTTGGGTATTTTAAAACCCCTTTATTTACTGTCCAAATTTAAAAATATTCTCTAATTTAAATTGGCTCCATCTTCCTAAGATTTGGGCAGGAGCATGGGGTTAGGTTCTTCTACCTTTCTTGCTCCACCTCTGCCCACGATCACACAGCAAATAAGCAGCAGAGCCAGGATTTGAACCTAGATGGTCTGGCTCTTGTCAGTTAATCTCTTCTCACTGACCTCCTTTTAGTCTCCTCCATCAGGCCCTCTTGCTGGCAGTCCACCTCTCCAGGCAACCTCACTTGTGGTCTAGGGGCAACATGCACCTTTGCCACCCCCTTCCTGGTGGTGGAGACTGTTCCCACCAAAGCTCTCTCTTCTGAACCACTGCAGGCATGGGTAGCTCCAGCCACAGTCTCTCTTAGTGAGCGTCACTGTCCTTGAGTCTCCCAAACTTCCATATCTATCAAGTTCTCCCAGCAGTTACCCACAGGGGGACAGAGATCTTGAAGCATGCCAGTGACTCTATCTAACAATCTTCATCACCAATTCTTAGGCTCCAACCCAGTGGTGAGCAATGGGCTAATATAGGCAGAACTGGTTGCCCAGTCATATAACACAACCTGCTTAGATATCTCTTCAGGATTTGGAAGTACTTGGTAACTAGGGTGTTTATCTTGGTATTGGGGCTTTGACCATATCTCTGAGGCAACAAGAATAAAGGTCACATTTAAAATCCTGATACTGCCTATGCTGACTAAAGACATTGAAAAGAAAAAACAACACATATTAGGATTATTCGGATAAATTAATACTGATAAATCTTTAAAGATGCCTATTCTTAAGGAGTCCTGTTAGCTTAATAATGCCTTAAGAAAATAACCATAAACTCTCAGAATTGGAAGGGATTTTTAAACTCATTCAATTATGTGTCAGTTGGTAAGATATTTCTAAGCTCTTACCTTTCTATGCTTGAACACCCTAATGATGAGAAACTCACCATCTCTTCAACAGTTTGTGCCCATCTGGGATTGCTTCCAACCATCAGTTATATGAAACTCAAAACTGCCTCCTTAAGGTTTCCACCCCTTGATCTTAATTTGATCCCTTGGGATCACACAGAAAAAGTCTAATCCCCCTCTCACAGGACAGACTTCCAAACATGTGAAGCCACTGTCACTTCATCTTCTATAATGTACTTTCTAACACCCAGTTCCTTCAGCCACTTCCTTTATAACACAGATTCTATTGTTGTTATCTTGCTTGTCTTTTTCCTGAATAGTCCCTAGCCTGCCTATGGCCCGCCTGAGGTATAGCACCTAGAAGTGAAGACAGGATGGTCCAGGCAGGAGAAGAGGAAACATCTCTCTCCTTCAGCATGGCACACTTTTTGATTAATAAAACCTAAGTTAACATTTATGCTGCCGACTGCCATGGTACGTGCTAATTTATACTATATTCACTGCCAACAACATTCCCTTAAGTCTTTCCCAGGTGTGCTACAGCTAAGATATGACTTATCCTGTACACATGCTGTTGATTTCAGGACACAAGTAGTGGTCTTTACATATATGCTCTTTAAAATCATTCTTTTAACACTCATCAAGTTCAAAAAGACTAAGATTTTAGGATTCTGTTTGACCATTTAATTTATCTTCTTTAACTTCATATCATCTCAAACTGTTAAGAGTGTCTTCAACACCTTTATCCAGATCACCAATAAAAAGGATTAAAGGAAAAGGCCAAAGACATCCCTAGAACCATCCCTCCATTTGACATCAACCTATCAAACAACACCCCCGGTACCTATTCAATTAATTATCAATATACACAATGACAGATTTCATTTCAGCCAGAGGTGTATGATAAGAGACTTTGTCGTGTCTTGTTCAAATTCAGATTTCTAGGTTCTCCACCCTTCCCAGGTCTGGATGCCTTGTTACAAAAGAAGTTTGGGGGACCTTCCCTTATGGTCCAATGGGTAAGACTCCATGCTTCCAGTGCAGGAGGCCCGGGTTTGATCCCTGGTCGGGAAACTAGATCACACATGCATGCCTCAACTAAGAGTTCGCATGGCGCAACTAAAAAGTCCACATGGCGCAACTAAAAAGTCCACATGATGCAACTAAGAGCCCACATGCCACAACTAAGAGCCTGCATGCCACAATTAAAGATCCCTTATGCCACAACTAAACATGCTGCAATGAAGATCCCATGTGCCGCACCTAAGACCGGGTGCAACCTAAATAAATAAATAAATAAGTTTTGTTTTTTTTAAAGCATTTTAAAAAAAGAAGTCTTGCTGTGATGGGTGTTAAACCCATTCTGGCTTCTCATGAATAAGTGATGCTGCTTTTAAGGACTCACCAATCACTTATTTGTCAGTACATTACAGAATTGAGATCACGTTCATTGTTATAGACCAGAGTTTATTGAAATTACTTCTTCCCCTTTTTAAAAGTTTGAAGGATCAGAATCCTCAAACTTCTCCCATCTTTCAGCCCTTTTTGGGCTTGCCATGTTGTCTCACAGATTCCTGACAGAGGTTCTGTGTGGTCAATTTCAAGTTGCCTCAGTACTCAGGGATTTAATTTATTCAGCTGAGAGACTTCATATCTCTAATGGAGCAACTTGGAATTCTCTTTCAGTGACTAAAACAAATATTAACATTAATACAGCTAAAGCAACTGCGGCAGTGGTGGCGGCAGCGGCAGGGCAGAGCAGAGCAGGGTGGGGCAGCCAGCCGAGCTTGGGGCAAGGGAGCCACAAGCTGCCAGCGCACAGTGTCGCCAGTCCACCCACCTGCCCTCTCCCCATGGTGTGGCGGTGGGGAGGAGGTGAGAAACATAGCTACTATTCTAGGTTGTAAAGTGGACGTCTTCTAAAAATTTTCTAACAAGATGGTGGAGTACAAGGACGTGCACTCACTCCCTCTTGCGAGAGCGCCAGAATCACAACTAAATGCTGAACAATCATCGACAGGAAGACACTGGAACTCACCAAAAAGATACCCTACATCCAAAGACGAAGGAGAAGCCGCAATGACACAATGGGAGGGGCGCCATCACAGTAAAATCAAATCCCATAACCACTGGGTGGGTGACTCACAAACTGGAGAACAAATATACCACAGAAGTCCACCCACAAGAGTGAAGGTTCTGAGCCCCACATTAGGCTTCCCAACCTAGGGTTTCCGGCAACAGGAGAAGGAATTCCCAGAGAATCAGACTTTGAAGGCTGGTGGGATTTGACAGCAGGACTTCGACAGGACTAAGGGTAACAAAGACTCCACTCTTGGAGGACACATACAAAGTACTGTGCGCATCGGGACCCAGGGGAAAGGTGCAGTGACCCCATAAAGAGACTGAACCAGACCTACCTGCTAGTGTTGGAGGGTCTCCTGCAGAAGCAGGGGGCGCTGTGGCTCACCTCGGGGACAAAGACACTGGCAGCAGAAGTTCTGGGAAGCACTTCTTGGTGTGACCCCTCCTGGACTCTGCCATTAACCCCACCAAAGAGCCTGTAGGCTCCAGTGCTGGGTCACAGGCCAAAAAACCAAGAAGGAGGGAACTCAGCCCCACCCATCAGCAGACAAGCAGATCAAAGTATTACTGAGCTCTGCCCAAAAGAACAACACCCAGCTCTACCTACCACCACTCCCTCCCATCAGGAAGCCTGCACAAGCCTCTTAGATAGCCTCATCTACCAGAGGGCAGACAGTAGAATCAAGAACTACAATCCTGCAGCCTGTGGAACAAAAACCACATTCACAGAAAGATAAACAAAAGGAAAAGGCAGAGAACTATGTACCAGATAAAGGAACAAAATAAAAACACAGAAAAACAACTAAACGAAGTGGAGATAGGCAACTTTCCAGAAAAAGAATTCAGAATAATGATAGGGAAGATGATCCAGGACCTCGGAAAACGAATGGAGGCAAAGATCGAGAAGATGCAAGAAATGTTTAAAAAAGACATAGAAGAATTAAAGAACAAACACCTAGAAAAACTAAAGAACAAACAAACAGATGAACAATACAATAACTGAAATGAAAAATACACTAGAAGGAATCAACAGCAGAATAACTGAGGCAGAAGAACGGATAAGTGACCTGGAAGACAGAATGGTGGAATTCACTGCTGTGGAAGAGAATAAAGAAAAAAGAATGAAAAGAAATGAAGACAGCCTAAGAGACCTCTGGGACAACATTAAATGCACCAACATTTGCATTATAGGGGTCCCACAAGGAGAAGAGAGGGAAAGGACCTGAGAAAATATTTGAAGAGATTATAGTTGAAAACTTCCCTAACATGGGAAAGGAAATAGCCACCCAAGTCCAGGAAGCACAGAGAGTCCCAGGCAGGAGAAACCCAAGGAGAAACACACCGAGACATGTAGTAATCAAACTGACAAAAATTAAAGACAAAAAAAATTATTAAAAGCAACAAGGGGAAAATGACAAATAACGTACAAGGGAACTCCCATAAGGTTAACAGCTGATTTCTCAGCAGAAACTCTACAAGCCAGAAGGGAGTGGCACAATATATTTAAAGTGATGAAAGCCAAGAACCTATAACTAAGATTACTCTACCTGGCAAGGATCTCATTAAGATTTGATGGAGAAATGACAAGCAAAAGCTAAGAGAATTCAGCACCACCAAACCAGCTCTACAGCAAATGCTAAAGGAACTTCTCTAAGTGGGGAACACAAGAGAAGAAAAGAACCTACAAAAACAAACCAATAACAATTAAGAAAATGGTAATAGGAACATACATATTGATAATTACCTTAAACATGAATGGATTAAAATGCTCCAACCAAAAGACACAGGCTCACTGAATGGATACAAAAACAAGACCCATATATATGCTGTCTACAAGAGACCCACTTCAGACCTAGGGACACATACAGACTGAAGGTGAGGGGATGGAAAAAGGTATTACAGGCAAATGGAAATCAAAAGAAAGCTGGAGTAGCAAAACTCATATCAGACAAAATAGACTTTACAATAAAGAATGTTACAAGAGACAACGAAGAACACTACATAATGATCAAGGGATCAATCCAACAGGAAGCTATAACAGTTATAAATATATATGCACCCAACATAGGAGCACCTCAATACATAAGGCAAACACTAACAGCTCTAAAAGAGGAAATCAACAGTAACACAATAATAGTGAGGGACTTACACCAATGGACAGATCATCCACAGAGAAAATTATAAGGGAACACAAGCTTACACCAATGGACTTACACATATGGACAGATCATCCAGAGAGAAAATTATTAAGGAAACACAAGCTTTAAATAACACAATAGACCAGATAGATTTAATTGACATTTATAGGACATACCATCCCAAAACAGCAGATTACACTTTCTTCTCAAATGCACATGGAACATTCTCCAGGATATATCACATCTTGGATGACAAATCAAGTCTCGCTAAATTTAAGAAAATTGAAATCATATCAGGAATCTTTTCTGACCACAACACTATGAGATTAGATATCAACTGCAGGGAAAAAATTGTAAAAACACAAACGCATGGAGGCTAAACAATACGGTACTAAACAGCCAAGAGATCACTGAAGAAATCAAAGAGGAAATCAAAAAACACCTAGAGATAAATGACAACAAAAACACAACGATCCAAAACCTATGGGATACAGCAAAAGCAGTGCTAAGAGGGAAGTTTATAGCAATACAATCCTACTTCAAGAAACAAGAAAAATCTCAAATAAACAATCTAAACTTACACCTAGATGAACTAGAGAAAGAAGAACAAACAAAACCCAAAGTTAGTAGAAGGAAAGAAGCCATAAAGATCAGAGCAGAAATAAATGAAATAGAAACAAAGAAAATTATGGCAAAGATCAATACAACTAAAAGCTGGTTCTTTGAGAAGATAAACAAAATTGATAAATCATTAGCCAGACTCATCAAGAAAAAGAGGGAGAGGACTCAAATCAATATTATTAGAAATGAAAAAGGAGAAGTTACAACAGACACCACAGAAATACAAAGCATCATAAGAGACTACTACAAGCAACTCTATGCCCATAAAATGGACAACCTGGAAGAAATGGACAAATTCTTAGAAAGTTATAACCTTCCAAGACTGAAGATATAGAAAATATGGACAGACCAATCACAAGCACTGATATTGAAACTGTGATTTAAAATCTTCCAGCAAACAAAAGTCCAGGAGCAGATGGTTTCATAAGTGAATTCTACCAAATATTTATAGAAGAGCTAACACCCATCCTTCTCAAACTCTTCCAAATAACTGCAGAGGAAGGAATGCTCCCAGACTCTTTATATGAGGCCACAAACACCCTGATACCAAAACCAGACAAAGATACAACAAAAAAAGAAAATTACAGATGAATATCACTGATGAACATAGATGCAAAAATCCTCAACAATATACTAGCAAACAGAATCCAACAGCACATTAAAAGGATCATACACCATGATCAACTGGGATTATCCCAGGGATGCAAGGATTCTTCAATATATGCAAATCAATCAATGTGATACACCATATTAATGAATTGAAGAATAAAAACCATATGATCATCTAAATAGATACATAAAAAGCTTATGATAAAATTCAACGCCCATTTATGATAAAAACCCTCCAGAAAGTGGACATAGAGGGAACCTACCTCAACATAATAAAGGCCATATATGACAAATCCACAGCAAACATGATTCTCAATGGTGAAAAACTGAAAGCATTTCCTCTAAGATCAGGAACAAGACAAGGATGTCCACTCTTGCCACTATTATTCAACATAGTTTTGGAAGTCCTAGCCACAGCAATCAGAGAAGAAAAAGAAATAAAAGGAATCCAAATTGGAAAAGAAGAAGTAAAACTGTCACTGTCTGTAGATGACATGATATTATATATAGATAATCCTAAATATGCCACCAGAAAACTACTAGAGCTGATCAATGAATCTGATAAAGTTGCAGGATAAAAGATTAATGCACAGAAATCTTTTGCATTCCTATACACTAACAATGAAATATCAGAAAGAGGAATTAAGGAAGCAATCCCATTCACCATTGCAACAAAAAGAATAAAATACCTAGGAATAAACCTACCTAAGGAGGTAAAAGACCTGTACTCAGAAAACTATAAGACACTGATGAGAGAAATCAAAGATGACACAAACAGATGGAGAGATATACCATGTTCTTGGATTGGAAGACTCAATATTGTGAAAATGACTATACTACCCAAAGCAATCTACAGATTCAATGCAATCCCTATCAAACTACCAATGGCATTTTTTACAGAACTAGAACAAAAAGTCTTAAAATTTGTATGGAGACACAAAAGACCCCAAATAGCCAAAGCAATCTTCAGGGAAAAAACCGGAGCTGGAAGAATCAGACTCCCTGACTTCAGATTATACTACAAAGTTACAGTAATCAAGACAATATGGTCTTGGCCAAATACAGAAATACAGATCAATGGAACAGGATAGAAAGCCCAGAGATAAACCCACACACATATGGTTACCCTATTTTTGATAAAGGAGGCAAGAATATACAATGGAGAAAAGACAGCCTCTTCAATAAGTGGTGCTGGGAAAACTGCACAGCTACATGTAAAAGAATGAAATTAGAACACCATACACAAAAATAAACTCAAAATGGATTAGAGACCTAAATGTTAAGACCGGACACTATAAAACTCTTAGAGGAAAACATAGGAAGAACACTCTTTGACATAAATCACAGCAAGATCTTTTTTGATCCACCTCCTAGAGTAATGGAAATAAAAACAAAAATAAACAAATGGAACCTAATGAAACTTAAAAGCTTTTGCACAGCATAGGAAACCATAGACAAGACAAAAAGTCAACCCTCAGAATGGGAGAAAATATTTGCAAACGAATCAACGGACAAAGGACTAATCTCCAAAATATATAAACAGCTCATGCAGCTCAATATTAAAAAAAACAACCCAATCCAGAAATGGGCAGAAGACCTAAATAGACATTTCTCAAAAGAAAACATACAGATGGCCAAGAAGCACATGAAAAGCTCCTCAACATCACTAATTATCAGAGAAATGCAAATCAAAACTACCATGAGGTATCACCTCACACCAGTTAGAATGGGCATCATCAGAAAATCTACAAACAACAAATGCTGGAGAGGGTGTGAAGAAAAGGAAACCCTCTTGTACTGTTGTTGGGAATGTAAATTGATAAAGCCATTATGGAGAACAGTATGGAGGCTCCTTAAAAAACTAAAAATAAAATTACCATATGACCCTACAATCCCACTACTAGGCATATACCCAGAGAAAACCATAATTCAAAAAGGTACATGCGGGAGTTCCCTGGTGGCGCAATGGTTAAGAATCCGCCTGCCAATGCAGGGGACATGGGTTTGAGCCCTGGTTCTGGAAGATCCACATGCCGTGGAGCAACTAAGCCTGTGTGCCACAACTACTGAGCCCACATGCCACAACTACTGGAGGCTGTGTGCCTAGAGCCCATACTCTGCAACAAGAGAAGCCACTGCAATGAGAAGCCCATGCACCACAACAATGAGTACCACCTGCTGACCACAACTAGAGAAAAGGCTGCGCCCAGCAACGAAGACCCAACGCAGCCAAAAATAAATACATTTATTTAAAAAAAAAAAGAAATACACATGCACCCCATTGTTCATTGCAGCACTATTTACAATAGCCAGGTCATGGAATCAACCGAAATGCCCATTGACAGATCAATGGATAAAGGATGTGGTACATATATACAATGGAATATTACTCAGCCATAAAAAGGAACGAAACTGGGTCATTTGTAGAGATGTGGATGTACCTAGAGACTGTCATACAGAGTGAAGTAAGTCAGAAAGAGAAAAACAAATATCGTATATTAACACATATATGTGGAATCTATAAAAATGGTACAGATGAACCAGTCTGCAAGGCAGAAAGAGAGACACAGATGTAGAGAACAAACATATGGACCTCAAGGGGGGAAAGTGGGGTGTGACGGGGGGATGCATTGGGAGATTGGGACTGACATGTATACACTAATATGTATAACATAGATAACTAATAAGAACCTGCTGTATAAAAATTAATAAATACAACACTCCACTGTAAAGCAATTATACTCCAATAAAGATGTTAAAAATAATAATAATAAATAAATAAAATTAAATTTAAAAAATACAACTAAAGCCACTCATTAGAAACCCACGTTTGGGGGTTTGTGCTGTTGGAGCTATGCTGTGCCTCACAGGAGCATCAGTCTCACAGATTTTCCAATGCTGTCTGCTCCCCCAAAGAAAGACTCTAGCACAACCAAATAGAAAAGTTACTAATATGGAAACAGATGTTCCTAAGAATACTCCTGGAAATGTATGGATATGAAACACATGCCACATATATTTAGTTATAAAAATAAAAAATCTTATTTTTATCTAGCAACTATTTATTTCCAAAAACTGACTAAGCGCTGCAATCAAGTCATACCTGACTTAAAAAAAAAAACGGAGACATTGAGCTGTCTAATCCACAAAAGAAGTATCTATTAATAATTCAACTCCAATTGCTATGTATATTTCCTGGCAGGCTGGCTCCTGACTAAAAGCACCAGCTTTATTTTCCTGATTGGCTTAGGACATATAGTTCTGCAGTACAGGAATCTTACCACTGAAAGATGTTTCATTTTTGTCTGGACTGGAATACATAAGATGTTCTTTTGGATTACTCAAAGTAGCATATTAAAACAGGTCTTGGGCTTCCCTGGTGGTGCAGTGATTGAGAGTCCGCCTGCCGATGCAGGGGACACGGGTTTGTGCCCCGGTCCGGGAAGATCCCACATGCCGCGGAGCGGCTGGGCCCGTGAGCCATGGCCGCTGAGCCTGCGCGTCCGGAGCCTGTGCTCCACAATGGGAGAGGCCACAACAGCGAGAGGCCCGCGTACCGCAAAAAAAAAAAAAACAAAAAAACAAAAAAAAAAAACAAAAAAAAACAGGTCTTTCCCATGCAACTTGACCAGATATAAAAAAAAAAAAAAAATCAAAGCATCACCTCTGAAAAACTAGTATAAAACCAGGTTTAAAAAGCACCTAGGGAAGTGGGTGATTCTACTCAAATGTGGATATTCGATTGCTAATTTCATTCCAATTAAAGTGTAACTGAGAATATGCATCTATAAATTATAGTGCAGGTTTTGTGCTTGGCTTGTACTGCCACCTGGTGGTTTCCTGCTTGTACTAATATCAGACTTGTAAGGAATTTCCTGAATTAGCATTCACTTAGCAGTTTCTTTGCAGTATCACTGTCATTGACAAGTCAGTACTTCTGTAAGATCTCTAAAATGGTGGTGCAGAAGAGATTGCACATAAAGTCTCTGGTAATTAAGTTAAGATGAACCCCATCTTATTCAAACACATCATTTATATACGAACACAATAAGCATAATGATTAGTAAATTAATAATAATAAATCTGGAAGAAAAAAATTTAAGCCCAATCACACCACATAAGAAGAACAAAATGAAAGGAAGAGACACAGCCTCTTTAAACATAGGCCTGCCGAGCTTTTAGTAATAAATAAATAAATAAATAAATAAATAGGACTTCCCTGGTGGCACAGTGGTTAAGAATCCACCTGCCAATGCAGGGGACAGAGGTTCAAGCCCTGGTCCTGGAAGATCCCACATGCCGCGGAGTAACTAAGCCCGTGCTCCACAGCTACTGAGCCTGCGCTCCAGAGCCCAGGAGCCACAACTACTGAGGCCGCGTGCTGCAACTACTTAAGCCCACGCACCTAGAGCCTGTGCTCCGCAACAAAAGAAGCCACCGCAGTGAGAAGCCCGTGCACCGCAACAAAGAGTAGCCCCCGCTCGATGCAACCAGAGAAAACCCGCGGGCAGCAACAAAGACCCAATGTAGTCAAAAATAAATAAATAAATAAATAAATTTATTTTTTAAAAATATATCTATGAATATCAGAAATCCAAACTGGAAATTTAGGGGTTTGTATTTATGCAAATGAGTAGTGTTACAAAAATATTTTTCATAGAATCCCTTAAGGTATTAATACTTCTTGATATATTTCAGAACTCATGTTTCTCTTTTGTGAAATTTCTCTCTTTGGCTTAGGTCCCACGGTGTTCTCAGCATTCAAAAGATTAACATGAATATTTTATTATTAAGCATTATATTTGTTAGTTTATACCTATTATAAGAATTTGGCCTGTAGATACATGGAATTTCCCTTTAATTACTGAAGATAAAGAAGTTTTAAATTTTGCCAAATCAAGATTATAAATTAGTGTTTTACTCCTTCCATTTATTTATTTTTTTAAATAAAGATAATTTATTAATTTGAAAGGTAATACTTTCTCATGGCCAAAACTAGGAAAGTCTCTCTACTACATCACCATCCCTTGTAACCAGTTTCTTCCAGAAACTGCCGCTGATTGTTAAGTTTAGGAAATCCTTTGTACAATCAAACAAATGTTTTCACTTAGCCTTTCTATTAGTTGATTTTTTGTTCCATTTAATTCCTTAAACTACACAGGCCTTATTTTGATTTATATCAAGTAATATTCTTATTTTTTCCAAAATGACAAATCCCTCTTGCCAGTGACAGGTGTGGGTCAAAGCTCTTCCTTCTCTGCTGATTTGTGATGCTTGCTTTAAGACACATTAAGATGTAACATACAGCACGAACTGTTATCAGTTATATTTTCCATTCCATTGACAGTGAGTGCCTGTGTCAATACCATGCTGAGTTAATTACCTTATAAAGTTGAGAATGTTTTAATATTTAAGTTTAGAATATTTGTTTAACATTTAGTGTTAAGTAAGAAGTTAGTCCTCCACCATTACTCTACTTTTTCTAAATTTTTCTGGCTAGTCTCATCAGTTTCTTATTCCAAATGAACTTCAGAATAATTTTGTGAAGTTCCCAAACAATTTAACCAAGTTACTTTAATAAAGAGACTCTGTGAGAATTGCTCTAAATTATAAATTATTTAGGGAAGAATTATTACCTTTACAGATAGGTTGTTAGTAGAAAAACAGGCTTAGTGATAAGCCTTCCAATGCTCTTAAGCTGGACCGCTTTTCAAGGAACAAATTGATGAAGAAACTCAAACTGGGTTTTGTGCCTGCAATGTGGCAGGAGGCATACAGAGAAATCCCCTAATTCAGATTAATTTAAAATGCTGGATAAAATATTTTAAAATATCTTTCTAAATGCATGGCTGAGTTGGTTGAAAAATAAGGGAAGTCCTCAGGGGCCACACATAAGAGATAGCATGAACCCAAAGTAAGTTCTGGAGCTGGCATTTGCCTGGGACATTTACCTACCTATCCCTGGTGGCTTGAGGCTTAGGCTTCATAGGGCCAGTTGGGAGTTAGGACATCAGGCCTGAACAAGTGGAAACTAGAACTAATGACCTGTGCATAAAGTTGTGACCCCTGAAAGGTAACACCCTCAGTAAGTGAATTAGGTACGGTGCAGGGGTGGGAGTGAATCACCCTACAGAGAGAAATAGTGGAGATAATTAACCCACTTATTATTAAGAAGGACAAAACGGGGGAAACGTTTCCCTTGAAAGTGACTAACACCAGCCCTCCCTCATGCAGGAGAGAGCACAGCCTATTCAACGTGGAATGGATGAGACAGTCTGACACTGCTCCCAGGGTAGCAAGTGCCCCAAATGCCTAGCAACACCATACATAAATCTTTTCTAGAGGAACACACCCAAATGATTATCACAACTTAGTTTCCAAAGAACATATGCTTACAGTTTAAAAACAAAACATAAACCTATAAGAAAACAACATGTGACAGTGAGTGGAAACAGTTAAGACAATGCCAATTTTTGACCTTGATAATATCTAAATGAGTGTGTTTATATTTAAATATAAATCTCAAATATACTTTTTGAGAAATAAAAGGGGGTACCTAACAAAGGAACAAAAGATATCACAAGTAACCTACATCTTTGAAAAAGAACCAAAGAGAAATGCTAGAAAAATAATTTCTAATAATTGACATTAGAAACTCAGTATAGGATCTGGCTCAAGATAGCAATGTAAGAGGCTCCTAAGCTCATCCGGCCACAGACACATGGAATCAACAGCTACATACGAAACAACTCCCTCTGAAGGAAATCCAGAAACTACCTGACTCCTACTCAATGGGCAAATGAGAAAAAACCCACATCAAGATAAGTAGGAGAAACTGAGAAACAATCTCGCCATAAACCCCACCCCTGGTGCAGCAACACTCATCTGGGAGGGACCTCACTACTCCCAGCTTCTTCCTAAGGAGTGAGGGATTTAGACACCCCCAATCTGGTGCCCCAACTTTTAAGACCTCCACCTGAGAGACAGGTGCCCGCAAGACCAGTGGGGCTTGCATCCGTAAGACCTACAAGGCCATAGGGATCTAAAAGATAGTTCATACAGGGCTCCCACAGACTCACAATGGCTAACCCCCCAGGCCCAGCACAGAACCAGCAGACTGAAACCTGCCCAGTCTTTCCAGAAAAGAGGCCTATTTGCATACTTTGATAGCTATAACCTGACGGGTAGGCTTCTAATCTAACACATATCAAGGGGCTGACTGCATTTTTTGCTCCCTTCCCCCTACAATTAATGTTTTTGACATGATATCTTATAACTTTTTGTTTTGTATATCCCTTAACTAGGGATATAGATATAGATGATTTTACTACTTGTACTTTAACGTTCCTACTGCTTTGTAATCAACAGAGTTGATTAACTATGTTTACTGTATATTTGCCTTTACCAGTGAGCTTTTTCCTATTGTAATTTTCACATTTCTAGTTGTGGCCTTTTGTTTTTCCCTTAGAGAAGTCCCTTCATTATTTCTTATAAAGCTGGTTTGGTGGTGCTGAACACTTTTAGCTTTTGCTTGTCCATAAAACTTTTCATGTCCCCATCAAATCTGAATGTAAGCTCTGCTGGGTAGAGTACTCTTAGCTGTAGGCTTTTCCCTTTCATCACTTTAAATATATCGTGCCACTCCCTTCTAGCCTGCAGAGCTTCTGCTGAAAAGTCAGCTGGTAGCCCTAGGTGAGTTCCCTTTTAGGAAACTTGTTGCTTTTCCATTGCTACTTTTAATATCCTCTCTTTAACTTTCCTTTTTTCCTTTTTTTTTTTTTTTTTTTTTTTTTTGGGAGCAGACTCTCAACCACTGCGCCACCAGGGAAGCCCACTTTTTTCCATTTTAATTAAAATGTGTCTTGGTGTGATCCTCTTTAGGTTGATCTTGTTTGGGACTCTCTGTGCTTCCTGGACCAACAAATTTCAAAACACGGCACAATGGATACATTCCTCAGAAGGATAACTTACCAAAACTGCCTAAAGAAAAAACCTGAATGCTTCTACAACCATTAAAGAAATTAATTCAGTAGTCTAAAATCTTCCTACAAAGAAAATACTAGATCGAGAAAGTTCTAAAAGCGAGGTTTGTTTTTTAATTCTGACATTAAATTTTTCAGAGAAGAGGAAAAGTTCTCCAACTAATTTTATAAAGCTAGTATAGGCATACTCCTCAGAACATTTCCCTGATTAATGTTTTCCCAATAAATTAACTCTTGTATTTAATACTCCAACATCATATAACATATATATCATTCAAAACAACATTTCAACAGCGTATATAGGAAATAATATATTTAGGACCCAAAACTCAATACATTTTTACCAGTAACAACAACAAAAACAACAACAACAACAAAGGTGTGAGAAATGCCCTAAGTTACATTACAAACACAACTGGCAATATGTTCTCAGCATCATGTGTCAGGAAATCAAAAAACACACTGAATATCAATGAAGGGGGTATTCACATAGATGCCAGTAGTGATAAAAGAAGCACTGAAGTATCTTCCTCAGTGTGAATCATTCTCTGTCACATTTCCATAGTGCCTTTCATATTTCATATTACCCTTTTTTCCCCTAGTTTTGTATTATAAGAACCAAAAAAGCTGGGGAAATGTTAAAGATTAATGAAAAAGAAGCAAACCAAGCAGAAAAGCAGTAACAATGAAAGAGAATATGTTACTACTGACAAAGCAACTATTTGTTAACAACTATATTATTTGGTGATCAGGAAGCAAAGATACAGACATTTACAGCCTAATGTTATAGTTTGTTATTTAATTGAGGTTTGTTTACTATATTTTAGTTACATTTTAGGAAATTGGTTTGGGTTAAAAAGTAACTCATTATAATTTTACCATTTAAAACAGAGGGCAATAGGCTCTCAATTAATATTTTTGCATAGAACATCTGATTTTCAGACACAAATTACTAATATTAAGTAGATATCTGTATAATTCTAACATCAAAACTATCAAAGACAGTATGAGAAAGATAATCACAGTCCCCTCTTGTCCGTAAACATAAATTCTAAACAGAATATTTTTTGAAATGACAAGTTTGGTTTCTTCCAGAAATGTAAGATTGGTTCAACATTAGAAAATGTATTAATGCAATTCACCTCATAAACACATTACAGGAAAAAAACCCTATGTTCATCTCAATAGAGGCAGGAAAAAAACATTTAATAAAATTCAACATTCACTCATGATTAAAAAAAAAAACTACTAGCAAACTAAAAATAGGGCACTTCCCTAACCCAATAAACAACAAGAAATGCATTAAAATGTCATACACGTCATACATACATGCTGAAACTTTAAGAGCATTCTTTTAAAGCCATGAACAAGACAAGGATGTCTATTATCACTCTATTCAACATTGCCCTAGATGTCTTAGTCTCAGCATTCACACACACACATGTGTGTGCATGATCACACAGTATAAGTAGAAAGAAAGCTTCCACAGATGATATGATTGTTTAAAGGGAAAATCCACAGAAAATCTACAAATGCTTCTAAATTATAAAAAGTATTCAAATTATTTAATATCTATTGCATATTAAATCAGATCCCTAACTCCCAACATAAACAAAATGTCAACCCCATATGGATTAAGCACTTTAAAATGAAATGTGCACCGCTTATATGCAAAATCTTACTTATGCTCCTGATGAGAAAACTGGAATGGCACAAGGAGTGGGGTAAGAAAAACAGCCCACTCTCCACCCCTTACAGGGTGCATTAGTTTTCTCTTGCTGCCATAACAAATTAACACAAATTTAGCAGCTTAAAACAACAAAAATTTATTATCACAGTTCTGTAGGTTGGAATTCTGTCACGAGTTCACTGGGCTAAAATCAAGGCATCAGTAGGGCTGTGTTCTTTTCTGGAGACTCCAGGGGAGAATCTGCTTCCACGTACATTCAGGTGGTTGGCAGAATTCAGTTCCATGCAGCTGCAGAAATGAAGTTTCTGTTTCCTTGCTGGCTGTCAACTGAGGGCCATTCCCAGCTTCTAGAGGCTGTCTGTATTCTTTGGCTTCAAGGATCTTCCCCCTCCATCTTCACAGCTAACAATGGGAGGTTGAGTCCCGTTCCTGCCTTCTCTTCTGACACATCTCTGACTCCCCACTTTTCCTCTTTGTTTTTTTATCTCCTCATCTCATGGTCCCTCACGTTAATCATATCTGCAAAGCCCCTTTTTTACTATGCAATGGAACACATTCACAGGTTCTGGGGATTAGGGTGTGGACACCTTTGAGGGACCATTAGTCTGCCTACCATACAGAACAAGGACACTGGGTCTGTTCCACACTTGCACTAACACTATATGTCGTTTGTACATCTTTCCGTAACGCCTCTGCTCCAACAGGGTAGAAAATATCCCCCTTTTCTCACGTCCTTTCTGCTTGTGTTGGCTGAATTACTGAATTTTCCTTCCCAGGCTACATGAGGTCAAAGCAGACAGGAAGATGAAGAATTTAGAATTAATTTCTTAACACCAACATTATCCAATAATTGAAACAAATGCCTCCCCTCTATCTGTCCGTGAACCATCCAGAGTTTAGGGACGAGTTACAAGGGGCAGATAGGAAAGAATGGGGTGGGAACAAAATGTCAAGCCATTAAAAGAAAAACGGCAGCATAGTTCCCCCTTCCTTAAGAACTCAACCCAAGAAGTTTCCATACCTGGGGTGGCAATCAGCAAGGAGAGTCTAGCTCGTGAGAGTCATTAATTGGGTGTCACTATGTACAATACAGTGTGAGATAATTCAACAAACCTTCCTTAATTCTTTAAACTAACCTATGTGGTACATAGGTAAAGATATTATCATGTAAAATAGGAACCCTGGGCTTACAGAGGTGGTCATATACCCAAAAGCACAAGCGTCAAAGAGCTGTATCGAAACCTAGGTCTGCTGGCTGCTCAAGCCCAAGGAAATTTCCTCTCTCTGACTTTCCCTAGCAAGAAGGCAAGACTGAAATTTGTTATAATCCTCAAACGGTACCCTTCAGTGTATTCAAACGACACTCTTTGAGGTGTCATTCCCCTTCCCCACCCTTTCTCTCCCCAGATGTTACAGAGAATTCCTGATGAAGGACTTAGAGTTATTTACCTCTTTATTATCATACACATTTACTTCTGTATGGTCACTGTCCCTATTGTCCCAACAGTGATGTTATCATTCAGGCCAGTCCTTGTGTGATGATCACTGGGCTATGGGCTTGAATTTTCTTTTTCTTTTCTTCTTCCTTCCTTCCTTTCCTTTCTTTCTTTCCTTTCTTTCTCTCTTTTTTTCCTTTCTTTCCTCCCTCCCTCTCTGTCTCTTTCCTCCCTCCCTCTTTCTTTTTCTTTCCCTTCCTTCCTTCCTTCCTCCCTCCCTCCCTTTCTTCCCCTCCTTCCCTCTCTTTCTTTCTGCAATAAGCTTCAAAGAAACAAAGAAAGGTGCTGGGATGTGGTCTCTCTGGGTGAGGCTCTATAGGACTCACAGGTGCAAGGAGACCCAGGTGCTAACACACAGTCCAAATCACCACAGTCTTTATCCCTTCAAGGAGTTATGGTTATCAGCAAGAAAGTAATTAACTACCTCTGCTTTCTTTCGGTGGTAATAATCAATTCTAAACTTCCAGCATAAAATCCCAACTCCTTACCACAGGTACAAAGCCCTACATGATTCGCTCCTGCCTGTCTCTTCCGCTTCCTCGGACGCCGCCTTGCGCTCCACACGCGGCTCCAGTCACGCTGGCCAAGGTCTAGCTTCTGAGCACCTGAAAGGTGACTAGTCTGAACTGAAATGTACTGGAAGCATAAAATACACACTGAGGGCTTCCCTGGTGGCGCAGTGGTTGAGAATCTGCCTGCCAATGCAGGGGACACGGGTTCGAGCCCTGGTCTGGCAAGATCCCACATGCCACGGAGCGGCTGGGCCCGTGAGCCACAACTACTGAGCCTGCGCGTCTGGAGCCTGTGCTCCGCAACAAGAGAGGCCGCGACAGTGAGGCCCGCGCACCGCGATGAAGAGTGGCCCCCCGCTCGCCGCAACTAGAGAAAAGCCCTCACACAGTAACGAAGACCCAACACAGCCATAAATAAATAAATACATCTTTAAAAAATAAAATAAAATACACACTGGATTTTCAAAACCTAGTAGGCATATAAGAATGTAAGGTATATCACTAATAATTTTATAGTGACCACATGTTGAAATGGTTATACTTAGAACATGTTGAGTTCCTCTTAATTTAACTTGTTCCTTTTTAATGTGGCATTTCTAAAATTTTAAAATGACATTCGTGGCTCACACGAGATTCCTACTGGATAGAGCACGGCTGTCACATTTTCCCCTCCTTTGTTTCCTTGGCCCTTACACTATCTGGACTTAACAGTGTCCACGTTACCTGTTTAGTGCCTTTCTCACCCAACTAGAACGTAACACAGGAACTCTGCCTCATTCACAGCGGATTCTCAGGCATTTAGAACAGCGTGAAGCACAGTAAGTACTCAATAAATATTTCTGGAATTAATGACCTTACTCTTCCTCAGCTGGAGACGGTGAGCTCTGTCTGTCCTCTCCCAACACGAGGTCTCAAGTCTTTGGGGCTACACCCGCAGCTCAGCGCTGACCGTGTGCTCTTGACACCGGGTGGAGGGGTGGTTGGGTACCCACACTGGAAAAACGCGCCTCCCGCGAGGAAAAAGCTTCCCGCCCGACGCCCCCGGCGCTCAGCGAACTCGCGCTCCTCAGAACTCTTTTCCTCGGGCAGCCCCGCCCCTCGGCCCATCAATGGGCACTTCGCCCTCCGGCCGCACGGCGGCGTCTCGCCGGGACGCGGCGGCCGATGGTACAGTCCGTCCTCCCCGCGCGCCTCGAGCAGTGGGTCCTTCCAGTCATAGAAAAGCATTGTGGGAAGACCGCGCGTTCTTTCTCACCACACCTCTCAGAGAGGTGTGCGGCCCTGTACGTCGGCGGTGTGGCCGCTTGGCCTCCGACGGCTGGGGCGCAGGGCAGGAGCGCGCGGCCGCCCTGAGTTTAGTGAGGCTGGCGTCGCGGCCGGGCCGGGTCCGAGGCTCCCGGTTCCTGAACGCGTGTAGGACAGCGGCCTGGTCTGGCCTCCGCCACGTTGTCGGTGAGACCTCAGAAAGCCCAGAAGCGGCCCTGGGTCTGTGTTCCTATGCCGGGAGATGCGGCGAGGGGGGTGAGGGCTTTGGGGTCGATTGGTCATCGAGTGTATGTCAGGGAATTTTTAATAGACGCGGGGGTTTCTTGCGTGTGACAGGGAAAGGCCTCACCGTACAACGGCACGTTTGCCTACCTTGTCACGGTGGGAAATCAGGTCATCGCAGAACTGCCATTTCAGATTTATCTTGATAACTGTGTCGTGGTGCAGAACTTGGCGGAAATCGAATGACCATCACCGGCTCTGCAGGCGAGTTTTCATGTTCCTGCAGAACAGATCAGTTTCCTGGAAATTTTAAGGTTTCAGCCATTTGAAAGACGTTAATTTGGTGTTCGTTACCTAGTCGGATGTTGAGTCGTAAAGGAAACTGTAGAGCTGGGCTTAGTTTTTCTCCCAGCTCATCAACACAATAGTTCATCTCAGCCAGCTGTTTTGGGGACCGCAGCTTTGTGCCGCACAGCATTCCTTACGCGGTTTTCTTGCCGCCTTTGTGTTGCCCGTTCACTTTTGGAAACTAGTGGATGAGGTGTCAAAAAAGGCGTAAACCAAACACTTGTGCAGCCTTTTCCTCCCCTAGTATTTGACATCTTTGGTGTAGGAGCTGCACAAGTAACAGTTATACTCCTATATTAAGTACACATGTGGTTTTGATAATGCCAACGTTAAGTGTATGTTTTTCTTAATAGGTTTTAATTTTTGTTCAGGTTAAAGATGGACGCTTGAAGCTGCTAGCTGACTACTTACGATCTGGGAGCACAAAGATGACCTAAGGTAGGGTGATAGTTTTGAATTAGAAGTTGTCATACAGCAGTTATTTGTGATGTGTATTTTATCTTTCTGGATTGGGGGGCCTTCTCTAGTGGGTATTAGTTTAATTAGTTATTAAGGGTTCACTAGTGTTAGTACTGCCGCATCTGTAAACAAATAGTTAACTGCAAATGGGATAGCTTCTTCCCAGTTTGTCATGAAATCTTTACATGATTTTATGTGAATTGTAAAAAACCACTTGCCAGATCTCAGGCATGTTTTATGTTGACATTTAAAGTCCAGAAGTGCATAACTTAATGCAGCGAAGAAGCATGTACTGAAAGTTTTTAAGATGTGGTGCGTGTAAATGTCAAATTGAGTGCCTTATTTTTCTTTTTAGGATGTCCTCGGTAAGGAACTTGACAACTTGATCTTCAGGAGTTGCTTAGAGTATTTAAAATTTCCAGGATTGCTAAAAAAAATACTGCTTTTGGATAGTCCATAAATGTACATCTAAAACAGTGGGGCTATAAATAAAATCAGTGTGCTTCTTGGAGGTTTGTGTGCTAAGTGATTAACTGCCAGAAAATAGCATTTTTTTACTGAAGGATCATAGGAAGGGTATCTCCCTCTCCCAGCAACTTCAAAATTACGTTAAATCTCAGCTGTTAAGATTAACATTCAGTGATAGCGATCACTGATAGCCTCATGAAATACGGGCTTATGCTAGGCTCCAAGGAGAAACACGTGCTTTCTTGTAGTGCCTCTTGCGTGATGAAGTGAACTAGACTATTTGGTTTCTAGGTCACAGGTGTGCTGTATGTTACTGCATTTTTTTTTTTTAAGCTAAAAGCAAATCTGCCTTCACTTTGCAGGAAAGAACAAATAGTGTATTCGGGCATTCAAAATATTTATTGAAAGCACTGAACTAGGAGCTGGGAACACAATGGTGCACAAACACAGTTCCTCCCTTTGGAAGCTTACCTTTGTTTAAATGGAGGAAATGTCATCACAATTGAAAACTTCGTGAGACAAATTCCATGTATGATAGGATTTGACCGAGTCGGGGAAACCTGAGAAGGCAGTTAGGACTAAGCGTAGGTAAGTATTTATGCAAGGCAAAGCTGACCCCGTGCCATGTACAGAGGCCTTGAGCAAAAAAATGGGTATGACCATAAGTCCAGATTTCTGACTATTGTAGCTTTTCCCTCTAAGTGTCATCATTTAGGTCAGAGTTGAGTGCTTAATGAGGCTTGAAGGTGGCCATTATGGGAGCTCTGGGTGTTACAAAATGAGGCTGAACAGGTAAGAGGCCAGACCACTTAAGGCTCTGTATAAAGCAAGGGGAAATCCACGATGGAAATGCACATTTGCAAGAAAAGGGGTGCTGATGGGCCAACTGCAGGCTACTACCACTGTCTATGCGAGAGATGACCACCTTGGACCAGGGTGGTGGTAAAGTTAAGGAAGAGAGATAGTTTATAGCAGATAGGAGTTAGTAATAAAGGATGTGTCCATAATGACTGCTAGGTGTGTAGCCTTGTACATTTGCAAATCCAGCTGGGGAGCAGCATTTTCAACTAGCTCTATTTGAATTGCCTTAGAAGTCTAAGTGACCCCTTGGTACTACACTGGTTTTTAGTCTAAGCTATAGAAATAAACTGGGAATAAATGAGATCCACTGGGGTAGTGGAAGAGGGCCTAGATTTGAGATACTCAACTGGAGAGGTAGAACAGCGTGAGCTGCAAAGGATAGAATGGTAGAAACAATGGGAAATGCATGAAAGAAACAAAATATTGTAAGGTAGCCTAAAAGTTAACTTGGATTTGGTGACATGAAGGTGATTTTTGAGGTCCACTTTAGTGGACAGATAATTTTTTTTTTTTTGCGGTACGCGGGCCTCTCACTGTTGTGTCCTCTCCCGTTGCAGAGCACAGGCTCCGGACGTGCAGGCTGCGCAGGCTCAGTGGCAACGGCTCACAGGCCCGGCCGCTCCGTGGCATGTGGGATCTTCCCGGACTGGGGCACAAACCCGTGTCCCCTGCATCGTCAGGTGGACTGTCAACCACTGCGCCACCAGGGAAGCCCCTATCCTTTTAAGAAACTTGGAATGGGAGAAAAAAGTGGTAGCTGGAGAAGAATTTGTTGGTGTGAAATTTGGTTGGCTTACTTTTTTTAGATGGTAATCTAGCTGAGAGGAAGCGGCTGAATATATTAGTACTGGAGAGAGCAGGGATGAGAAGGCTGAAGGAGATGGGCTTGAGAGGACAAGTAGAGGGAACAGGAGAAAGGGAAGGACTAGGGTTGATGGCAGTCACGGCGAGGCTTGTCTGTTGGGTAAGGAGAAGATGAAAGATGTCCTGCATGAGTATTTCTGTTTTTCCTGTAGACTGCAATCATCTGCAGAGAGGAAACGTCTGAAATGGTATTTGGGGAGAATTAGCCAGGCAGACTGGAAGGGACCATTTCAGGTAGAGGGTCATGAATTTATAAGCTGAGGTCAACTGAAATCCACACATAGCCTTTTTTTTCTGAAAGCACAAGACAAGGACACTAGAAATTAAAAGCAGCACTTAACAAACTTTTTTTTAACATTTGCAAATAATCGGTGGAACTTAATGCCACAAAATACAGTATTACAAAGAACATGTGAATAAAAATATCTGCAGTGTGAAAGCGATGCTTCAGTCATGCATTTGTGCGTAGGCAGATCCACCCAGAGTTGGGAAGAACCTTTTCATCCCACTTGGTGTACTACTGCACAGCTAGCCGGCTGCAGTCCAGGATTCCAGAACTTTGAACCGAAGCATCTGGTGTTGGTTGTGGCAGACACAAGATAACTTGGGAGTTTCCAGGAAGGAAAACATGGCATCAAGTGAATAAGTTTTAAAATACTGTCTTTCCAGTTACCAAATAAAAAGGCCCTTAGGCACAAATATACTGTAGTTAAACCTTTAAAAGATGCAACAGACTCCATTATTTTCTTCTGAAGAAACACTTCTGCAGGTCCAAGATACTTGAATAATTATAATTCACAGTTTCAAAGTAAAGGTGGCACACACACCCTTCCCACCCCCCCATCCCTAGCCCTTCACTGGGATTAAGTCTCTATCTTGAGGCGTGAAGCTTGGGTAGTTTTTATTGTTTTTGCTGTGTGTTTTCCAGCCAGATTGCTTGTAGACGTCTGAGATTTTTCTTCAATCAGGCTATCTTTAGACCCGTTTCTTCTCTAGAAAAGAATGCATTTGAAAAATACAGAAAGTAAGATTCAGAGAAGAAACTACAGCCAAATCAATTTTATTAACACAAATACTAAGATTTAAGACATCATGTTATATTTAGGAAAGGTATGTAATGTCAAAAGGTGTTCAAATATTCCCTTTATTTAAATAGTTATGATAAACAACATGAAGATTGTGTTTAAATCTTAAAAAAGTTACTCTGACAGTTACATGCATAACAAATCTTACTCATGAAAATCAGGCATAAATCTCAACCCATTCCCCCAATGAAGTGTTATTTCCATGGTAGTTGCTGCTAACCCAGGCTCTCAGGCCTCCTGCTTTTCCAAGGAGGGGCAGAGAGATGAAGAGCATGGGGAGCTGGGAGTAATTTTTACTCTTCCCTGATTGTATTTTCAGTAGTCACTGAAAGAAACCTGTACAACACAATGCCCTGGGGACCCGCATCACTTGGGGCTAGAGCTCCCTGTTAGCTGCGGTGGCCCCATCCTGGAGAAATGGGAGTGGAGCTGCCAGAGCCTGAGCACCACACCCAGGGCTTCTGGAAGTGGGTCATGTCCTCCCACAGCCACAGGTGGAGGCCCTGAGGATGACACCAAAGTGCCTCCACAGCTCCCTCTTCTGCTTAACAGACCTGCTCTTAGCTCCTTTTAGAGATGGCCCAAGCTGTCAGTAGATCTGGCTAACAAGCGTATTTCCTTCCACACAAGTACCTGCCCATACATAATGAGCTACACTCCAGAATTCATTATTTTGAGATTCATTTGGGCTAAAAATAAACTACCCTCTAAGCAGCTGTCTTTCATCTGTTCCTACACTGGCTTGATTTGATTTACTCATATTCAGAGAGGCACCGATGGAGCAACAATTCTGCTAAGCATGAGGAGTACAAATCAAGCTAATTTTGGATCGTCCGACGTTATCTGTTTGGGACAGGTTTCTAGGTAACGGGAGAGGGAGGAGGACACCAGAGCATGAGTAAGGGCAGGGGAATAGAGAGCTAATATATCAAGAATCACTATCTTTTAAGTTTGTTGAGGGTTGAACCTGTCTCTTCTGCCTGCACACCTTAAAGGAATAAGGAAAATGAATCAAAGTCCCTAATCCACCCCACTTTTACCAGGCTTCTGCATGAAAAAGTAAGGTGAGGTATAGGCAGGCCAGGCCACTAGCAGAAATCTGGCATCATTCTGGAACTTAGGAAATGCAGCTTTCCCACTTCCCCATATCATTTGCATCCTTTCTCCACATGGCAACCAGATCAGTTGTTTCCTTTTGGCACTCAGAATAAAATGCAAACAAACTCTTTCCCATGGCATCTAAGGCCCTGCATTATCCACCCTCCTTCCCCTTTACTCTGCTCAGACCTCAAACACCCCCGCCCTTTCCAGCCTCAGCTCTTTCTTCTGCTTCCATCAGCCTTTCACAAATACTCACATGGCTGGCTCCTTCTCTACCTGTGAGTTTCAGCTTTACAGGTCACTTTCTGAGACCATCTTTGCCCTGTCTTTCTAAAGTGAGGTCATATGTTTGTTTTCTAACTCAGACCTTTGTTTCTTCATAATACTTACCTAGTTGTTTTTTAAATTGTTTTACCTGTTTACTTTTACGTATTATGTGTCAAGGCCAGGAGTCAGCAAACATTTTCTGCAAAGGGCCAGATTATAGACTACCTTCTGTCTCTATTGCACATTCTTTTTCCCTCCCCACAAGCAACCCTTTAAAAACATAAAAACAATTATTAGCTCCTGGACTGTACAGAAACAGGCTGCAGACTAACTTTAGCCCTTGGGCTGTAGTTTGCTGACTGTCCCAGTGAGTGCCTTGTCACTCCTTAGATGTGCTCATTAGATAGCTGTTGAATTCAAAATCAAAGGTTCCCAGAGACAAGCTTAGAATCAATGCCACTGATTAAAAGGTGCATGTGAGTTGTTCTTGTATGCAGCACAGTGACGGCTATTCTTTCAACATTTCATGTGTATAATTTTAAGTTTTTTGAGATTCCTAAATGATGGTGATTAGAGAGTCCAGAGTAGTTGGAAAAGCAAAAATACATGAAATTCCCATTTGTATTGAAGCCAACTTAAATTTAAGACCTCAAAAAAAGCTTTGAAAAGTAACAGTGCTTATTAATCTTCCCAGCAACTTTAAGAGGTAGGTTATTATCTACATTGCAAAGAAATTTAATCTTAGAAGTTAAACAATGTTCAGAGTCACACAAGTGGTGTGTGGAGACAAGGAGACACCAATGCAGGTCCTGTCTGAATGTGAAGCCTCAACTAATCATGAATGTAATTTTTTTAAAGTGCTATTGACTTGAAACAAATTGTTTGGATAAACTATTAGCTCTCCCAGATTTATCTAATCAAAAATTACACAGATTTTAGTGGAAGTTGTGGTTAACCACTCAGATCTCCATTCCAGACTGAGGCATTCATTCCCCAGCAGCTTGGAGTGTTGGCTGCCATACAGCTCAAAGCTGAGCCCCTGGGACTTCCCTGGTGGCGCAGTGGTTAAGAATCCGCCTGCCAATGCAGGGGACACGGGTTCAAGCCCTGGTCCGGGGAGATGCCACATGCCACGGAGCAACTAAGCCCATGTGCCACAACCTCTGAGCCTGCACTCTAGAGCCCACGAGCCACAACTACTGAAGCCCGTGTGCCTAGAGCCCATGCTCTACAACAAGAGAAACCACGGCAGTGAGAAGCCCGCACACCGCAATGAAGAGTAGCCCCTGCTTAGCGCAACTAGAGAAAGCTCGCGCACAGCAACAAAGACCCAATGCAGCCAAAAATAAATAAATAAATAACCTTGTTCAAGGTCATGCCCCCTCCCAGGGGCACCCTTTACCCAGTCACTTGCTACATGGTGAGTGTTTAAGGCCCAGCCCCCTTGTCTCCAAGTGGGATGAATCAGAAGAGCCATCTCAGCTCCAGAGCTCCCCATGGGATCATCTGATGCCTTTATTGGGACTATACCACTCAGTTCAACTCTTGCCTATCTCCTAAGAGCACTTTCCAGTATACCTCCTCCATGCAAACCTCCATTGCAGAATCTCTTCCTAGGGAACCTAACCTAAATTAGCACAGGCCTTTTCTGTCCTTGCTCAAGTCACTGACAAAAATGAGTCAAGATAAGCACACAGCAGTATATGATGGATATGCTGGAGTCAGGGTTCTTAGGTTGTCCATGAACTTCCTGAATTGTATGCTTATGTGCATTAAATATGTGCTTACATGCATTTTTATGGGGAAGAGACAGTAGCTATAATTGCCTTTCAAAGGGATCCACAATCCAAACAATCCACTGCAAACAACAGGCTGATACTGATCCATTATAAACATCAAGTTTGTTTCTGGAGTAATGATTTAAACAGATATAAATCCATCCAACAGCCTTACACAGCCTCCATGTTTTTCTATCGCATTAAAAAGAAATACAATGAAAGATGATGTCAAACACCTTGCTGAAATGTCTGCTACAGTGCTCCCCTGATAACAGCTATCTAATTCAGCTGAGTGTCACATTGATTTTGTTAAGGCAGCTAGATGCTTTGCCATGTCCTTGAGTTCCGTTTTGACCACATTTTCTAAACATTTCCAGAAGAAAAGTAATTCTCTTTGATGAAGAAGACAAATAAAATAGGACTTGAGTAATTCTCTGTCTGCCATCAGTTAACGATCGAACATGGGCCCCCTCTAAGTCTACCACTTTATCCCTGTTTCTCTGGCTCAAAAAATAATCTAGACATACTTTTTAAAATTAGTGAAGCCCATTGTTTCTTTATTCTGGCTCCAAACAATCTTACGATCTTTGTTATCATTGGCTTTGCCCCAAGCCTCAGATCATTTTAGACCTTACACTACCTCTAGCTCTCACCCCTAATGTAACTCTTCCCAGCTTGTGCCTTGTCTTGATCACACACCCTTCCTTCCTTCTCCTTCCATGTTTTGTACATGTTTTTTTTTAAACACAGAATCTTGTCATCAGTACAACACCTTCTTAAAACTTGATTATTACCTACTTGATGAACTGTGGAGCCACCAGAACCCTGAGCATCTGAAGATCGGGTCACAGGAAGTGGAGGTACAAGATCCGTTTTTGAACTGCAGAGAGTCAGTTTTAGAATTAATGACTGAGGCAGTACCTAGAATCACAGTCTGAGTTGGAAAAGGGCTATAGCAAAGTAAGCATGTTTTACATGTCTTTGTCTTCCTTACACTGCCCACCACAGTGCTTTACACAGATAGGCATTTAATAAATGTTTTTGAATTCAGTGGGTTAAGTAACTTGCCCAAAATCAGAGCAAATAACTAGAAGAACCAAGAATATAACATAGGTATGGTTCCCATGTGCTTTTCTTACTGTGATATGTTGTATAAATGGATTTTTGATTTGTTTCTAGAGAAACACTTATTGGCCATTTATTCTTTTTTTATAAACCTATGGAGCTATAGACAGCAATGGCCTACATTTTACAAGCAAAACAGAACAAAAAGAAACCCAGCCTATATCTCTCTCCAACGGGCTAGCCTATCTCCCAATTTGTTAATGTTTATCAAAGTTTTAAGCCTTAATTCAGAGTTTAATGGCTGACACTCCTACCCAGCAATACCAAGTACATGAATTTCCATGACTATAGTACTTTTACAAATGGATGCATAGTTATTTCATTAACACATTCATTTAACATATAGTACCTATCATGTCAAGCTGAGATATGGCCACTTTCCTCGAAAGAGAAACTAAATAACACAAAGAAACAAACTACTGTAATATATAACATTTGCTGTGGTAAAAGAAGACAAAATGCCATCAGTTCCAAAAGAAACTCTTATGCCAACTTCTCTCAAATATGGATGCATTTATTATTCAAAATAGAATAGCTCATGCATTTTCTCTTTCTTCTGAAAGCTTCAGTGCATAGCTTGGAAGGGCCATAATTCAGCCTAAGTATAGTCTAGGTCTGTGCTATCCAGTATGGCAGCCACTAGCCACACATGGCTGCTTAAGTTTAAATTAATGAAAATTAATAATATTAGATTTTTAGTTTCTAGGTCACAGTAGCCACATTTCAAACACCCCATAGCCACAGATATAGAACACTTCCATCACTGCAGAAAGTTCTATTGTACTGTGCTGTTCTGGAGCCATGAGCGTGATGATGTACTCACACTTGCCTACTTACTTCACTTCTGAGAGAACGGATCGCTCTCCATCTGAACACTGGGACCTGCGATACTGGCGGTAACTTCGAGGTGAATGAGAATGCCGGATGCGGACTGGGTCACCTTGAGTCCTAAACAAGACACCAAAAACCGTGGAGACAAACATAGCACAAGTCAGAACAGGATAATTTGGAGATTTTCCTTAATATTGAAACTGCAAAGGAGTAATAACTTTGAGAGTTTTAAAAAGAACTTGATTCCTCTAAGCGTGGAAAGCCTAAGTGGCTTCAATCTCACAAGTTAACAAAAGAAAACTGCCTCCATCATACATGAAAATAAAACTTTATAGTACAGTTGACCCTTGATCAATACTGGGTTAGGGATACCAACCCTGAGCGAAGTCGAAAATCCCCATATAACTTTACAGTCTGCCCTCCATGAATGAATCCCTCCATGGATTCAGCCAACCAGGATCCTTATTTAGTGTAAAAAATACCAGTATAAGTGGATCACCTACAAACAGGCAGTTAATAAGAGAGAGAGTGATTGCAGTACAGAATGAATAATTAGCTTTAATACCCTCTTTTCTACTTCTTCCTCTATAGTTATTTTTAATTTTAGTTAAAATGTAAAGACAAAGCACTGAATGGAACACCACTGAAGAGTAAGAATGGATTACTCATTTACAACTATTAATAAAACATTTTTAAAAAGATTTTCAAAGACATACTCACTCTATTTTAGTGTATGGAATCTCTTTTAATTGTTCTTCTGACAGTCCAGATGGATCCACAAGTTCCTTTCTAGAAGGGAATGACCATGAGAATTAAAGTTTTGATACTGATATAAACACTAACACCTTTCACAATTGGCAGGTGAGTTTCCCCCTTTCTAACCTTGTTGCAAAACACGGTGTTAATAAAACTAATAGAGGTATAAGCCAGGAACAAAGATTTTAAAACTAGGATGTATTTCAGGAAAAAAATGGGAGGAAAACCTTTTCTATAGCTCTTCTACCTTCTTCCAGTTTTTCTATATCCGGAATGTAGATGACTCTCCAGCCACCTCCCATTTCCCTACAAAAGATCTGCTTCTCTCCCCTGTAGCAGGTGTCTTTTTTTCTTACAAATTTCTTTTCCTTGATATTTATTTATACAATATTGGCCTGTCTGAGGCTCATTTATAGGCGAGGCTAACTGGCCTCAGGAGAGGAGATGTCAGGGCTGCCTGCAGAGGTCTGCTGGTGTGGTAAGGCACCACCACTGAGTGCCAGGCTCCACAGAATGACAGCAGTGAAGGCCACCTGACAGGCTTCAGCCCGAGGCTGCCTCTTGGTGTCGGTGGTCCTCCTTGTAAATGCCTTCAAACCACATGGGTTTTAAAAACAGTACTCACTGAATATGCTTCCATAACTCTTCTTTTGCTTGAATATCAGGACTTCTCCTATAAATAGAAAAAACAACACTCATCTCTGAAAACACGCTTCATCTAACATCTAATCTCTAACTTTAGAAGAGCTACAACATTAACAGTTTCCAGACTGTGAAGTTCTTATTTGCCAGCTGACACCAGACAAGGAAAGACTGGACAGGGAGGGCTAATGTGGGATGGTTAGTACAAAGATACCAGACAATTAATCTGCTAGCCCACTAAAAAAAAAAAAAATCACATAAAAATCAGCCATAACCAGGGCTTCATTTAATGAAAGAGCTTAGAACTACAGGGGCAAATCTACACACCCTCCAGTGGTGGTTTTACAATGAAGAATGATTTGAGGCTTCTGTTTCTGGTCCTGCTAATTACTTCTAAGAAAAGGCAAAAGAATTCATCCTGATTCTATTAATATGAACGAGTCTCAACGTGATCTGCGATTACCTAGTGGAAGCAGCCCCGCAAGGGCAAAGAAAATGGTGGGACAGCCAGATTGGCAGACTGTGCGCCACTGACCCACTGTCCTTTCTTGTTGCATCTGACGTTGCATTTCCGGGCCACGGCGTGGGCCCACAAAGCTGGAACCTATCTGTGGCCTGTGCTGCTACCCCCCACATGCCCTTCTCCATCCTATATACAGAGCCCACATCAGATCTCTTCTGCTCCAAGAACTACTTGAATAGAAACCGTACCACTACTTTTAATTTCCTAGAATGAGAAATTCAAAGCCAGCATTCAGGTGTTCACACTCCCCATAATAGCAATGAAAACTGGAAATCTATGATCACAGCAATTGTTGCCACAGAATGATTTTTTTTTTCCTAGTGAGAAAATAAGCTTTCGTCAGTCCTTTCAAGAGAACCAAGGTCTAATAAAGGCCCCAAGAAACGACCCAAACCCTAACAATTAAAATGCCTGGAGCTAAACAAAGCCACTGATATTCTGTCCTGTGGAATTTTACATTCATAATCTGTATCAGCATTTCTGGGCTCAATATTACTTTCAGCGTATGATATTATCATTGCTTTCGTTTTTCTCAGTTAATAAGGGCATTGCTGAAGCATTCTGGTAGGGCTTTCTGAGCTCACAGAATACAATAAACTACTTTCTAGCAATTGAATTGACTAAGTGGTTTTTCCTTTGTGGAGAAAATAAAAATCTGTAAAGACCTTTTAATCAACTCAAAAGGAGTCAAACACAGAAGATAAGGGGAAGGAGGACTTCCCTGGTGGCGCAGTGGTTAAGAATCCACCTGCCAATGCAGGGGACATGGGTTCGAGCCCCAGTCCGGGAAGATCCCACATGCCGCGGAGCAACCAAGCCATGCACCACAACTACTGAGCCTGTGCTCTAGAGCCCGCGAGCCACAACCACTGAAGCCCGTGCGCCACAACTACTGAAGCCTGTGCACCGAGAGCCCGTGCTCCGCAACGAGAAGCCACCGCAATGAGAAGCCCGCCCACCACAACAAAGAGTAACCCCCACTCGCTGCAACCAGAGAAAGCCACGCGCAGCAACAAAGACCCAACACAGCCAAATATAAATTAACTAATTAAAAAAAATTTTTTTAAAAAGAAGATAAGGGGGAGGAGATGAAGCCTTGGTCTCAGACATATAAAATATGGTATTGTTAAAGGTAGAGTTTGTTGTAAAGAATAAAATTGTATGCTTAAAAAACTTAAATGCTTCTTTGGAAGGATTTCCTATATGGGATCTGCCTTTCCTACATTTGGCTGGTCTGATTCACTAGACAATACGTTAACGCATTCAATGATACTGCCAGAGAAGGTGCTAATATTAAAAGCACTAAGCTATTATTCTGTTCCCAGAGAGAGATGGTTCCATTGTAATTATACATCAGCATCTGATTCTCACAGGAAGTCACCCAATAATCCACAGTATTATATAATATCTAGGTTAGGAAGCTACTCTGCTGGGAATCATTCTTATTTCAGGAAGGTGCAGTAGTGAGGCTATCTTCAAGTTAGAGCAGGGTGTCTCAACCTCAGCACTACTGACATTTTGGGCCAGATAATTCTTAGTTGCCGGGGGCTGTCCTGTGCACTGCAGGATGATTAGTAGCACCCACAGCCTTGACCCTTAGATACAGTAACACCTTCTCAGTGGGACGACCAAAAATGACTCTGGACATTGCCAAACGTCCCCTGGGGGGGGAAAACTGCCCCAGATTGGAAACCACTGGTCAAAGTTATGATGAGGAAGTAAAACAGCTAAGGTTTCGTGAAGGAACAAAGAGGCCAAGTTATTGTAAAGATCCAGTATGTGGCTACTGAATAGTGTTGAAGAGAATGACACTGAGGCAGGAACTAAATCTTAAAAGAATGAAGGAATAATCGGATGGCATGAGGCTCAAAGCTAAGTGCTTTGAGGGAGGAGGGGAGGAGAATGAGAAAAAGCAATGAGAGGCAAGGAGGACACGCCCCCCCCAGGCCACCACACAAGGCCTAGTGGTGGTGAAAGATGATGAATATGAGCAACATACAAAAAACTGGTAACAATAGATATTTCTGAGTGTTGGAATTGCAAGTAATTTTTTATTTTCTTATTTATACTTTCCTATCTTGTCAGGTTTTTTTTGTTTTGTTTTGTTTTTTGCAGTATGCAGGCCTCTCACTGCTGTGGCCTCTCCCGTTGCGGAGCACAGGCTCCGGACGTGCAGGCCCAGCAGCCATGGCTCACGGGCCCAGCCACTCCACGGCATGTGGGATCCTCCCGGACCCGTGTCCCCTGCATCGGCAGGCGGACTCTCAACCACTGCGCCACCAGGGAAGCCCTGATGTTTTTCTTTTAGCCAAGAGAATTTCTTACGTTAATTATCAGAAAAGAAAAAAAAAAGGTATTTTCATGTTTTAAAAAGCTACTACGGGGGGAGAGGGATAAATTAAGAGTTTGAGATTAACATATACATACTACTATATGTAAAAAAGATAAACAACAAGGACCTACTGTACAGCACAGGAAACTATATTCAACATCTTGTAATAACCTATAAGGGAAAAGAATCTGAAAAAGCATATGTACAACTGAATCACTTTGCTGTACACCTGAAACTAACACAACATTGTAAATCAACTATATGTCAATTTTTTAAAAAAAGTTATTAATGCTACAATTCCACAAGAAATGCCTTTCATTCCCATCTCAGAAAAATTAGCAGAAATGTTACCTTAAAAGAACATCAGTCCTTCTAGCCATAAATATTGGTCTTAAAAAATTCAGGAATTTAGTCTATGTGTTTAAATTCTACAGCAACATAATAGTCATATATTTAACCAAACTGAGTTCTGAAATGCCAGCAGTTTCAAACAGCGTTAAGACAAGGAAAAGTTCCAAGGCTAAAAAAAAAAAAAAAAAAAATGCTAATCTCCAACTGCTAGGCTACTTGTGATTTAATAAATGTAAACACAGGCTACATGCTAATGAGAACTATATCATTTTTATGCTGACAACTGCACAAATTTCATCAATAATTTAGGATGATTTCATTAGGTGCAGCTCAACATCATTTTGTGGATTCAGGAAGCTGTGGAATTTTAACAGCCATTTTTCTTAATTAAAAGGCTTAATTATGTACGTGTTTTACTTGAACTCTCCAAATAAATTCCTAAGGAAATAAAACCATGAGTTGTCCATAGGTACAATGTATATATAAAATATACATGCAGTCCAGTATTAGTCCAATATCTTTCAAAAGTATCCCTCATACACACCTTATACCAATAACTCAAATTAATATTCACCTTTCAGAGAAATTTCTTTGATAAGACATCATTTAGAAATAATTTTTCTTCTTCCTTATAATCTTCTTCTGCATCCTCCAAATACTCTAATTATATTACCTAGAAAATATTACACTATAATATATGGCAATATATTATATATAGTGTATATATATAATATATGGCATATATTATATATAGTGTATATATATGGCATATATTATATATATAGTGTATATATAATATATGCCATATATTATATAGTACAGCATATAACATATGCTATATATTATAGTATAGTAGATAATATACTACGCTTTGTGTATTATATTATACTGAAAATAAAATAATAAGTATGACCTCATTTGACTTATTATTTTTGTGATCTTATACTGACCACTGCCATAGAAGGAAATTTAGAGCTGAAAATGTGTTACTAAGAAAACTAAGTTTACAAAACATCTTTATTTAAAGAATTCAAAGCACTTAACATATATCTCAGTAATTCCTCATCATATTCCTGAGTGGTGAGAATAGATATGATTAGGAGATGTCTTAATCTTCCCCTCCTTCCCTCTCCCCCTCTCAGAATTAAAGAAAGATTAGAAAGCCACAGAGCCCAGAAACCTAGCTGCTGAAGATCGCTCAGGAGTCACTTCCAGGGACTTCACGCTAAATCTTTATCTAAGGCCCAGTCTTCTGTTTTGTGTTTAACTGGGAACATCATTCTACCCTGACAACCTCATCTTCCACAGTAGCATTTTTCAATAGAAGTAGTAAGACATTATTGCCACCAGGGGGAGCCTGAGCCTTCACGCACACACAGGTTGAACCTCTGAGAACTTAACTGTTTCAGCTTTGATTCCTCCTCCAAATATCTCAGTGAGTAAAAATTCATCCACGTAGAAAAGAAGTTTCATCTAAGTTTCCTAATGATAAGAAAACGTTAATGGCAATGCAGCTGAAAAATAAACTGGATAAAACCGTACTTCTCACATTTTTCTAGATGATCTCCAATTATACTTCAGTTTAATGTGTTTTAGGAGAGAAGATTTTGTATTTTATACTACTGTATGTCTCTGGCATTTAATAATAAACACAAGTTTCTAGTTTATCACTGGATATTTAAAAAACAATGAGTGAATCATGTATGAATGATGTATCATAACATTCATCCTCAGTGGATACCTCTACATGGGCAATTTACAGACACCGTAGTAGGAATTCAAGAATATGGAAGTAACTGAGAGATATGTGGTTTACTATATATCTGAAATGCTACATATACTCATAAATATATCTAAAGAACAATTTTAATTACTTTCTTCAGATGGTCCTCTAACCATGTTTTAACTTAAAAAAAAAAAAAAGCTGTAGTGATTCCTAAATTCTCAAATTCTAATTTTCATGTGAGTTGGGCCCCACCCGACTCTCTTCACTTCTCAGCTCTTCCTCATTTCAAGGGAAAAAATATCAAGTACCTTGTTTATACAGATAAACTGAGACCTGGAGAACTTACTAATTACAGTAACTGCAATTAAGTATTTATGCTGTCACTTGACGTATGTGATCTGTTTTATGTTCAGCAAAATCTCATGAGGATGGTATCATCTGTGTTGTAGACACGACACTAGAAGTTTGTGGAGATTAGGTAATAAGCTAACACTCGGAGACGCAGAAGGCAGACAGAGGTCTGGTCTGACGATAGCACCCAGCAGATATTTTCTTAATTGTCAACAAACCTCGGGTTTTTAATGTCATAGCTCAAATAAAAGGCAGAGCCCAGTTTGTCCTAAATAAAGTAATCCATCATCTTGTAGAATTTGAACACTTTTATCCAGTTGCCTACCTGACATTTCCATTTGATCACCCACTTAGTTTTTCAAACCTAATGGAACAAAAATCTTGTCACTTCCCACACATCCCCAGACCACCTCACTCCATCTCATGGATGGAGTGGGTAAAAAGGCATGTCTATCCCTTAATCCATCAACTCAAATCATCCACAGTATCTCTCACACTATGAACCTGTTGGCTCTCCTTCCAAAATGTGTGTTCATCCACTTCTCTTCAATTCCACCACCACCTTGCACCTGGACCAACAAAATATTTTAAAATTGCTCTTCCTGCTTCCTTGTCTTTCTCAATCTGCTTTTTACTCAGCAGCCAGAGCAACTTCTGAATGAACTACTCTTAAAACAGATTTTTTTGTTAACTGTACTTTGGCCATATCAGCTATATAGTTAAGCAATCAAGTTCAGTTACAACGTCATCCCACAAACATTTACTAAGTCTTTTCATGGTTTGCTTTAAAACTAAATTCCACAAAGGTACACATCAAACTCTTAATGGGGTTCTCTCATACAACTGCATTGTTCTGAAATAACCCTCTGTCTGATCTGATATTTTTATCATGAAGGTAAGATTTAAAAGAAAGTTTAAATAAGATTTTAAATTCAAAGTATCATTAGGCTCTTTTCTGATTTCAGTTGATCCGATAGAAGCAATATCCAATTCAAAGATATTACTCTACCTCAAAAGAATATTCTTTTTTGTTTGTTTGTTGTGCGGTACGCGGGCCTCTCACTGCTGTGGCCACTTCCGTTGTGGAGCACAGGCTCCAGACGCGCAGGCCCAGCGGCCATGGCTCACGGGCCCAGCCGCTCCGCGGCATGTGGGATCTTCCCGGACCGGGGCACGAACCCGTGTCCCCTGCATCGGCAGGCAGACTCTCAACCACTGCACCACTAGGGAAGCCCCAAAAGAATATTCTTGAACTTCCACTTCTGGTCCAATGGAGTAACTGGTATCAGACAAACCCTCCCTTCCCATCCTCAAAAACTATAAAACAAAATATACAAAGCAGCTGTTTGTCAGACATTGGGCAACAGATACCATAAGCCTGTGATCTTTGAGAGAAGGGAAACACAAGGTTAACCACCCCCCGCCCCCCACCAACTTGCTCAAGTTTTCTGCCTGGAGGCACTTTCCCAATGTGGTACAAGGAGGTGAAACTCAAGAAGCAACAGACTTACAGGGCTGAGGAGGTAGAAATCAAAGTTTGAGACTAAAATTTACACTGCAGGATAAAAGAAAAAAGTGGGACTCGAGAAGTCTGCATGGGGTTTTCCTTAAGAGGTTGGCTGAGAACATTAACTACATTTAATCTATACATAAGCTGGGTGGCACTCTGAGGCCTAAAAGAAAACAGCCACTACAAGGCTGACAGCTGTGTGAAGTGGTAGCAGACAAGGCTCTGTTGCAGTCACAGTGGAGAAGCCACATGCTGAGCACTCTGTGCATTCAACTAAGACTCCAGAAAGGCCAGGCCTTAAGAATAAGGACCAAGACTAAAGTAAAGAACATACCCTAGGCTAAGGACAAAATCTAAAATGTCCCACCCTATCAAAGCATGAAAAATAAGATCAAGAGGATCCAACAGTAATTCAGTTGCCTTCCAGAACAAAATCTGATACTCTTTAAAGGAAGACAACATAATCCAGACCTCCTATAACATATCCTCTAAAATTTCCAGCATGCAATAAAAAATTGTTATACATGCAGAGAGGCAGAAAAATATAGTCATAATCTAGGAAAGAAAAAAAATGTAAGTAGTCAATAGAAATAGATTTTGAAAGACCCAGATATGGGAATTTACCAAGGGCTTTAAAACATCCTTTTTTTGGGGGGGAGTGGGGGCACTGTGAGGCTTGCGGGATTTTAGTTCCCTGACCAGGGATCAAACCCAGGCCCTCGGCGGTGAGAGCTCAGAGTCCTAACCACTGGACTGCCAGGGAATCCCCCCAAAACATCTTGTATAAATATATACAACAACTTAAAGGAAAATAGGAACATAATCAATGAATAGATGGGAAATCTCAGCAGAGAAATGTAAAGTATAAAAATAACAAAACTGAAATTCTAAAACAGGGAAGTACAAAGTTCACTGAATGAGTTTAATAGCAGACTGGACTATGAGGGTAGGAGGAAGGTCTGATGAAGTTGAAAACAGGTTGACAGAAATTACCATGATTGAAAAAAGGGAGAAAAATTTGAAACATGAACAGAACCTCAGTTGCTTGTGGGACAATATCAAATGGTCTAACATACATACAACTGGATACCCAAAAGGAAAAAGAGAATGGGTCAGAAAAAAGAATTTGAAAAATAATGGCCAAAAATTTCCCCAATTTGGTGAAAAATACCAAATTACAGAAGAAGATGATAGATACAGTTGACCCTTGAACAACACGGGTTCGAACTGCTCGGCTCCACTTATACAGGATTTTTTTCAATAGTAAATACTACAGTACCTATACAGTCCAAAGGTGGTTGAATCCATGGATGTGGAATTGTGGATAAAGGGGAACTACGTATACCAAGGGCCGACTATAAGTTATATTTTCGAGGGCATGGGAGGGCTGGTGCCCCTAACCCCTGTGTTGTTCAAGGTTCAACTGTATAAAGAAAACCACACTTAGCCACACCATAATCAAAGAGCTAAAAAGCTAAAGAAAAAAGTCATAAAAGTAGCTAGTGAAAAGAAGACAAATTCCATACAGTGTTTACAGAATGAAGGCTAACTTACCACAAATGACAGAGATCAGAAGACAACAGACAATCTCTTTAAGGTGTGAAAGGAAAAACCATCAACCCCAAATTTGATAGATAGTGAAAGTATCTGTCACAAATAAGAGTAGAATAAAAACATTTTCATATAAAATAAAACAGACAATTTATCAACTACAGACCTGTATTACAAAAAATGCTAAAGGAAGGAAAATGGAACATTGGATCTAGAGAAAGGAACAGAACAGACAGGTAACAGTAAACTGGGTAACTATTCATTTTCTATTGCCACTGTAACAAATTGCCATAAATTTAGTGGCTTAAAACAATACAAATGTATTATCTTACAATTCTGTAGGTCAGATCTGACACTGGTCTCCCTGGACTAAAATCAAGATGTTGACAGGGCTGCACTCCTTCCAGGGGGCTTAAGGAGAACATCCATTTCCTTACCTTTTCCAGCTTTCAGAGGCTGCCCACATTCTTGGTTGATGACCCCTTCCTCCATCTTCAAATCCAGCAACAGCAAGTTAAGCTGTTCTCAAATTGAATTACTCTGACTTCCTCTTCTGTCCCTTTTTCCACTTTTAAGAACCCTTGTTACTTGGGTCTACTTGGATAATTCAGGATAATCTCCTTGGCAGAAGGTCAACTGATTAACAATCTTAATTCCATCTGCAACCAACCTTAATTCCCCTTTGCCATCTAACATAAATATTCACAGGTTATGGAGATCAAGACATCGACATGTCTAGGGGACATTTTCTGCCTACCACATTAACTATAAAATTTCGTTCCTCTTTTCCTGATTTATTTTAAAAACAATGTACTGTTGAAGCAAAGATGGTAACAATGAAATGTGGGGCTACTAACATGCAAAAATCAAATATAGGACAATAGCACAAGAACAAAGGGGATAATTGGGACTATATTTTTCTAAGATTTCTAAGTTTTAATAAAATTTTATATTAATCCTAAACAGACTGTGATAAATTAGGAACCATACTGTAAGTCATAAAGAAACCACTAAATAAAATAATAATAAAAAGTAGTATAGGTAAGATGTCAATATAAAAAGTATAATAGAATGCCAAAAAATATTCAGTTAACACAGAATACAATAGGAAAGGAGGAACAAACTAACAAAAAATAGATTCAGTAAACAGGAAGAAAGAGTAAGATGGCAGACTTAAACCCCAAAATGTTAATAATTACATGACCCATAAGTATCCTAAACATTCAATTTAAAAGTTAGAGATGGTCAGACTAGATTAAAAAAAAAAAAAAAAAAAGATCAGGGCTTCCCTGGTGGCGCAGTGGTTGAGAGTCCGCCTGCTGATGCAGGGCTCACGGGCTCGTGCCCCAGTCCGGGAAGATCCCACATGCCGCGGAGCAGCTGGGCCCGTGAGCCATGGCCGCTGAGCCTGCGCATCCGGAGCCTGTGCTCCGCAACGGGAGAGGCCACAACAGTGAGAGGCCCGCGTACCGTTAAAAAAAAAAAAAAAAAAAAAAAAAAAAGATCAAATACTGCTGTCTACAAGAGATCAAGAGATGAGCTTAAAGTATTAAAACATATATACCATGCAAAAAGTGAGCATGAAAAAGGTGTAATGGTTATAGAAATACACACACACACACACACACACACACACACACGAGTATGTGGGTATAATGGACATAGCGAAAAGAGTATTATTATAAAGAGGACATTTCATAATGATAAAAAGGTCAATTTATCAGGAAGACCCCCCCAAAAAAAATTCACAAATATGTGTGTACCTAATACCAGAGCTTCAAAATAACTTGAGGCAAAAACTGACAGAACTAAAGGGTAAAACAGACAAATCCATAATCATTATTGGAAATTTTAACATCTCTCTCTCAATGACAGATTGAAAGGTAAACAAAGAAGTCAATAAAGATATAGACCATCTGAACAACACTATCAGGAAACTACACCTACTTGACATTTGTAAACTACACCCAACAACTGAGAATGATTCTTTTCAAGTCCACCAGCTCATTCATCGTTAGAGACTATATGCTAGCTCTTAAGACAGATCTCAACAAATTTGAAATGACTGAAATCTTACAGACTTTTTTTAACCAAAACATAAGTAAATTAGAAATCAATAGTAATGAGATATGTAGAAAAATCTCCAAATATTTGGAAATTAAATAACACACTACTAAAAGAAACCAAGGTCAAAGAAATCACGGGTGAAATTTAAAATTTTGAACTGCATGATAATGAAAACAACAACACATCAAAATATATGAAATATAGTTAAAGCAAGACTTAGGGGAAATTTAGAACTTTATACTTATATTAAAAAAGAAGAAAGGTTTAAAATCAGTGTCACCTTAAGAAGACGAAAAAAAGAGCAAATAAAAGACAAAATAAATAGAAGGAAGTAATAAAGAGTAGAAATCAATGAAACAGATAACAGATAAAGAAAATCAACTAAACCCAAAGTTAGTTCTCTGAAAGACTAGAAAATACAATTAAGGAGAAAAATACAAGACACAACTTATCAACATCAGGAATGAAGAAGGTAATATCACAACAGATGTTCAAAGGATACTAAAGAATTATTACAAACAAATTTTTTATTAAAAGATTTGACAGCTGGGCTTCCCTGGTGGCGTAGTGGTTGAGAGTCCGCCTGCTGATGAAGATAAAATGAACAAATTCTTTTAAAAACACCTACTACCTAAACCTACACATAACAAGTAGACACAATCTGAACAGCCCAGTATCTGCTAAAGAATTTCAGTTTGTAATTTATTCATTTATTTTTAAGAGATACTAGTCTACTTTTTATTTAATTTTATTTTTGGCCGAACCGCACACAGTGGCATTCAGGATCTCAGTTCCCCAACCAGGGATTGAACCCATGGCTCCTGCAGTGGAAGCCCAGAGTCCTAACCACTGGACCACCAGGGAATTCCTCAGTTTATATTTAAAACTTTTCACAAAGCAAATCTGTGGCAGGGTTGGTTTCCCAGGAAAATTATATAAAATATTTATGGAAGGAGTACTGCTAATTTTATATTAACTCTCAGAAAATAGAGAAAAAAAGGAAAACTTCCTAAACTATTTTATATGACAAGCATAACCATGTTTAAAAAAAAAAACAACCTGACAAAGATACTACAAGAAAATTATAAACCAGAATTTCTCACAAACATAGGAAAAGAAAATATTAACAAAATAATATCAAATAGAATCCAGCAATATACGGAAAGAATAATAGATCAGAATCACTAAGGTCTTATCCCAGGAATGCAAGGATGTATCATTCAAAACTGAATCAATGTAATTCCTCCACTGACAGAATAAAGAAAACCCATATACAATCATCTCAGATGCAGTAAAAGCTAATAACAAAATTCATTCATGATAAAACTCATTCATGATAAAAAAAAAAACTCATTCATGATAAAAAAAAAAACCTCTTAAACTAGGAATAGAAGGGGTCTTCTTCAATCTTATAGCTAGCATCATATTTAATGTGACATATTGAATGCTTTCTCCCCAAGAAAGAGAACAAGCCAAGGATGTCTGCTTTCTTAACACTTCGACTCCACATTGTAATTGAACACTATTCTAGCCGGTACATTTAGGAAAGAAATAGAAGTAAAAGGCAAAAGATTAGTAATAAAGGAAAGCTGTCTCTGTTCACAGACAAAATGATTGCAAAGGTAGAAAATCCTAAGAAAAAAAAATTTTTAAAGGCTTCCAAAGCTAAAAAGTCAATTTAACAAGGTTACAGGATGGCAAGATAAAATATCAATATTAAAAAAATAATTTGTTTCTATATACTAACAAACAATTTGAAAATAATATTTTACAAAATGTAGTTCAATATCATTGAAAATATTAAATATTTAGGATTAAATTTAACAAAATAAATGCAATAACTATACTGGAAACCTAAAAACATTGCTGAAAGAAGTTAAAGACTTAAATACATGGATGAGTAGGACACTGATTTTCTCAAAATTGATCGATAGATACTCAACATAATGTTAATCTAAAGTCTACAGGATTTTTTCTTTTTTGTGTGCAAAAACTAACAAGCTGATTCAAAAATTTACATAGAACTGCAAAGGATCTAAAATAGCTAAAACAACCTTGACAAAAAGGACAAAGTTGGACAATTTACACTGCACGATTCAAATCTTACTGTAAAACTGCAGTAACTGAGACAACATGGTGGCTTAAGACTAGACAAACAACAGATCAATGAAACAAAATTGGCCCATATCTAAGCAGTCTATTGATTTTCAACAAAGGCTCTAAGGCATTTCAATGAAGACAGTCTTTTCAACAAATGGTACTGGAAAAACACCTGGAAAAAAAAAAACTTCTCAATATCTACCTCTACCTCATACAATGAACAATTAACTCTAAACGGATCACAGATCTAAATATAAAAGCAAAGTCTATATAGTTGCTACAGGAAGATATGAGAGTATCTTTGTGACCTTGGGGTAGGCAAATATTCCCCAAAAAAGCCTTAACTATAAATGAAAAAAAAGAAGATATACTGGTCTTCATCAAAATTTAATGTCTGCTCACCAAAAGACAATGTTAAGAACATGAAAAAGCAAACCACAGCCGAGAATTCTTTTTCAGATATGTATATTCACAATACACATATCTGAAAAAGAACTTATATCCAGAACATATAAAAAGCCCTACAAATAAATAATAGAAAACAACAAGTAAAAATGGGCAAAACTTGAACAGACACTTTTCAAATGAACATATATGGATAACCAATAAGCACAGGAAAATGTGGTTAACTTTGTCAGTCATCAGCAGGGTACTACTTCAAGCCAACTAGACGAGCTAAAATTAACAAGACAGACAAAACCAAATATTGGCAAGAATAGAGCAGAACTGAATCTCATACATTGCTAGTGCGAGTATAAAATGATACAGCCGCTCTGGAAATCATTTGAGTAGCTTCTCATAAAATTAAATGTGGTAAGACATATCCTCTAACCGAGCAATTCCACTCAGGTATTTACCCCAAGGCAAAAGATAACATACTCCACAGGTACACTTGTGTGGAGTATCTTTGAGCTTTTTCACAAAACAGCAAAAACTGCAAACAATCCAAACATCCATCAAGAGGAGAATGGATAAACAAACTGTGGTATAATCATACAATGGACTGAGCCACATTTTAAGAGAGCATATATTGTATAATTACATTTATGTGACATTCAGTAAGAGAAAAAAACTAATCTATGGTGATAGAAATCAGAACAGTGGCTGCCTATGGGGGATGGGGACTGAACAGAAGGAGTAGGAGGGAACTTTTTAAATTCTGTATCTTGATTGGCATGATGGATACACTATGTATACACTTGTCAAAATGTATAGACTTCTACCCATAAGGTGAGAGCAATTTCACTAGATGTAAATTTCACCTCAAATTACCTCAACTGTAAAAAAGTTTATTCCTTAGGGTGTTAAATGAATCTCAGATCACTCAATTAAAAATGATTAAATCCATAGTCCCATCTACAATATTTGAATTATAGTAACTGTAATACTCAACAACTTTGGATTATTCTCTTTATCAATTTTATCTGTAAATGATTATTCACTATTTACTATTGTCCCCAGAAATGTATTTCGGCTTCTTCAAAGTTTATATATAGGATTTTTCCTAATTTCATTTTACTTTTCCCTTTATTTAATAAATGAAATTTATTATTGGCATTTAGTTGAATTTAGAGTGCTTTAGAAATAATCAGAAAAACTGAATGCTGTTTTTAAGATTTAATACCAAGTTACCAAAACTTGTGTATAATAAGTCTCTCATAGAAAAAGATTCCACACGGAAGGGTAAAAGCATAGTTGCAAAAGATATGCCCAGGACCATGCTGGGATCGTATCTTGGGGTTCTGTGCCTTTTGGTTAAACTGTCCACAATTACGGCTTGATTCTTCCTGTTCTAAACCTCTCTTTTTTTAATGGAATTAGGGAGAGGTGGTGTGCAAGACAAAGGAAACTTTTATTAACTTCTGCTTTAAATTGAACAGTTTAGTTAGTCCAGACAAAAACAAATGGAGTAATGAATAAATCCATAGGGTGTACAGTGCTTAGTGACTACCTGCAAATTTTCTATTAGAGAAGAAACAGACATCATTCGTTATGATGTACCACTGATAAAAACACACACACATTATGGGTTAACTTCTCATTCGAAAGCAAGTCCCTAAGACTGAGCAGAGTCCCCTAGGGTTATGGGGTGTTCCCTCTGGAGCCTGCTCCTGTCCTCTGTTAAACTGAGCTGGCACCCTTCTGCCCAGCTCTCTCAGAGCTCCCCACCTACCTCTAGAGACTGCCTCCCATCCACTCCCAGGCATCCTCCCACCGCCCTGCTGAGACACCATCCCTCCTTCCACAAGTAGACAACACCAGACATCTAACCACCCAGGATCATAAAGGGATAGGTAGTTAGGTCCAGCTCACTTTAAAAAGGTATGCTTTGGGGCCGCTCTTGCCTTTTGAGTTGGACCACATACTGTCTATGGAAGGTGTATCTCCCAGGGCCTCTCACCTTCTAAGGTGGCCCACACTCTGACTATGGAGTGTGAATCTCCCTAACCAAAGCTGCTTTCCCACTTAATTCTCACGGCAGAGCCCCCTTGCCTTGACAGCTTGTGTATACTGTATTAGTAAATCTACTTCTTGCACATCAAAAAAAAAAAAAAAAAGGTATGCTTTGGGACAAGAGGTGGGTGTGGACAGTCTAAATCTGGATGATGCAAACATTTTTGTTTAAGTATAAACTTTATCAGTGCAAAAGAAAATTAATTTGGGGAACTGGCAACCTCATCTTCATGAGGTTATTATGCTCACACATGGCACTGCCTAGCAACAGAAGGAGCAGGCCAATCTCAACACGGGTGTAATGAATCACTCACTGACGACTGCTCACAAATGGTGATATGATGGGAAGTTATTCACATCTGGTTTAATCTGGAACGAGACTTAAGAGGATTCTGCAGACTCAAATTGAGATAAGCAGCAGGTATTTCACCAACTGCCAGGCTCCAGAACAAAGGAGACTATTCCCACTTATTCAGTTGAATATATACCTTTGTTTAAAAACAAAACAAGACATGATTTTGATAGCCTTGTTTTTTATGACATTTTGCTTTGGCTGTGCTCCAAATTCTACTGCTTCAGATACAGTTGATGAGCATAACAAATGTAAGAAGGTATCTATGACAAATAAACAGTGGGATAATCATGGTTGAACTAAATCACTTTAGAAGACTTCAGAGAGACAGCCCAATGTGCCCCAGACTCTGCATGCTAGCAAAAGCTCGGAGTTTTTGAATCAAGGCATAAAGAGAGAGCACATACGAGCGAGATCTGTGTCTGGATCGTCTGTTGTTGGGGTCCGCCTGGTTTTTTTCCTTTTGTCTCCTTAGTACAGCTTCCCACTGAGGCGCCGAATCAACCATATCATTCTCCTGCCGTATTCTGAAAGAAAGACCGTTCATCTAAAATTAACATCCACATATGTGGTGCTTTATCAGTTCATCCTAAACATGTTTTTAAAAGTTATTTCCCAATATTACCATAATCACTTAAAGCTAGGAATGTATTAACCGTATCAACATATCCTTAAGTAGATAAGTATATAATATTTATATATAAATACGTAAACATATATTGGTTATTTTCAGACTTCATCCCCGGCTTAAAATTTCCTAGTAAAAAGACATGTATCAAAAACAAAACTCATTTAAAACATATTTAGGGGCTCCCCTGGTGGCACAGTGGTTAAGAATCTGCCTGCCAATGCAGGGGACACGGGTTTGAGCCCTGGTCCGGGAAGATCCCACATGCCACGGAGCAACTAAACCCGTGTGCCACAGCTACTGAACCTGCGCTCTAGAGCCCGCGAGCCACAACTACTGAGCACTCGTGCCGCAACTACTGAAGCCTGCGTGCCTAGAGCCTGTGCTCCGCAACAAGAGAAGCCATCACAATGAAGAGTAGCCATCACAATGAAGCCATTCATCACAATGAGAAGCCATCACAATGAAGAGTAGCCCCCGCTCGCCACAACTAGAGAAAGCCCGCGCGCAGCAATGAAGACCCAACGCAGCCAAAAATAAATAAATAAATGTAAAAATAAAACATATTTAGGTTTCGACTAAAGAAACAGTGGTGTCTGCTACACAATCTTAAATCATGAATCATTTTACACAAATATACTAAGTAAAACAGCAATGAATAGTTTTCCTTTGAAATGCTCTTAAAAATTCACAAATTGTCCAAGTTTTCATGCACAGTAAGTGCCAGATACAATTTCCATTTTTTTAAGACAAGAAGCTACAAATAAAAAAAGTTAGATGTGGTGCATAATGCCTCAGCAACCGAGTAGGCACAGAACATTCTGGTTATGCTGCTCGCATGTTTAAGAGGGAATGAGGGCTGAGCACTCAGCACTCAGCGTGGCCAGGGGCCCTGCAGGGAATGTAAAATGAGGGAAAGGGAAACTGGGGGGAGGGGGTATGGGGGGGCACAGGCACTTGCCATGTAAGAGCACGGGACAATGTTACTTAATCCTCTCAGTTTTTAAAAGATAATCCACAAATCTGGATTTTTTAAAAACAAACTCTTCTATTTTTCAAGTAATGGTAACCAATTATGAATGCGAAATACTGTATTGACCTGGCAAAACCCATCCATGGACCACACAGCCTGCAGAAGTTTCGGACTTTTGATGCATCAAGTCTTTCTAAAAAGAAGGGTGAGGTGTTACAGGGGAGAGAGGGAACCAAGTACTTAATTAAAGCAAGTGCTTAATTAATGTGTAAATAATGTCTGGAATGCACTGCAGTGATGCTGTGAAGCCATGAGTATTTCTTGCAAAAATCAAACACCTGTTATTTGAATCTTTGACTTTGAATTTATGTACGTTCTTGAGGAAGCTGCTCCAGGGTGTTTCTTTCACACTGCTGCTCCTGGGGCGTGGGAGAGCAGCATAGAATTGCATGGTAATCATCCCAGTACTGTGACTGCATGAGCATAACTGCTTCGAAACAGAAATGAAAAGAATAGACAAGTCTGGAGTCATTTCTCTCACTGAACAGATGTCTTTCCGCTGCCCTGTTACAGCACTTAGTACAGACTGTGGGGTGGATATCTGCATTTGCTTATAATGCAAACCAGTAGAAGAGTGACATATAGTCATCTCACTTATACTTAAACAGAGACAATGGAAAGCAAATTCCAGTTTAAAAAAAAAAGTAGCTTATGGGCTTCCCTGGTGGCACAGTCATTGGGGGTCCGCCTGCCGATGCGGGGGACGCAGGTTCGTGCCCCATTCCAGGAGGATCCCGCATGCCGCGGAGCGGCTGGGGCCGTGAGTCATGGTCGTTGAGCCTGCGCGTCTGGAGCCTGTGCTCCGCAATGGGAGAGGCCACAACAGTGAGAGGGCCGTGTACCGCATTAAAAAAAAAAAAAAAAAAAAAAGTAGCTTATGAGGAAGAAGCTATTTAAATCTCTCTAGATTAAAGAGGAATTGTGTTAAGTAAAAAATTATCTGTAACACATTTCAAGTCTTTGAACTGTATATATTTCCTCACTAAAGCTTTCATTCCTAATAGGCTATTATTTGAATATTAACAGGATACAGTCATAGTATTTTTCACAGATTCAAGAACATAGTTCCCTCTTCTAATGACATGTGCAGAGGAAATGAAAACTGAACATATGAATCTGAATATTAGAAACATCTGAAGAAGAGTATGAGAAGGTATACGACGAGGTCATCATTAATCACCCTTTGAAGCAAACACTCTCACTTGAAAATTCCATGTGCGCATACACACACATGTGTATGTATATGTATTTTCATAGCCAGAACCTACACCTCCGAGCCATTCCATGTATCACGTGACAGCCAGGGAGTGACCCACCAGACCTGCGGAGGGGGGGAACTGTCCTGGACTCCCTGGAGTCTCCCTGGACTCTCTCCCAGGATTGAGGGATCCAAAAGCTAGGAAAGACAGTGGGAAGGCGTCAGGCTGGCAAGGAGCTGTCTTCCTTCCCACAGGAACCCACACCTTGCATTGCCCGGGGTAGACATAACACCAGGTCCTGGCAACTCCTAAGCCTGGAGTCTTTTAGACTACAGCTTCCGTTCTGAGCTAAATCGCTGCACAGCTCGTGGACAGGACAAAATTCCACTAATTTTTTTTTTTTAAATCGGTAAATCAGCATCCTTAAATATTTTTGAGAAGTCAAGCCTGCCAGCAAGGGTGAAACCTGACTGAGGCAAACATACGTTTCCTAGAGAAACATTCCTTAGACAATTCAAAGGAAGTACAAGCAGTATATGCTCATTCTTCTATTGTGGAATTTAGCTGGCTACTTTCATACTGAGGCTTTACTCTGATAACAAAAATTAAAGCTCCTGAGACAAGAGCACACGTATTTCTTGTACCTTACTAGTAACAAGAACTAAATCAGAAAGAATTTCAGACGACGGCATGCACCTTTAACTTTTATTTTCCTAATCAAAAAGTCGAAAGTGAGGGCAGTGAAACCATGTCAGTTAATATCTTTGGGACCCACATGTTCCAAAGACAGTTGCCCTCTACTGGGGATACTCTTTCATAAATATTCTAACAAGGTACATTAAAAATGTAAGGCTCATTGGAGAGTCACAACAGAAGCACATTCTCCTGAGTAACGGGTGGTGTGGCTGCCTTAGTCTGTAATGAAGTTTGAAATTACACCCTTACAAAAGGCCTCTGGTTAATGGTACCTCATTACAAGAATGAAAGTGTCATTTCTTCCATCACTGAACTGCTCCAGAAAATACAGATGCTACATGGAAAGGAAAAATCCTAACCCTAAAGGCAAGGATATTGTAACACTGAGTCCTTACGAGGCAGGAGTTAACTATTTTGTTTATGCATGAGTAACTAAAGAAATCTTTAAATGTAAAAGACATATCCTATCATGATTCTACCTTATAAGTCTCATTTCTCCTTAGGTGTAGCACACGCAAAGTGTTGGTTTTTGCTCCTTTCCTGCTACATTTTAATTTTAATGTGGGGATTTACATTATGAAGAATAAAAACACTGTAAGCATTATAGCAATATAGTACCTTTTAAAAAGTCAGAACGTCTTATATGACAGTCAGTCATGAAAGTCTTAAGTGGGGAAAGGAGTCTGTTGAAATTTTCACTGGGGATGTATTCATTTTCAAATGTTATATTTAAAGCTGAACCTCAAAAAATGCTGTTTCTTTCCTGTATCCGTTAAGGCAATAACTCTACATGCATCACATTTTGTCTATTTCCTCATGTACAACCAAGGAGAGTTAGCAACTGGGCTAAGAAGCCTTACCGTAAGGTTTTTGCTTTTTAATCAAGGTACGAGGGAGAGCGTCGCTCTAGAATAGAGTGTTCTCCAATAACGTTTCAGAATAAGAGAATTCGGATACATTTCCTCCACGTCTCACCAAACTTCAACACCCTAATTTTTCAGGCTATCCGTGCAATTTAGATTTTAACTGCATTTGACACTTAAAGTTTGCAAAAGGTTTGGAAGACAAAACGTCATATAATCGTTTGATAACAATAATGAAGATAATGACTGTTCCTAGTCTCTTCTTTCCTATCTTCCCAATTATAGTTCTGCCTCTTCTGCAAAATTCTTCACAGTACCAAATGAATTCCTATACAAATCCCCGCGGGTTTTACTTCATCCTCTACCTTTATCCAGGCAGTTTTGTTCTTAATAGGACCTTCCTTTATACCAGTTCTTAATTCATTTCTCATTCACTGAGATAAAGACCATGTGTAATACTGAACTTGAGAAATCTAACAGAGCAAGTGTATAATGACGCTTCCATCTCTCATTTACTGAGATAAAGACCATGTGTAATACTGAACTTGAGAAATCTAACAGAGCAAGTGTATAATGACGCTTCCATCTCTCATTTACTGAGATAAAGACCATGTGTAATACTGAACTTGAGAAATCTTACAAAGCAAGTGTATAATGACGCTTCCAGGCGATAAGAGCAATACCCATCACTCCTGAGTTCAGCCTCGTTCCAGCTCTGTCATTATCTGACTCAGAGACCCTGGGCAAAACGCTTAACCTTCTTTGGTAGGTTTGTTTCTTCATCTACTGAATTACTGTAAAGATCCTTTCCAGCTTTAAAATTATGGTTCTCTATTCGTGCTTTATTTATAAGCCATTCAGACACGGTAAAAAAAACCCAAAACTCTCCACTCTTCAGCAATAGCACAACTTCCCAGACAATTGCTTCATACAACCACTCCATCGCTAATATTAAATCTGCAGTTCCCAGCTGACTGTGGACTTGTTTCTCATCCACTGCTCTCATTTTTGGATCACATGCTATAAACCAGTCTTCTTTTTTTTTTCAGTAGTTTTTCTTCCCTTGGGAAATTTATGTTGGTTCCAGGCATCTGTCGACATACTCCCTGAAGACCAGCAAGCAAAAAATTCATTTGCTTTTCCCACCTTCCCCCACCATCAATAAATTATTCTTATTTGCTCTTAAAGGTGATTCTATCTCTTCCACTTACTCCTTATGCTCTCCCTGCTAAAATGGGCTGCGTTTGGTGCCATCTCCCTCCCCAAACTCTCCTTCTGTTTTCATGATCCTTCAACCTGCTCTGCTTTTAGTCATCTGACAGCATTCCTCATTTGCTGCAGCTCCGCACTTCCACAGTCATCTCTGTCAACTTGGATTATACTCTGGAATCCCTAAATAATCCACATCAAATGTCTAAATCTTAATACAACTTATTAAAGTGGAAATCAGAACCCTGTGCCATCTGTACCATGGTGAACATCATTTCCATTGGCTCTGCACGAACTGCTCTCTCCCTACCCGCAATTTTTACCTGGTTTGCAGCCAGCCCCGACACTTCAATCAGGGACAGGGACCGGGCAGGAGGGAATGCTTGCAAGGAAACAGTTACCTATCTTCAGGCCATGTGGAAGAAACGTCCCTTGGTTTAAGTTTGCCATCATCAAAACCACATTTTTTCCCTAGGGCAGAGGGACAGGAATGCTTTGCTTTGTGTTATCACTCTAACAAAAACAAAACCCTGCCAAAGCCGTGATCTAGATCTCCCCGGCTCAAGTGTATTGTCCCTGTTAGCTGCAGTGCCACAGAGGATGGTTTCTTTCTTTTTTCAGAAAAATAATATAAAAGACCTGTGGAACACATTTAAAATACTTCAAACCATCTTAATCCATTATTCAGATACAGATTCTAAAAGACGTCTAAAAAGCAGGAGGAAACTCTAACAACGTTTGTGGAAGAACAAATTCATGTTAGAAATACTGACTTCTTTATTGTGAAAGGGAGCTGGGCCACACTTTGCAGATCCAACAGGACTTCAGATAACACTGAGCAGCGCTGAACATTCTCATCAATCGAATAGTACCTGCCCATGCAGGGCCCTTTGTGCTTTTCAAAGTGCATCCACTATTTCAGATCTTTATAAACCCCGTGAAGTAGGCGGGGCAGGTATTATCCCACTTTGCATGTGTGAAAATTAAAACTCAGAGGGTAAAGGAACCAGCTCCTAGGCACAAAGATCTTCAAAGCATCTTCAAAATTCGTAACGCACCATCCCTCGTTCTTTGTTCTGAGCTTTATTTCACCCACACGCGCACACACGTGTGCACGCACATCACCTCAGGTACATAACTCATGTGATTATGATGCAAACATCCCAGAATGAAATTTGGGAAAGGCCCAAATGGTCCTCTGCTGCCAATTTATTCTAGTCCAGCATTTACCCCCAGCTTCTATCATTTCTCTTACCCTTTTAATCCTCACCAGGCTCCAGAGTTACTTCCACTTTTATGCTTATGCAAAAAACACCAGACTAGTTCTCTGCCTCACTGCCCACCTCCTCCAAATCTCCCACTTCAAATCCTAAAAGCCTAGCAACACATCAAAGCTAATGACTGAGTAATCCACAGATCCTCCCCAGTGAATGCCCAAAGGAGTGCTGATTTTCATCAACAGCACAAAGGATACTTTGCAGACCGGTTTCTTTGAACATGAAGGATATTTTATTAAGCTCAAGGTATTTTCAGGGAAAGCTGGTTTATGAAAGGCTTCACTCTGATAGGTCTACCTCTTAGGTCCTCCTTCAACATACACTGTGGGCAAGTCCTGAGCATGGCCCAGGGGCTCAAACGTATAAAGACCAGCTGACTGACCTTCTGAACTTAGGTACAAGATTCAAAATTCTAACTAGTAAAACATAATTCAATCTAATATTCACATTAACTTCATGCTGCTTTGTACTTGGTAGGTTTCCAATTTGATGAATTTAATTCAACCGATTTTTTTCCCAAATCAGTATAACAAAAAGTAATCTGAAAAGAAATTTGCAGGCTTTTAGTTTTCAATCCTACCAGTGAATTGAATCCTACCAATTCCACTTCCCAATATCAATCTATCTCTCACTATTTAGATCATAATCACCACTTCATAACTTTTTGGAGGTCAGACACCCCCTTAAGAATCTGATTAAATCTACAGACTATCGCCAGAAAATTGTACACTTAGAAACACAAAGAATGTTACATACAATTTCTTGGGGTTATGAGACCCCTAAAACCTACCCATCAATCAGAGGGTAAGAATACCTGGTCTGAAAATACAAATGTGTAAAGTTAGGGTAGATGGGGAAATGGAAGACAAGGTTAAAAGAAAAGTGGAAAAGGTTGGAAAGAGGGTGTAGGAGAGGTGGGGACAGCCAAAGAAAGAGGCAGTGACTCCAAAATTCGATATTAAACTGTCCGGCTCCCTCCGCCAAAGTGCTATCACCTCTCAGATTTCATTTGGTCTTTGCAGTAACTCATTCAAGAAAGCAGATCAGGTAGTATGCACTCCATTTTAGGGATGAGAAAGCTAAGTTTAAATTTGTTAAATGAGCTGCCCAAGGTCAAACAGCAGGACATGGCAGAACCAAAACCCTGATCCACACCCTTGGGGGTTTTTTGACACATCACTGGCTCCTAAACAGAGACAGAAGTCAGAGAAGACAGGAAAGAAAGAGTGAGAAAGAAGCTAAGAAAAGAAAAAAAAGGGAACTGGGTGAGGAAAAATAATGTGAATAGTAAAAAGGGAGGCAAGAGAAGAGAAATGGAGATGAGGGTGTACGTAGAGACACTGAGGGGAAAATAAGGACTTTCTGTCATCTGAGATGTTATCACAAGAAACTGTGCTCCAACTTCCAGGTATTATACAAAGGGAGGAAAAATCTATTTTCTCAAATCTTAAAATCTAGAGTACTGTAGGTACCCATGCACATTATGAAAACAGTAAGGAAGCAACAACTGAAGTGAAAGGGGATTAAGAAAGACATAAACAATTCCCCAAAGGAGGCTCGAAAACTTCGGAAACTTCTGTGGAATGAAACCCTGCAGTTACTGCACAGCCCTCACCATCTGGCCTCATTAGCTCTAGACCCAAAACTGACAGAGGGGGTGCTTATCTACAGTTATGTTTTTCTAAAACTGAATCTAAACAACAATCCTTGTTTCTGATACTAGCCTTCCAGAGTCAATGTGGATTATGATTTTTTTTTCATGGTTGTTAAAAGCCACAACTACTGCTTTGGATAAAGTTGATCTGTGAACATTGTCTTGTTAACTTGTGTTTCTCCGAACACAAAATCTGAGATATTGAAATTGTCATCCATGGGAACAGCAAGGCAGCTTAAAATCCAATGGGTAGACACAGTGAAAAAACAGTATTTACACAGAATTATCTCCAACCTAATAGGAGAGACCTTCCTTATGTTAAACAAACAAACAAACAAAAACAAAAAGACAGAAAGAAAGAGTAGCATAGGAAAGAGCATCCCAAAGACCACACACAGTCTCCAGAAAGTCTCTCTGGAACTCTGTCCAGAGTCCACTGGACACTTCATGGGCTTCAAAACAGTGCCTGAAAAGCAAATGTGCACAGTCTTTGTTCCTCTGCCTCAGGCTACAGTTCCCCTGCGGAGACAGGAAAATGGGGTGTGTCGGGTGCAGGCTCTGGTTTCCAAAGTGAGGAAGCATCCAGGTCTGCATTTAGAGACCTTGCTGGCAGGAAGTAGAACATCAACATGTTCAAGATTCACTCTGCCCCATTCTAGGGTTACCAGAGTCCTTTAATAAAAGTACAAAAGACGCTGGTGAGAGCTTGGCTGGGTCACGTTCCCGACCAAAATAAGGAAGGACAACTGAGGTTGAAGAGATTCATTCTCTCCCCCAAAGTAGAAAGTCAGACATCATTTGACAACCCTTCATTACAGACACAAGACATACTGTGTCTGTAATGGGACCATCAGCAGGGCCGCAGTATAAATACTCAGACCCTTGTACCCCGAGGTGGAATGACTGGGTTCTGGCAAAATTTTAAAGGCTAATAACGGGACGGAGGGGTTAGCGGCAGCACTGCGTAATGGGTACGTGGCACCCAGGGGCAGTGTAATGTGTTGCACCATCTTTCTCTGCACACTGTACCCACGCCAGGATTTTCAGGAGTGGATATGGGAACTGCAAGACATGTTTCTTCCTCTGCCCACTTTTTGCTGTGCCCCTGAGAGCTAGAGTCCAGACCTCATCTTCTACAGACACAGGCAACTTGTATAACCCTAGGGCAATATCTCTGCAGGTAAAAGAAATGCTTTTGAAAACCTTTGTGTCAGTGTGTTTTGAAAGCAATTTCTCATTAATAGCCTTACAAAGTACATTTGCATTTAAACATTCAGAACCACCATCATTCTAAAATACAGTACAAAGAAAGCCAGTCTAAAAAATTGTTCATGAAATTGGGTGGGAGGAGAAATTGGGGTAGAGGGAGAAAACACCTAGAAGGAATATTGAAACCAGTGCCCCTAGATCAGTAATGAGCTATTTAGGAACTTGCTGGCAACCTTTAAATAGTGTTTCATTTTAATAACAAATGTCACCGTGAGCATTTTGGCCTGAAAAGACACTGTTTTTAAATAGGTTACCTTCTGAGAAGTTGAGAATAGAGCACCTATGAGCTCAACTTAGAATACACCAAGCAAAACAGAAATATATTTATTAAGATACTGGCTTGATCAGTAAGTACAAATGGGGGAGGGAGGCTGTTTTGTTTGTTAGTTTTGCTTTGTTTTGTGTTGTTTGTGCAGAAATACTGAATTTTAGAGCAGGAAGAGGGTACCTGAGGGAGATCTACCCTCCACACTTGGCTTTTTATAGATAAAGAAACTGAAATCATTTCCTTGAGAAAGTTGTCCTTACACACTGAGATCTCACCTCTATCTAGTATGATGCCAGCCCCTAAGAAGGCTCCACATGGAAAGCTTCCTAAGAAAATGGCCCACTCTTACAATGCTATCTGGGCTGTCATTACACAGGCTTTGTAGTTAGAGAGGGAGGCCAATTCAATGCATGACCAGCACAAGAGCACTGAGCACTAAAGAAGGACCTTGGAGATTATCTTATCCAACTTCTTCATTTTACAGAGGAGAAAAAGACGGCCCAGAAAAATAAGGCAACCAAGCAAGACTCCACATCAGGTGAGAACCGGTTTCCCAACAGTGGCCCTACGGACATTCTTGAGGCCAGATATTTCTTTGTTGTAGAGGGCTGTCCTGTGCATTGGAGGATGTTTAGCAGCCTCTCTAGCCAGCAGCAATCCCCCCCGACAATTGTGACATCCAAAAGTATCCCAAAACATTGCCAAATGTCCTCAGGGAACACAGGGAAAGACAAAACTGTCCCCATTTGAGAACCACTGGGTTGGAAACTGGCATAACCAGTAACCAAATCCCTCACCTCGCCAACCTGGTGCTCTTTCATTATATGATTACTTGTTTTCAAATAAGTATTCCGGAACTAGGAAGAACTGGTTAGTGCATTAAGCCATCACTGACATTGATTACATGTCAAATCATGTTATTAACAAGCTCTTAAGTCTTAAAGATATGAACTAATTGCATTTAGCCATCTAACTGTGTGCACCTGGCACGAGTATAAACACGTATTTGCATGTACACATACATAAGGCTGAAACTATGCAACTATGAGTGTCTCGTTTTTTGGCTGGGCAAAGGATAGTGATGTCATGTTAAAAGACACTTCAGGGAGAAATCGCTCTACAAATGGTAAAATTTCTTACCACCCTCAAACAAATTCACCACGTGTTGTACCTAAATATAGGTCATCATTTTTTTTATTAACAAAAAGGAACCTCACTGTCAAATTGTTTAATCATCTTATTATAAAGATAAGAAACTCAGTCCAAAGAGCTGAGGTTTCCTAAAACCGTGCTTTAAAATCATGCCAGATTCCTTCTTAAACACAGATGAGAAAAATCAGGCATAGAAATTCATAGGACACACAGCTTCTATGACCAGTGGTAGCCTCTGATTTCAGAGTTCCCGTTAACCATGACCTTCCAATATTACCTGTTTCTCTTTTTCCGGTGTTCTCTATTAGAATTTTCTGATTCACTACCACTGCTTGTGTTACAGCGTGAGCGCGACCTGAAAACAAAATAAGAGCAAAAGGAAAAAAAAAAAAACAACCCACATTTATGACAAATGAAAAATTTCAGAAAGGTTCATGTTGGTTCTTTAGAATTAATTTTGCAGTAAAATTACTAATCCAAACATAAGTAGCTGTCGTACCCTCTCCCAGTCAGAGTTTCTCAGTTCAGCCAGGCATCTGAATGTCTACAGAAATGAGAGCAGATTAAAGCAAATGTCGCCATGCTCCCTGAAGGGACCACAGAAACAAATACTTCCAACAGAACTCTGACGTGGAAAAGCTAAAAGCCCCTGGGGTGGACTAAATATGGACACAAAGTCCTGTCAAACCCCTACCTTCATGGAGAAAGGGAGAGTTTATTTCCCCTCCTCTTGAATTTGTGCTGGTCCTGTGACGGATTTTTACCAACAGAAGAAGGTGTAAGGGATACTCTGCCAGTTCTAGGACAGTCTCTTAACAGGGCTGGTAGCTTCTTCTTCCTTCCAGCCACCTAAGTTAGCCAGGTGCAGAGACCACAGACAGAGAGAGGTCCCAGATTGTCAGCCATTCTGCCAGGGACTAGCTAGACTAGCTAACAAACAGAATCACACAAGATATATATGGCTGTTGTTATGTTCAACCACCAAGTTTTGGGTGGTTTTAATGTAGCAAGAGATAACCGAGGGAATTCCCTGGCGGTCCAGTGATCGAGACTCCACGCTTCCACTGCAGGGGGAACGGGTTTGATTTTGATCCCTGGTCAGGGAACTAAGATCCTGCATGCCACCGCACGCACGATGTGGCCAAAAAAAAAAAAAAGAAAGAAAGAAAGAAAAAAAAAGAGATAACTGAGACAGCTCCTCTAAGACAAAAGGAGCAGAAAAAAAGAGAAACTCCTAAGGATGTTAAGAAAGGAAGACTGAGAACCAGTTGAAGACAAAATTGATATTTCAAAGTTAAAAAAAATTACAATACTCTTAAAAAAACATTACAATACTCTTAAAGCAGCCACTAATAAAATAAAACATTTTCCCCACTCCTGCCTCAGGTCTGCGCTGTGCTAACCTGCTAAGCCCCCTCCCTCTCCCTTGACCCGCCTTCCAATTTGTTTTCTTTACCTCCTCCTCTGCTTTAGATCTGAGTCCTCACCACTGTTATGGGCTTTCCTATGGAAAACAAACAAACGAAGACATTAAGGAGAAGAGAAAATTATCAGTTGGCTAAGGAAAGCATACCAAAATGAGTTTCACTTCAGTTAACGTACGTCCCTTACAGAGTCATCCGTTCACCAAACACGGCAGTCACACACATGCTCAGCCCTACAACTGGCCCCAGAAGCATAATACCAACTGGTCTCAAGAAGCCAGCAATCTAGCAGGGGCTACAAACAGACCATAAATAACTATGCACAACGTGTCTGGTAAGTTCCATTCATCCAATGAAGGGGCTCATCTGTAGTTCCTAGGTCTGCAAGTGAAACCAAGTGCTAACCTAATTAGGCCCACCAAACCTTACCTGCCTCGCATGCTTTTTTTTTTGTGGGGGGGAAGTGGGCTGTGTTGGATCTTCATTGCTGCGCACGGACTTTCTCTAGTTGCAGCAAGCGGGGGCTACTCTTCATTGCAGTGCAGTGGGCTCTAGGCGCACGGGTTTCAGTAGTTGTGGCACACGGGCTCAGGAGTTGTGGCTCGCGGGCTCTAGAGCGCAGGCTCAGTAGTTGTTGCGCATGGGCTTAGCTGCTCCGCGGCATGTGGGATCTTCCCAGACCAGGGATCAAACCTGTGTCCCCTGAATTGGCAGGCGGATTCTTAGCCACTGCGCCACCAGGGAAGTCCTGCCTTGCGTGCTTTCAATTGATTTTAAACTAGATGCCCACAGCTTCCTTATACATAACACCTCTGACATATGGGTCACAATAGTAATGGTTGCTTAAGTTGTTTTTCAGGAACTTGGAATTAGTTCTTGCCCAGTTCAGACCGGCTGAAACCACTCACCATTCAACTGGGCCTGCGTGAGTGTCCAATGGATGACCTTTTGATGTCAGAGGGCCAAAACCTCCACCCTCAGAACGTGTGAACTCCAATATTTTTTGAACATGTGTCCTATGAAGAGCCATGAAGCTCGACTACATTTGCACAGACCACCAATTACCTCCCTCTTCTTACCTCCAGTCACCTCTCCCCACGCCTCAGACCACCCTGCCTCTTTATCCCATGAATAGCCCTAAGCCCTATCTTCAGGGAGGCAGATTTGAGATTTGTTCTCCCTTCACCTTGCTTGGCCGTCTCGTGAATAAACTGTTTCTCTGAAGCAAACCTTGGCATCTCAGCATTTGGCTTGCTGCAAAGTTGGGCAAACAAACCCAATTCAGTAACACAATCAACCAAGCCAAGTTCTGCCATAATCTGACATCAGCTCTCACCCAAATGCCCTTTCCAACACCCTGGCCTCCACGTCCCTTGTCATCGTCTCTAATGACCTCTTCACTACAACTCAGCAACCCCATCATGGTCACGCTTTGGACTTTATCATCTGTAACCACCCACAAACACTCTGCTCTCTGACTGAAATCTCCTCTCCTTCCTGAATACCACTTCCTATTTACCTTCAAACAGCTTCGATGGGGCACTCTGGTTAAATATGCGGGCTCTGTAGTCCTGAATGTGAATCCCATCCCATCCATTGTTAAGTTGTGTGATTTAAACAAATTACTTCTCTACTGAGCCTCAGTTTTAATAGTACTTCCCACACAGGGTTTTTATGCGGATAAAATGAATTAATATATTTAAAATGCACAGAGTAGGACCCGGCCCACTGTCAGCACTTAATAAATGCTGGCTATTATTAGTATTACTATTACTGCTTATTCAATGACTTTCATTCTCTCTTTCTTTGACCTCAGTAGTACCATCTCTCTATAGACCTTGCAACTTTCCATCAGTTCCTCACCTTTTTTCGTTCCCTCCCTGACTCAGCTCAGATTTCCATCATCTCAATAACATGTATTCCAGTACTCGAAACTTCCTCCAACTCTGTTTTTTGTTCAGTCTTTTTGTCAAAACCCCAAGTATGGGTGAATCCAACTCTCCAGGTTCTCTGAGCCAGCCGGCAAAAGCTGGCCGAGCAGTGCTGGATGAAGTTACGTAAAAGGGCATATCAGCTACACTACAAATCCATTTGCATAACCTCAAGGAGATCTACAACATGACCCAGCAATCCTACCACCTTTCTCTGATCGAAGTACTCTCAGTTTCTGTAAAGCAGTTTCAAACTCTTTTCACCTCGCAACCCTCTCCTGCTTCAGCAGATGACTTTGTGTTCTCCTTCCAAAGTGAAAAGTAGCCAGCCATCAGATGGGAACTCTTTCCTCTTCCTGTTACCAAAAATAAAACTGACCAACATCTCCCTCTCTTATTTACGGAACTGTCCTTATAATTAAGGTCAGTCCCTTCACCTGTGCCGTGTGGGTCCCATCCCCTCTTATCTACTCTGTGACTGTCATTAACTACCCTCCTATCGCTCACATATATTCAACTTGTCCTCATAGCAAATTCTTTTACCAGCTTTTCAACATTCTCAGGTCTCTCCTATTTAGACATACACATACCTACTTTGACTCCACATCACCCATGATTTCCTGCCCAGTCTCTCCTCTCTCCTTCAAAGCCACACTTCTTGAGAGAGGTGTCTATGCCCTTTGGTCTCCATTTCCTTACCCTTTGTTATACGTGCCTTTGCACTCCAGTCAGGGCAGACATGGCTCTTTAAGGCCACATTCACGACTTTCATTCCCCCATTTTCCTAACATAATTATATCAAATAACATAACATTGATATGGAAACACAATTATATAAGTATTGTTCACAGATGATCTAAACAGTGTTTCGGAACACAATTCCATTCTTGTGTTCTTGGGTTTAAGGTTTTCTTAGCGATGATAACTGCCAAGTTTTCTACATACCTATCAGCTGCTTAGTTTTCCTTGTGCTTCTCACTGACTCTTCATCCCAACTCTGAGAAAACTGCAAAGCTCCTCCTGAGATGCACGAATACTCAGATAATCTGCAAGTTACATTTACATCCCTCCTGGAGCCCTCTGCCCTCCTGCTCATATCTGAACAGCCTGCTGTCTAGCACTGCTGCACAAATGTCACTTTGATTAACTCTCTTCACCATGAACCAGGGAATTCCTTTTGCTTCTGTTGGATGGTTCCCATATTTCCAGGTCTCATGGCCTCTTGTCTTGGTTTTGGTGGAACTTGTTGACAGAGAAAACTGCATGGCAGATACATTATTTTTTTTTGTTTTGAGAGCTGAAATTTCTGACAATGTCTTTATTCTACACATATAATTATGGTTTATCTGGGCACAGAATCCTAAATTGAAAATACTCTTCCTTCAGCATTTTGAAGGCAATGCCTCGTTATCTTCTTTCCCTGCGTTTGCTGTTAAGCAGCCCAATGCCATGATTCTGATTTGTCACCATTCATGCGTGGCCTTTCTTTTCTCTCCCATTTTCCTCCCCGACACCAAGTTTTAAAAATTCTTTCTTAATCTATAATGTTTTGAAATTTAATGATCTTGGTATGGATCTAATTTTTCAATCTAGTATGACAAATACTCAGTGGGTTCTCTCTATAGAGTTAAATCATTCCGTTCTGGGATATTTTCTTGTACTATTTCTTTTTTTTTTTTTTTGTATTTACTATTTATTTAATAGTTTCCTCTCCTGCAATTTTTGTCTTTTTTCCCTTAGAAATTTTATTAGTCAAATGATTGCTATCCAGGTTCGATCATTTTTAATCCTTATTTCCATGGATTTGTTTTGTTTTGTTTTGGTTCTACTTTGGGAAAGATTTCCTTAACTTTATCTTCCAAACCTTCTATTAATTATGTAAAATTCTACCCCACAAATTTAAAATCTGAAAACTCTTATGCACTCTTTCCTTTCAATACCACAGTTTTCACTTTTCTAAAGATAATAAACTTTTTTAGAAATTTTTCTTTGTTTCTTATATTGTCTCTATTTCCTGTGAGCTCCCACACATGCACTCCTAATTGTTGGTTCAGTCTCTGTCTTTCCAAAGAGATGCTATCCTCAAGTGCCAGGTGATTATGGCTCTCTTCGTATTTAAGCATTAGGCATGAAAAAGACTGGAACCCTCTGGATGGTGCAGTGCATGTTAACTGAGGGCCTCACTGCAATGTGGAGCTAAGTTAAGTGGGTAGTCTCAACCATTTCATTGGAGGGTCCTTTGAAAGCTGCTATCTGTAGGCCTTTCCCCTAGTATCTGTCCATATCCTACAGTGAGATTTTCTAATCTCATGCCTAGGAGATATAAACCTGGCTTCTAGCAGTCTGGGAATGAAGAGGGACGGAAGCTATTTAGTAACCAGATTCTTCACTCTCTTGATTTTTCACATGGGCACAATTTCACTAACTCTTTTACAAATTAATCCTCTTCAACTAAAGCAAATAAATGCTAAAGTTTCTCACAGCTCTATCACTGGCTTTGTCTTTGCATTCTATCCATACTGTCTATCTAGACAGCCTCAGTTCTATTTCATATTTCAACTAACACCTACGAGAAATCTATATTTCAGTCCAGATGGCTAATCTAGCTCCTGACTTATATCCAACAATCCATGTAAATGTTGCATGTGGACTTCTCAAAGGTACCACAAATTCAACTTATCAACAACCAAACTCAGAGCTATGCTTTTTGAGCCTGTAATGTCCAGGTGGTTCTTATTTCAGTACATCACACCTCAATCCATGAAACTGCACAAGCCTGTACTCATTCTTGACATCTGTCACTCCTTCACCCCTCATTTTGGTCCTTCTAGTCCCACTGCTTTTACCTCCTACAGGGTCGCAAAACCATTCACTTCCTTATATCTCCACATCACCACCTTAGCGCAAGCTCCCATTCTCTCTCTCCAGGACTCATATGCTGCCTGATCTATTTCCCCTACTACCTTCTCCCACCTTCTCTCCACAGGACAGTAAGGATCACCTTTACCCAATACAAATGCAACTGTGGTATCACCCCCTTAGAAAAACCACTGGTCTAATAACCAAAATCCTCAACAAAGTCCAGGCGTCTTTTTTTTTTTTTTTGCGGTTCGCGGGCCTCTCACTGTTGTGGCCTCTCCCGTTGCGGAGCACAGGCTCCGGACGCGCAGGCTCAGCGGCCATGGCTCACGGGCCCAGCCACTCCGCGGCACGTGGGATCTTCCCAGATCGGGGCACGAACCCGTGTCCCCTGCATCGGCAGGCGGACTCTCAACCACTGCGCCACCAGGGAAGCCCTCCAGGTGTCCTTTGAGATCTGGCCTCATCTTTCTCTCTGGGCTCATTTCCAACACATTTCTCTTCACTCAGTGCTTGAGCAACACTGGCTTTTCAGCCTTGCTCCACACTCTGTTCCATCCCAAGGCCCCTGAATATGTTGCCCCCGTTCCTGGAATGATCTTTTCTCTTCTTGCCTGCTCTGGCCTCAGCACGCAGCTCAAGAATCCAACCTCAGGGAACACTTCCCCGACCTCCTTGACTCAAGGAGTCAGCAAAACTTCACCTATTGGTGCTGGTTACACAAGTGTTTGGTTTGTTAGAATTTATCAAGCTGTTATACCTGTGATATGTGTACTTTTCTGGAGACATGTTAGGTTACAATAACAAGTTCTTATAAATCCCTCTAAGCACCCTATTAACTCCCCACTCAAGGACATAGAAAAGTTATAACTGCATAGGCATTTGTGTGATTCGTGTATTTCTTCCCCAAATTGTAAGCTCCCAAAGGGCAGGGACTTTCTCTAGTGCTGTTTAACACAGTGCCTGGCATAAAGTAGGCACTAATTAACATTTCTGAGTGTGAAAATGGACAGGGGTGAAAATAACTTGTACTGGCTAGGAAGTATGCTAGCCTTCTTCTTCTAGAACAGGACTGCTTAAACAAGCAGGCTTCAGGGTCTCCATGAACCTTGAAATATTCTATGAAAATCTGTACGTGTATTTAATTAAGTACTTTTTCCTCCTCCGGAATGAATCCAACATTTCATCAGATTCTCAGAGAGTTTTATCACCCAAAAAGGTTAAGGATGAGTGTTCTAGACCCAGCTAGAATTTGATATATTTATCCATTTAATGACAAACAACTGGCAAAATAGAAAATTTTGATATGTTTTGCAAAATATGTTATCCTGGCCATGCACTGCAAAATAGAATTTTCTATTATTTTTTTTTGTTTTGTTTTTGTTTTTTTTGTTTTTTTGTTTTTTTTGTTTTTTTGTGGTACACGGGCCTCTCACTGCTGTGGCCTCTCCCGTTGCAGAGCACAGGCTCCGGACGTGCAGGCTCAGCGCCCATGGCTCACGGGTCCAGCCGCTCTGCGGCATGTGGGATCCTCCCGGCCCGGGGCACGAACCCGTATCCCCTGCATCAGCAGGCGGACTCTCAACCACTGCGCCACCAGGGAAGCCCAGAATTTTCTATTATTAAATTTAAGTCCTTGAGATTTCTCCATGCTGATGACAAATCTCGGTTTTAAATGTCAGAGTTTATCCAGCTATGCAGGGATTTGTGCTCAAGGGCAAGGTAAATATGTGTGAAAATAAAACAAGACTGAGAAGGACAGGGCAATTATAGGGCATTTAGAGGGGAAAGAAACAAAGAATGAGCTCTAGCTCTTTATACCAACATGCAGCAATGTCTAGTCTCCTCAAAACACACATGCCCAATAAGAGACCTTTCAAGTACCACACAGAACCAGACAGAGGCCCTGATGCTCAGACAAAAAGACTCTCTATAAAATCAAAAGCCTTTCCTCTGGATGGTGCCAATGAAAGGATCCTCTGTCCACGCACCACAATTACTTCTCTGTATTTCACAGGAAGCCAGCAGAAAACGTATCTCAGTAAAAAAGTCATTAGGTCTGGATTTGGGAATATGTGTGCTCCCGACTATTTCAAGCAATTTGTTCGGGGGAAAAAAATGTAAATTTTTATGAATAATGTAAAAACTTGATAAATTCATTTTCAAGCATATTAAAATAAAAATGACCATCTGCTCAATGTGTGTAATTATTTTATTTAGGGAATGCTGAAAAGGTACACTAATAATTTAGGATGAAAAACTATAAAAACCTATCTATTTAATAATCAAACAGTGCCAAATTCTTAATATATTTAGCAGTTCCCACTACCCACATCCCCTGAACACATATATACACACAAATACACTTTAAAGTGTTTCCCAGTGATGTTGCCTTGATTTTAAGTGTTGTCCAAGATGAACCAATCGTTGGTAGGGAAGGGGGGCAGAAAATCTCTTCCCCTGCCTTAAGTGATGACTCATTATCCCTGCCTTTTTCAGATGTACAGACCTGGATCCACTTCTAGACTGGAACAGTTACCCGCAAGGAACAGCTACCATTTTCTCCCCAAGCCTGTTTTCTCATCTGTAAAAGTGAGATAATAATGCTGGGCCAGGGATTTTCCATCGGTTCTCAGTCCCATCTGGACCCACTGCTAATCTCCCCTGTATTGCCAAGACCGGAGCCTTAATATCACATCTTCCTGGATTCCTTTGCCACTTAGGCACTCAGGAGAGATTTGAAGTCAGGAGGAAAGGGCAAGTGATTTTGCTTCTAGCAGCACCTGTGGCACCCACTGTTGCACTCCTTACAACTGGGGGTTCCACAGTGTTAGCTATGGCGGTGGTACCTCTAGCAGTGGCAGCAAGAGTCACTCCTACAGTGGCGGAGCCCCGGCAGTGCCAGCAGCAAGTACCCGAGGGCCAGCTGAAAGGCGGAAGCAGCCTTGACTCTCTGGGTGACACCCTGTCTCTCCTCTTACTCCTGGCTGCACAGTGTCCAGGTGGCAGACGTGCACCACTCTCTGCCTTTTGCTCCTTCAGTCCTGTCCATGTTTGTGTACCAATCCCTGCATTAATCCCTCTCTGCTGGAAAGGCCTAGTGACTGAATGATATATACACCAATTTCTATAGGGGTATCATAAGGATTAAATGAGATAACACATAGCAAGTAATCTGCTCAGTACTTGGAACATGGTAAATGGAAGCTATTTTTCCATTATTCTATCTAATCGTGTTGCTCATGATCCAGCTCCCCCTTCTCAGTCCTACTAGGTGAAGGTGATGACCTTTCCCTTCTTAATCACCAAAGGATTTCAGTGAAGTTGGACCTGGTTTGAGAAAGCTGGGGATGAAGACCCTGGGAAACTGGCAGAAGTAGAAGACATCAAACAGGGATGCACCAGCAAGTGAGTACGAACAAGGGCAGAGAAAAGAGAGGGGCTTCTGCTTTCTAAATCTACAGTGTATACAAAAAGAACCTTGACAGTTATCTGAAAACATGACCTGAATTTCTCATAATTATAAGTCACTTGTAAAATACTATTTATGTAGGTACACAAAGTAAAACACAGTCCCCATCAGGTAGGAATGAAATGAATTTCTCTGGTAAGTGATTTCTAGGTCTTCCTCTCTTGGACCTGTCATATTGCCCAGGCTGCTTTGCAGAGACAGTCCAAAACTGCTAGATATGAATTTTTTTTAGTTAAGTACACACACGCAAATATAATCACACAAACAATGTGACCTGCTGGGTAAAATGTAACAGGATTCATTTTCTCTGTTCTTTGAAAGGGGTTTTACTCAAGTTTAAGCAACAATATCAGTCCTGAGAGCAAAGCACTCAGTCTCCACTAAGAGATTTCTCTCTAAACATAATCCTATCTTCTCAGATCAAAACATTTAAATCTTTTATATATTAATATGTATCATTATACAATATATATTATATACACTACATATTATATATACAATATCTTTTCTCAAAATACATTATATACATTTTTTAAAATGTAGTCTTAACTACAATACAGAAAGCGAGTTCCCATCAATATTTCATGAAATTATTCTCTGAAACTCTGGCTGTTTAAGAGAAATGCTTCAGGACCCCTAGCTTATTTTATCTCAATTAAAAACAAAACATAAACATATATCCTTATTGTGAAGCAATTATACTCTAATAAAGATGTTTAAAAAAAAAAACCCGAAAGCATAAGCTCTCTGTTACCATGGGGAGACAAACAATCATGATACTATGAGAGTAACCTGTGATTAAAATGCGGCTGGGATCCAGAGCTTCTGTTGGGAATTTAAAACCAAGGGTCGTTCAGCTTACCTCCTCCTGGTGGGCTGTACAGAGTCATGGTCGCTCCCACACGAGGGGTTTCGGCGGCGTGCATAGGGGAACTTGGGAGATCTCGTGCGGTCGTTCGGGGAGTTGTAGAGTCCGCTGGAGTGGAAGAGGAAAGGTCAATGATGTCCGCAGAGGGCCTGGAGGAGCAACACCCTAACCTGGATCTAGGGAAGTGTTCATGACTGCACATTTGTTACTGCCTGGAGAATACTGGATCATGAGCACATGGTTCTCTTTGCTGACAAGATTTCTTGAAAGAAAAGAGAAGTAAACAAATCATAAAAATCTTCATTTTGCAGGAACGGGTTTGTCTCACTGGTCTTCAACAGTAAGAAACCAACACACACAAATGATGGCAATAACAACAACAATCCACACTTACAATGAAACCACCACATGCCAGGTGCTGCCTGAGCTTTTCTCCAGATCAACCCTAATCACCAAAGTACAATTATTAGACCCATGTAGCAGAAAAGAAAACAGAAATACAGAATGTTTAATTAAGCAGCCAAGTAGAGTAGCTAGGAAAGAGGCAGAGCTAGAATCTGAACCACTGTGTGGTCAGACCTGGAACCACCATAACTATATGGCCAGTAAGTTATGATGCAGGTCTGCTCCTGGTATGGTAGTTGTGAACAAAAGAAACTAAATATTTCTATATTTCTAGGAATAAAGGTCTACTAGAAGCATTATTCATGAGCTATAGTTTTCAACTCAAGTTTTTACAAGAACTATGAAATTGGGAAAATTACCATTTATATGTCATTTCGCATATTCTAATGACCACCAAGCCATCCTAATGCTCTTTCAGGCAGTTTCTTAGTATATACAAATTTTCCTTTCTGTCTTTCCAGGAGAAAGTTTCACGTTAGGACACATCCTGTTGACCTCTACTTCAGAAGTTCTCGGTCACACAGATTTAGGAATCTGACTGACTTGTCCACAGTTAGTCATCACCAGCCACAAAGCAGTTGGATTCCATTATTTAACAAGCTGCAATTGCTAACCCCTTTTATACTGTTCTCCTTTATAAAAACAATGATTCTCTTTACCTCTGGGGGCCATTTTCTTCCCACGGCGCATGAGATTTGCTTCTTTGGGTAACAGGGCTGTTTTCATTCTTTGCTTTCTTAAAGCTTTAATTAAAAAACAAAAAGAGTGTAGAAATTAGCTAGAAAATAAAAGGAATTAATTAACTGGAAAATAAAAAGAAATTAACTCACATACTTATTTCTTCAGTAAAATTATTTAACAAATGTTTTTAAATGTGTTTTTATTTATACCTGTGACTCATTCCAGAAAGAATATAAAGTGGCTAACTTAATTTAAAAAAATACTTGTTTCCAGCAGTACTTTGGGGGTCTCTTTTCCCCTTCTTTCTTTCTAGTTTTACTTCTTTATGTCAACCAAATGCCGAGTCATCAATTGTTAAGAACCTTTCTAAAGAGTCCACCTGCAGGACAGGAAAAAAGGGCACCAGCAAGCCAAGAAAAAGAGGCTGATGAGAAAGGAAAGTTGAGTATCTGGGCTCATGAAGCTGGCTCCTTCTTTTCAGCAGAGGTCAGAGACCGCTGGCTTTGGCCTTGGGTCTGAATCTATGCAGGCTGGTCAGCTCTGGGCAGGTTCAGGCTACCGGAACTGACTTTCTCTGCCCCCAGCTTCTGCCATATCTTGGCTTCATCCTTCCAAATCAGAATGACTTTCAAATGCTATTTCCTGACCTAGTATTATCTTTCTGCCCTAAGAATGTAAATATAACTGAGTTGTTATTCAATCCCAACAAATTGTTTTAGAAACACATGGGAGACACAAGGAAAGGATTCATCAGAACTCTTCTGTCACCAGGGGAGTAGGGGAGGTGTGTCACCTCTCACTTCCCCGGGAGACTCCACTTCAGAAAAAGATAGATCTACTTAACTCTTAATCCACTTTTAACCCTGGCTTTTTGAGGAATCCTCTATTTAATAGTCCTGGAATATAGTCATAGCAGAGTTCTTTGTAACAGTCAAGAAAGAGGAGAGAGAAAATAACAAGGTCATTTCAAAAAATGAAAATAAACTTGTACCCTAGCATACTATATTCATATAGCAATTAATACAACATAAGCTTAAAAAATTAGATATTTGACAAAGGCACGTAACAGACCATTAGTAGATAGTAGGTATGTTTTACTTATATATGAGCAATATATTACTCTTATAAAGGTTAAAAAATATTTGGAAGATCAAATTTCTAAAGTAAAACCTCACTTTTGAAATGAGGAAAAGTAATAAATATGGTAGATTTAATACAACAGTAGAGAGTTTGAGTGTGTTTAATAAATCAGAAAGAAAAGAGAAAAGGGAGATTGAGAAATGCAGTAGGGAGATGAAAGGGAAATTGAGAGAGCAGCGAAAGAATAATGAAATCCTGGGGGGCAAATTAATTGCATTCACTGACTGAGCTATTTCTCATCTGAAACTTGAGTAGGAAAATTTGGCGGCCCTTCAGGTATCAGTCCTATGGGCAAGAATGCAGTTACAGAGGGGATTGAACTCCTGGGATCTGAATTTCATGCAAGATTACTGTTCTTATGTTGGGCTTACCATAAGCATATCCTGTACATACAGATTAAGATGACTCACTAGCCACAGCCGTGAGGCTGACTAAGGGAAGCACAGTAAACGAAAGTGTAGGCAAAAGCAAAGAACTTGTCATTCCAAAAAGAAAACCTGTACAGGGAGTGTCCTGTAACTAAACAAAACAAAATGATGGCAAAACCCTGGGGACACCCTGCAACTCTGAGAAATTTCATAACTTAGAATTGTTTTGCTGAGAAATCATAAACTATATCCCTCCAAGTAACAACAACCCAGTTGAATGAAAACACCAGCATTTACTAATGAAAGATGGAGTAGATGATCTAAGAAGTCTCTCAAGGTCATGTATTTCTGACTGCTTGGACTTCTCCATGATGCATGTGGAGCAATCTCTATAGAGGAAGTGAGCTGATGAAAGCTACTTATTGTATGTGTAACATCCTGTTCCATGAACATAATTCGAGATAGGAAAAAGTGATGCTGAAACAGCGTCTTAACAGAGAACAAGGCTGATCTTTCAGGGAAACAATCCACATAATATATTAAGAGAAGGTCTTTCTGCTGGGGGAGGCTGCTGGGAAAATTGGTGCACAGGACCATGATGACTCTTTATACATATGCAATCACTGCCTTCTGAAACCCTGTGCCCCTAAATGCTATAAACCCTCTTTCTAGGGCCACAGTTCAATGCATCGCTGTAATGAACGCAGTACATTGAACGTGAATATGATCTACTTTACTTCCCAGGTCCCTCTGAGTTAGTCCATTATATCATGCCATTTAAAAAATCCCATGGAATTTTCACTCTGCTCAGAGAAGGCAGACCACACACTATCTGTGACTTTATCACGCTATGACAGCAGGAGCATTTCCTTCAAATGAGAGGGACATATCCTGATGTTTTATATTTCACTGGCATTTTAAAGTGTTCTTTGGCCCACAGAATTTTTTTCATCAAAAGTACTAGTTAATTATCAGAGTGAAAAGATTCTTAACCTTGCCAACAGAAAAAAAGCATTTCTGTGACAGCATATAGTGGTGTGTCCTTTCAGTTAACCGACTGACCTTTTTATTGGTGAAGGTGCGATAATTTTAGTGGTTCCTTCATTTTCTCCATTTTCCATGTTTGCAGTTACCCGATTTATGCTGTCTGATCCTAGTAGCAAAGAGGGGAAAGAAAGAGATAGTGGAGAAGAAAAGAAAGGAGATAGTGGTCAGAAAAACACAAAGAAGCAAAAACATATTTTTAAATGTAACTTTAGGGATGTCATGGCACACTGTATTGATAAATTTTAATTCCAAATGCATAATGAATTGCCCAATAAATCTGAGTTACTATTTTCTGAAATGTACTAAGCCCTCAACATAACAATGTCCAAAGGGGTCTAGGTTATGGCACCACTTCAAAATGGTACCTTTTGAGACTTTAAGAGTTAAAAAAGTCCCCACATCAACTGTTAAACTAAGAATCTAAGATATTTAGTACTATTATATTGGAATGTAAGCCATTCCAATCGGTCCTTGATAACTACGTTGTAAAAAAGTTACTGTTTCTTGGCATGCCATGACAACCCTCATTCTCAATCCAACCTACCCAAAATATTTTGAACCTGAAAATATTCCAACTCATAAGGCAAATGGCAAAACCAGAGTAATATAGACGTGAATTGTATCACTCACATAAAAAAAAAGTTTTCAAATGTGTTTTTTAATGTAAATATCCCTTAAGGTCTAAAACTGACTTTTTAAAAGCTTTTATTCCGCAGATTTGCATACATGCTAGATGAACCAGCAGAGGGAGCCCCCAGCAGACACAATGTTGGAAATCATGATCCAAATAAAGTGCAGCAGATGGGTCCAACCAGGAAGTCTGGATCCCATTCTTGGGAGGGAGGTAGATAAGCCTTCAGGGGTGAGATGTGCAGCACTGATGAGTTGTCTTCTTTTCTCCAGCGGCGTGGCCCTCACTCTGGGAGGTACAGGGGAAACCAGGGAGGGGATGTCCGAAGCCCTTGTTCAATTAACCATGTGGCAGGCAGGTGTGTCTTCCTCAGAAAGGCATCTTGTATGTCCACGGATCAGGTCCTTCAATCCAAAGAGTAATCACCCCTAACGGTTTTCGAGTCGTGAGGTGAGTCTGTAATACTAATAAGAGCTAATATTTACTGAGCACTTAACCACGTGTTGGGTGCTGCCCCAAGTACTTCCGGGTCTTTTTAATTATATAATCCTCAAAATAATCCTCTAAGGTAGATACTAATATTATCCCCATTTTTAAAGATAAGAAAAACAGGACTTTGCCAAGGTCCCAGAGCTCATGAGTGGGGGGGGGGCAGGGGAGCAGCTTTAAAACCCAGCAGTCTGGCTCCTGAGTCTTAGCTCTAAGCCACCACAATACACAGCCTTCCATGACCACCTGCACCTCATCCTCAAAAATCAGTCTAAATTAAGGGTCCACTGGGAGAAACAGACTCTTTAGAAGTGAAAAGAATGTCCAATGAGGGGACTTCCCTGGTGGTCCTGTGGGTAGGACTCCGTGCTCCCAATGCAGGGGGCCCGGGCTCGATCCCCGGTCAAGGAACTAGATCCCGCACGCATGCCACAACTAAGAGTTCGCATGCTGCAACTAAGACCTGGCGCAGCCAAAATAAATAAATTAATTTAAAAATATTAAAAAAAAAAAGAATGTCCAATGAGAAGAATATTTAATAGCCAACTAAGAGAAGAATTCTCTCTCAAGGGCAACCAACGCTGAAAGACAACAAGAGAAACAAGTGAGCACCCCCAAGTTGGCCATTCCCTCCAGAACACTTGGAGGCAGGTTTGGCTACTCATCAGGAATGATAAACATTAAGACATACACCTTGAACACAGAAAGAAAACAGTGGTTTCAAATAAGAGCTCCCAAAACTATTATTACAAGGAATTTGACATGGATTCAACATCTGCATTTTGTTCCTATTCTGGAACCCTGAAATGAAAAGGTGAACCTGGAGATATGTGGCATTAAAGGTACGCTCATGTGGGAGCAACATTCAGAATCCAGGCATTAGAAAACAATAACATTGAGATCTACGGGAAATTTCACCAGGTATAATAAGTGGAACACAACCAACTCACGTGAACAACCCCATGTGCTATCAGACATCAGAGTGGCCAGTCACTGTCTATTTTGCCATAACCCTTAATAAAAATCACCTAGGCAGATTCCCAAAATTTCAGGTGCAGATTTCAGATGGAGCTGCTTCTCAAAACTGGAATTCCATGTGGTATGGCCCCGGGACAGTGGCAGGAGGGATTAATTCATTTGTGCCCCAGACAGAATTACCCCAACATCATATATTTAATTGTTTTGAATACATGTTTTTAAAATGTGGTATTGTTTTCAGCAGGTATTACTAATTTATACTGCAAGGGACCTTCATGTACCCAAGGCTATTTCCCAGGCTGAGCAGTCTTTTCTTTCTGTTTCTTGGCTTGTTTATTTTTTGTTGGAGTGTAGTTGATTTACAATATTGTGTTACTTTCTGCTGTACAGCAAAGTGAATCAGTTATACATATACACATATCTAGTCTTTCATTACAGAGCACTGAGTAGAGTTCCCTGTGCTATACAGTAGGTCCTTATTAGTTATCTATTTTATATATAGTAGTGAGTATATGTCAATCCCAATCTCCCAGTTTACCCGTCCCTCCCTCTCCCGCCTGGTAACCATAATATTGTTGAGCAGTCTTAGTCTAACAACCTGGGGGAAAGTGAGGCTGCCTGATCACTTTCACCTGGTTTCCTTCCGAAGCTTCCAAAAACTTAATAAACAGGTAGATCAAAAACTGAGCATTATCTTAAAATAGAAAAATTTCAAACTATGTATGCATGCGTTTTTTCTTAAAGAAACCAACATTGGGTTATTCACAATATCTAAATCATAATTCTTGACATCAAACACTAAATCTATGGTTTTCCCAAAGAATTTCAGGAAAAAAAATCACACACAAGCTCTCTCTCAGACACTCACAAACACCATAGCCAGGCTTCTTCAAAATAAACTGTTTGACCGACAAGACTATTTTACTAACATAAAATGGTATATATGTTAGTCACATAACTCTCATATACACATCATAACTAGATAGGGTAATACAATTTAATTTATGGCTCTTTTATATTCAGAACAGTGTACTACCAACCAAAAAATCCGTTTATATGTATTTTCCTCCTCTACAGCTATGTGAACTGGACAAGCCTATGGTGTAAAAGCCTTACTAGGAAAACAGACTATAAGGAGAAAAGCTACTTACAAGCCTTAACTCAGTGGGAGCACTTCTGAAGTATCCATTCATATAATATTCATATTTAACTATAAATTACTCTATTCTGTTCATGAACGTAGGGTTCTTAAAAAGCCCTAATTAGGCAATACTTATTAGCTTTATATTACTAAATGTGCACTTAAAAGTAATAACTACTTTTTAAATTTTATTTTACTTTATTTTCGGCTGTGTTGGGTCTTTGTTGCTGCGCACGGGCTTGTCTCTAGTTGCGGCGAGCGGAGGCCACCCTTCTTTGTGGTGCGCGGGCTTCTCATTATGGTGGTTTCTCTGTTGTTGCAGAGCACGGGCTCTAGGCACACAGGCTTCAGTAGTTGCGGCGCGTGGGCTCAGTAGCTGTGGCTCGTGGGCTCTAGAGCGCAGGCTCAGTAGTTGTGGCACATGGGTTTAAGCTGCTCTGCAGCATGTGGGATCTTCCCAGACCAGGGATCGAACCCGTGTCGCCTGCATTGGCAGATGGATTCTTAACCACTGCTCCACCAGGGAAGGCCCAATAACTACATTTTTAAAACACTGTATTTTAACCATTGTCCTAATTATGTTAAATGAGATTTTTTTTTATAATGCTACCGTTTAAGAAGAAAGCTAAGCAATTAAGTTAGGTTATATATTGCTTACTGAAATCCACAAAGGTGAGAGAGATGGTTATGCATCATCTAGGTTTATTGACTCCATTTTGCTGACATGCACTAACTGCCTTCCTTTTCCAAATGTTTCCTCCCCTCGTCATCCCACCTTCCAGAACCATCCCCCCTACATTAGCTCAGATTCTTGGACTAGAGAGAAGAGGTGATCTGACAAACCAACCACACTAAAGGGCTCATCTCTTCATGTATTAATTAGTCACAGAATAGTTCCTTTCTTTTTTGGCTCCATCGGGTCGTCGTTGTTGCACAGGCTTTCTCTAGTTGTGGTGAGCAGGGGCTACACTTCGCTGCAGTGCGCAGGCTTCTCATTGTGGTGGCTTCTGTTGTTGCGGAGCACAGGCTCAAGGAGCGTGGGCTTCAGTGATTACAGCACACGGGCTCAGTAGTTGTGGCACGCGGGCCCTAGAGTGCATGCGTTTCAGTAGTTGTGGCGCACGGGCTCTAGAGCGCAGGCTCAATAGTTGTGGTGCACAGGCTTAGTTGCTCCGCAGCATGTGGGTTCTTCCCAGACCAGGGATCAAACCCGCGTCTCCCACATTAGCAGGCGGATTCCTAACCACTGCGCCACCAGGGAAATCCCATAGTTCCATTTTAAAGAGAAAAAGGAAGAGCCAAATATTAACTAAAATAATTAACTGATAACAATGGAATTTCAGGCGTTGCTCCAGGAGAAATTTTGAGGCTGAAGAAATCGTTTTTCACCACTCCTTTTTCATTGTAAATTATAATGGACCACCAGAAAAGAATATAACATACATATATGAACAGTTTAACAAATTTATTATAAAGTGAACAGCTATTTAACTACTACCCACGTCAAGATATAAAACATTACGGGAAATTTTTCTACACTACACAATCACTCCATTTGGTGTAACTCTTCCTTTCAGATAAGGCCAAACAGTTGTTTTCCATCTAAAATATCTAGAAACACAAATTATCATGTACATATTTCATAAAATATTAATAATACACATAATGAAATTATTAAAATTTAAAATTATTAGTAAAGTGAATAGGCCCTCAAAATCTTAATAAAATGAAGGACATATCATTGTGCTCCCGTGATTGCCAGCACAGTGTCTTATACATGGTGATACTCAGTGAAGGTCTGTTATTATAGAGGATGTATTTCTGTTTCTACTATTTTTTCCACTAGAAGGGAAAATTCAGGATAATGATATTATGTTTAAAATGTGTCAAAACCAAGACAAAAAAAATATATATCTGGATGTGGCCGTATGGGAAATTCAGGATGAGAGATGACATGCACCACATCCTACAAGCCTGGGCTACTTCTTAGAGCTTTAAAAGCAGCCTTCCACCATAGCATGCAATTCTTTTCCACTCTTTTAAATGAAAGTCACAGGTTACCTACAACAAAGGTCAGTTATTGACATGTGGTTACTAAGGCTTCTAGGTTAATCTGTATTTTATTTTACATAAAATATCAACACTAGCAAGACCAGTTAGGATTAGAAGCATCCAGTTCACTTTCCATATTGTTCACACTAAAAAGACAAAGGACTTGGGACTTCCCTGGCAGTCCAGTGGTTAAGACTCTGCACTTTCACTGCAGGGGGCAAGGGAACATCCCTGGTGGGGGAACTAAGATCTTGCATGCTGCACGGCACGGCCCGGGCAGGGGAAGAGACAAAGGGCTTTATTCATGAGACTGGTCACATGTGGAAGAATAAGTTTATCAGGAGACTGCTATAGTTTATTAAGGAGCCAAATCTAGCTCATGACCTGTGATCATTTTTGTCTCTGGACTGTTAGACACTACAGCTTAATATGGGTACACACAATTCCCTACCAGTTAGGCAGCAGTGCAGTGCCAGTGTCCACAGCTCCATGGTCTTGTCTGTTAATTTTTTAACACCCTATACGCAAATGATTCCAGCCTGTGTGCACCGGACCACAACCAGACTATTGTGTGGTTTGGCTCTGTTCACGATTGAGCGCCCTCATCGTAAGTGACCCTCGCCTTTGGATCAAGAAGAGTGGCTGTCTGAAACAGAATCAACTTTCCCAGGATCTGTTTAGCTACTTGGTCTGGGGGCAATTCTTAAAAGTCAACCGGTGATGTCAAGATTTCAAGATGTGGTGCTGAATCCATATGGATGTTCAATTACAAAAACACTTTGCATTTAAATAGTATTATGAGTTTCACAAAGTTCATAGCTCAGTTTTACACCTGTCAACCTTAGTTAAATGATTGATGTTATTTAAATTGCCATTGCTTTGAATTTACAGAGTAGGCATGGAGGATGAACGTGTGACATTAAAAGAAAAGAGAGAATGCCTTCTTCTGTTAAATGGGGAGAAGAACAAATAGCCAATAAGTTAAGCTGCATTGTAATATATACATGATTTCATTTTTAAAACTCTCAAATATGATACATTTGTAAACTTTGAGGTTAAATTTCATCTCACTTATTTTCATTTTCTTTTCTGATCTATGTTTTTAAAACACTGTATCTGATGCTTGAGACAAATAATCAGGACAGATTTTAACTATTCCCAGCACAACAGATTATTAGGTTTCAGTAAAGACAATCTGATTTCATATTATCTGACTCAGAATGACTTATCAGAAGAAATGTGATATTCATGAATTAAGAATGAGCTAATAACTGGAAATACATTTTAGCTCTCGTTTTCACACTGACAGTACAAAATCACTTTGCCTTGGTTTCACCAACTTTAGACTGGGTTACTATGAAAAAAATGGCAGATGGTAGAGCAACTTAGCAAAAATAAAACATATTTTTCTAACACCACGAATTACAGTCAAACAGTAAAATGACCAAGGAAACCTCACATATATTCATTTTTTTCCCCTATCATCATGAAAGGTTTTATATTTAGCAGAACTGACACTTGTGAAATTACGTAAAACACAATTAAATTTCAAAACACACGATTTGGAAAATAAAAGTGTTTCAGTGTCCAGTGGCTAATTTTTTAAAGTTCAAATGCCTGACATCAGCCCATTCATCCCAAAGAGGCAGCCTGCTTCTGTTTCTGTATTCAAAAATCCCAAGGGTGATATTTAAACAGTTACTTCTTTACCATAAACATACAGACTTTTAAGACACTGATTTTGCTACATGTCAACTGCAAGATCAAACAAGGCATTCTACTAGAAAGCTGTAGGGTAGATTATAAAGAGTGGGTGCAGATGAGAAAGATGCTAGGAAAATATGTCTGTGCATGAAAGATCCCTTCCCTGGTTGGTCTGCTTCCAATTTCTTCTTCCCTGACGCAGCACTCTCCTGGATCCCTCTGCTTTCCTCATGACCAAAACGGTCAACTTGGGAGCATGAGATGAAAGCACTTCATCCTCTGCCGGAGCTACAGAGGCACACACACTGAGAGATGGTCGCAAACACACTTCCTTGCAGGTCAGAAGGCCAGGTTCAAAACCAAGAAAGGCCCTTCTCAGCATCTGTTTACTCCCTCAGGCCCTCAGAGTAGAACGAAAGGGCTGTACCAACTGAAGAACTTCAGGCCCTCAGAGTAGAACAAAAGGGCTGTACCAACTGAAGAACTTGTGATCTACACCTGCGTATGCTTGAGGGGCTGCCAGATGCACTAACAGCAGAGGGGAGCCCGTCTTTCCTTTCAGCCCTCCTAGGCCCAATGCCAACACCTCTCTGTGAATGGTTGCCTGGAAGCAGGAAGTGTGGCAAATCTCTTAGATATCAAGTTTTTTCTTCCTGTGATAGGAGGACACAGTTTGAGGGAAGAAAACGGAATAAACGCTCACATCCTATCCCAGTACTCTCTTGTACTCCCCCCAGCCTACCACCCCCAACCCCCATCAGCGACACAATTTAGAGCAACATACCACAAACATTCTCCAGCCATCTTTTCTCAAGCCCCCCATTTATGCTCACTTGGTCTAGGACAAGTGGACAGTTCCACACCTGACCTAAAGTCGGTTCTGTTCCAGAGAAGTGCGCTAGGCCACTGCTCTAGAGGTTTTATTTGATGTAATTACAGTAGTATATAAAGTATATACAAATACAAAATACATATAATTGTGTGTAAAGATCACTTTAAAAAGGCTTATTTGACTCAGGCAAAACTGAGAAAATTTTTGGGTTTTTCTGCTTCCATATTTGAGTTCATATCTAGGAGGCCTTAACTCGGGGTTCTTTAAGCTTTTTACACAAGTACTCACTAAAAGAATTTGAAAAATGATGTACCTCAGTGCATGTCTGTAAGATGCTATCTAACATTTTGCATCAAAAGTTTAAATAGTACCAAAGGATGCCATTTGCAGCATACAGTAAATATTGACATTTTAAAATGTAACTGTTTCCAATCTCTATGTTCATAGAGAACAGTCTGGTGGTTGCCAAGGGGGAAGGAGCTGGGGGAGGGATGGAGTGGGAGGTTGGTTAGCAGGTATAAGCTTTACATATAAGAGAGATAAACAGCAAGGTCCTACTGTACAGCACAGAGAACTACATATAATATCCTATAAAAAACCATAATGGAAAAGAATATAAAAAATATATTTATATATATATATGTATAACTGAATCACCTTGCTGTATAGCAGAAATTAACACACTGTAAATCAACTATAGTTCAATAAAAATATTAAAACTGAAAAAAAATGGGCTTCCCTGGTGGCGCAGTGGTTGAGAGTCCACCTGCCGATGCAGGGGACATGGGTTCGTGCCCCGGTCTGGGAGGATCCCACATGCCGCGGAGCGGCTGGGCCCATAAGCCATGGCCGCTGAGCCTGCGCTTCCAGAGCCTGTGCTCCGCAATGGGAGAGGCCACAAGAGTGAGAGGCCCGTGTACCACAGAAAAAAAGAAAAAAAAAAAAAAACTGAAAAAAATCAATTAATTAAATGTAACTGTTTCATGACTTTCTTGAATATAACCAGTGTAATAAAATACCATAGAAATGTGATACCCAGTCATTCATTTTAAAAATAGATGAAATGAGTTTAGCATTTGGAAATTTCATAGAATCTTTCTCTTGTAGTTGCAATTCAATTCCATCTCCTCTGCAAAAATGTATCCCAAAGTAATATGTTTTATACTTGAAAGTTTTTATTCATCACTCTATCTTACTTCTGTGACAAAAAAAAAATAGAAATAAGGTAAAAGTTTTATTTCCCATGACCATAAAGCTCTACATGGTAAAAATTTTTTCTGAACCAAGTTATCATTACAATTATTAATAGTACATTATTAGCATACCATATGAATGCTGATAAATAATTATTAAATATAAAAAGTAAGTTTTTATTGAAAAGTAATTCTTAATGAGATAAACAGGGTAGTTTTGTTTTCCCAATGATTACATGGATCTACCCATTCAAGAATATTCTGTGCTAAAATGAAACAGTTTAGCAACAATTCTGCCTTATTTTTATTTGGATAGATTTTCAATGCTGAGAAACCCTGTTCGCATTAAGTAGAGATTTATATTATTCTGTTAAGTATTCTGTTATAAAGATATCACCAGTGTCCCAAAGAACTTCTAAGAGTTACATGTAGACCTATAACTCTACAAGTAGTGATATATTACCTAAAATTATTTTGAATTTTCTATCAGGTGGCAAATCAGTTGGGTCCTCCACCAATTTTGGTGAAAGTCAAAATGAGAAAATGACATGCAACGATGTGTCACTTGACAATTAAGATCATTTTACTTTCCCAACACCAACCCAGGAGGTTTAACATTTAAAGGCAAAGCCGTGTAACAGATTCGGAATGGGAAAAACGTCTGCCTTTCTTTTAGAAAATGGGAAAACGTCCATTGGGAAGGGGCAAGCCTACTATCACAGGCAGACTGCTCTGAGGAAAGAGAATCTGGAAATTGATTCTATCAAAACTGCCTGGGCCCACATAACCCTTTGGAAGCCCTCTTGTATCTCCTCCCCACCAGGGGCTGCACACTCAGTTCGAAATCTTCTTTCCTAATCCACCCGTCCTTCAAAATCCGCTTCCTTCACAACAGCATCATGGATTACACATTTAGCCATAAGCAAACTATCTTCCTGGACACTTACAACTTTCCTTGCTCCAATCCACGACACCTGACACGTGTGCCCGTATTTCAGTTTCTACCTCTTCAGTCTGACAGTGGTTAAGCATACAAGTCATACAAACCCAAATATGTTTCTCAGCTCTGCCAATTTACCCACTGTGTGATCTTGGACAAGTTATTAAACCTCTTTGGGTCTCAGTTTTCTCATCTGTAGAATGGAGATATCACCAACTCCTTACATAGTGGATATGAGGATTACATTAGGTAATTTCCAGAAAGCGTTTAGACAATGCTTGGCATTTAGCAAGTGCTAAATAACTGCTGTAGTCTTTCTATATGATGAAGTTCCTCTAGATCAGGGGCCAAGTTTTATTCATTTCCCATGCTCCATGGAATAGGGTCTGCACTGGATGTTTTTTCCAGCACCATCAAGTAATTCTTCAATTCTCAGCAGACACTCACTGGGTATCCTGCAATTCAGCTCTATCCTGACACTATCTACCTGGTAGTGTCAGATCCCACAGGTTAAAGGCTCAGCCCCACAAGACTGCCCTCACTTTAGATACCTGTTACAAGTCCAGGTTGCCACCTGTGCTTCTGACCAACAGGCTATAGATCAGAGGTTCCCAAGACCCCCTCCTAAGATTCAATTCATTTGTTAAATCAGCTAACAGAACTCAGACAATCAGTTACTTACTAGATTGCTGGTTTATTATATATAAAAGGATGTAACTCAGAAACAGCCAGACGAAGAGATGCACAGAGCAAGATACATGGAAAGGGGCATAGAACTTCCATGCTGTAAGCACGCCACTTTCCACATCTAGATCTACGTGTTCATCAACCCCTCAGGACCCCATCCTTTCTAAGTTTTTATTACAAAAAAAAATCCTAGGCATGATTGATGAAATCAATTACATAGGCATGACTGATGAAATTACTGGCCATTGGTGATTGATTCAACCTCCAGTGCTTCTCCCCTCCCCAGAAATCAAGGAATGGGACTGAAGTTTCCAACCCTCTATTCAAGATTAGCTTCCCTGGCAACAAGCGCCCCCTACTTGTTTGGGGCTTTCCAGAAGTCATCTCATTACCATAAATTCAGGCGTGGTTAAAAGGGGCTTGTTATGAATAACAAAAGATGCTCCTTTCACCTTTAGGGTTCTTATCGCTTAGGAAATTCCAAGTGTTTTAGGAGCTCTGTGCCAGAAATGGGGATGAAGGCCAAATGATTATTTATTATTATTTTTTTAATGTCCTTATTGGAGTATAATTGCTTTACATTGTTGTGTTAGTTGCTGCTGTATAACAAAGTGAATCAGCTATACATATACACATATCCCCATGTCCCCTCTCTCTTGCGTCTCCCTCCCACCCTCCCTATCCCACCCCTCTAGGTGGTCACAAAGCACCAAGCTGATCTCCCTGTGCTACGTGGCTGCTTCCCATTAGCTATCTACTTTACATTTGGTAGTGTATAGATGTCAATGCCACTCTCTCACTTTGTCCCAGCTTACCCTTCCCCCTGCCCGTGTCCTCAAGTCCATTCTCTATGTCTGTGTCTTTATTCCTGTCCTGCCCCTAGGTTCTGCAGAACCACTTTTTTTTTTAGATTCCACATATATGGGTTAGCATACGGTATTTGTTTTTCTCTTTCTGACCTACTTCACTCTGTATGACAGACTCTAGGTCCATCCACCTCACTACAAATAACTCAATTTCGTTTCTTTTTATGGCTGAGTAATATTCCATTGTATATGTGTGCCACATCTTCTTTTTCCATTCATCTGTTGAGGGACACTTAGGTTGTTTCCATGTCCTGGCTATTGTAAATAGTGCTGCAATGAACATTGTGGTACATGACTCTTTCTGAATTATGGTTTTCTCAGGGTATATGCCCAGTAGTGGGATTGCTGGGTCATATGGTGGTTTTCTATTTTTAGTTTTTTAAGGAACCTCCATACTGTTCTCCATAGTGGCTGTATCAATTTACATTCCCACCAACAGTGGCAAGAGGGTTCCCTTTTCTCCACACCCTCTCCAGCATTTACTGTTTGTAGATTTTTTGATGATGGCCATTCTGACTGGTTTGAGATGATACCTCATTGTAGTTTTGATTTGCATTTCTCTAATGATTAGTGATGTTGAGCATCCTTTCATGTGTTTGTTGGCAATCTGTATATCTTCTTTGGAGAAATGTCTATTTAGGTCTTCTGCCCATTTTTAGATTGGGTTGTTTGTTTTTTTAATATTGAGCTGCTTATATATTTTGGAGATTAATCCTTTGTCAGTTGCTTCATTTGCAAATATTTTCTCCCATTCTAAGGGTTGTCTTTTCATCTTGTTTATGGTTTCTTTGCTGTGCAAAAGCTTTGAAGTTTCATTAGGTCCCATTTGTTTACTTTTGTTTTTATTTCCATTTCTCTAGGAGGTGGGTCAAAAAGGATCTTGCTGTGATTTATGTCATAGAGTGTTCTGCCTACGTTTTCCTCTAAGAGTTTTATAGTGTGCGGCCTTACATTTAGGTCTTTAATCCATTTTGAGTTTATTTTTATGTATGGTGTAAGTGTTCTAATTTCATCAAATGATTATTTATTATTAATTACAACATCACAGGTCTTATGCCAAAGAAGCGCTCAATAAATTCTTGTTGAATGAGAAGGTAAAGGGGATAAAAAGTGTCATTTATGATAACTCACTAAAGCTATGGTATTTAACTGGAATATACAATACGCCTTTAGCCTTGCGTGCTTTTTTAATTTTGATAGCTATGCATGGAATGCTAAACACTCCCAGAAAGAGTGGAATCATTAACTTTTTAGAGAAAATCTAACCAGCTTGCCATATATTAAGACATTTTTTACAGAATGAAAATAAACATCAGCTTCAAGGCAGAATAGAAAAGGGTGTCAACAAAGGAAGACAGCCTTGAACAAACCATACACCCGACTCTGTGACCTAACCTAATGCTCCTTGTAATTAACACGGTTACTGCCATTTCCCCTCTTTCATGGGTAAAATGTCCCAAAGAACTTAAATATTTTCTTAAAAAAATGACTTGATATAAAATCAGACTGACTTGCTGCTCCTCTGTAAATGCATTATCTTCAAGAATATCTGCTGAAACAAGCAGATCTAGTGAAGTAAAGGAATCACACAATAGTGGGAAAACCAGAGGATGTATACTTATTTTCAAATCAACTTTCACTTTTTTTGTTTTCCATTCACTTTCCAAGGATGTGCCTTAATATTCCAAAGACCTGGGTTCAAACCCTGCTGCTGCTCTTACTATCTGTGTAACTTTGAATAAGTATTCAACGTTTCTGAGCTACTGTTTCCTCATGTGTAAGATGAGGATACTACCCACCTTCCCACAGGTTTACCAAAAGAATTGCTTCACTTCATGGACAATGAGGTGAAAGCTCAGCATGTTGAATGATGTGTTACAAGTCACAGCCGAGTTAGACCAGGAATTCAAGTCTACTCAAATCAGGTATGTGTTTGTTTGTTTGTTTGTTTTCCTGCCACTGTACCACATGCCTTCTCAATGCAAAGGCTTACATAATCAGTTGCAGGAGTTCTTAGGGTGAAGAGAAAGTGAGGTCACAGATTTGGACCACACCTCAGTTGATCACCTAATTCTGACTTATCAGGTTTGAAGGAGGACAGTCATAATCACACTCTTTCGAAAACAAAGTTAACACTCTCCTAAATTTTCTAGAAATCCTCTCCAAAACTACCCACATAACAACTCTTGGTCAGAATGCCTTGCTCCAATTCCCTTGTATGACAATTTTTACTAATTTCTTCCCTTCCTGTCTTCAGCTGACCTAGAGAGGACAAACATGCAAAAACTTCACAATACCCATCAAGTGCCCAATAGGTGTGAGAGTTATTATGTCACTGTCTTTTTCCAGACATTCCTCACAGTGCCTAGTGATTCTCATCCAGATACCCTCCAGGTTCCAGAACCTGCTACACTTGCAAATTATTTCACCTCTCTGGGCTTCAGTTTCCTTGCCTACAACGCAAAGTGATTGTCCTCTACTTCATCTAATCCAAGGACTGTGGGTCCTACATGAGTCTTCCTCCTTTGAAACAAAGCATGCTCTGACTCAAGGATCTACAGTGCAATCTCCTAAACTTTAAGGCCTACGTTTAAATGTACAGATATGAAAATGTCTTATGCCCTTTGCCTCGAAGACTTGAGCTGTATCTGTAACAGCCCAGTAGAAATCCTAACATTTGAATTTGTATGATCTGTCTCGTGTCGTTCTATTACTTTTTCCATAAATTATGATGCACGCTTCCTAGCATAATATCAGTGTCCTCATCTGGAAACTTGAACGGACATTTGAAATCATCTTGTGAACTTAAGGCATTCATGACAAGTATCTGAAGGGCTTTTTTAAAGTACAACATGGTAAAAACACAAATGCTATTAAAGAATACAGAGTAAAAAAAAAATCTCTCTCCCACTCCGGATTTCTGATTTCTCTTTTTGATTGTATTTTTATGTAATGGGAGCATATTACATGCTGCTGGCCCTCACCCCTGGCTTTTTTTTTTTTTTTTCTTGCTTATACTATCTCTTGGAGATCATTCCATATTGACACAAATTTATCACATTCTTTTTTGTTCCTCCTCTCTCCACATCGCAGACTCTAATTGACCTGGGATCATATTCCAGCTCTGGGGCCCTGGGCAAGTCCTTGCCTCTGTCTTCTCACCTGTTACACTGAGAGTCACAGCACCCTTCTAAAGGAAATGAGGGAGATACTATCTGCATGTGCCTAGTACAGCACTGGGCATGCAGTGATGCTCAATGACTGTTGGTCATTAACATTCCTCTGCCTTGTGGAGCTCCTCAGGGGATCTGACCTTTCAAGGCAGACGTGGTGGGACTATAGAATCGGATCAACACAACGTCAAATCCTGCCCTCAGATTTCTTCTAAGAGACACATGGTATTTCCTAGGGGTACACATCTATTATTTTATTAGGCCAGTTCCCTACTAATGGACATTTAGGTAGTTTTCAGTCTCTGTGATGACAAACACAGCAACAGCCCTGCTCATATTGCAGAAGTGAGGTTGCTGATCTAACAGCTTATTGAGGTTGGGACTTGACTTATGAAATCACAGATCCACAGCCCCAGCTTCTGTTTACTCCTCATTCAACAACTCTGCTTCCCTCCCCGAGCCCTTTCAGCTTAGCCTTTTGTCTTATGTTTCCACTGCCTGCCTGACATGAAAAGTGGACTTGGATAGGCCTAGTACCTGATTACCTCAAATAGGGAAAACCACCTTATACATAAGATGAAATGATTAACTATGTGAACTTTAAAACAAGCATACAATCTCATCATTATTATGGATTCACTGTAACATGTTTGTTATCCCCAATTCATAGCCATAGACTATCCCAGTGGTGCTGGAGCGCCTAGAGAGTGGTGAGCACAGAGTAGGGGTAAAAATAAGGTGAGAAAAATGATTACTCTGGGAAGTAGGAACAGGTTAAGTAGGACGATACCCAACTCTGGGCTCCCAATACTGCCTGACAACAGTTGCCCTTGTGTACCCAGAGATCTTCAGGCAGGCAGGAAAGGAGAAACCTACACACAGGGGGCCCTTTGACTCGCCTACTTCCCTCATACTTGTTTATACCCAATCTTCTAGAATAAATCAGGGGTAACTGATGTCTTTCCAAAGCCCATTCTCTGCACTTGAATGACTCTCTCCACCCATCAATCATAAAAGGCCACACCTCCCTCATATAATTATATTATCCTTTGTACGTGAAGTTGATGCTATATGGTAAATATAATTCAAAGACTCTCAGGTGGACTCACAGGCTGGTCCACACTATGTAGAGAAAGACTCCTTTTGATTTAGGAGAAAGAAACTGAAGTGTAGCAAGCCCCTCCACGTTCTTGACACGATGCTGTGCCCAATGCAGACACCATCCCGCATGACAACAGCCCGTGAGGCAGGAAGTAATACCCCCACTGGACCCATAAAGAAACTGAGGCTCAGCCTGGTTAAGTGACTTCATCACACTACACAGTTAGTACAGGGATGACTGAGGCTGAACCCAGATTTATCAGATGTAGCTCAGTCTGATATGCCAGTCTCTACTTACATAGCTTGCCTTTTGTCTGCATTAAAAAAAATAATAATTTTTTTAAATCTAGTTTTGATCGCCACAAGCCAAGCTGGGTTTCTGCTGACCTCATGTCTGACATAATGTGCCAACCAGAGCAAGCGCTCAGTAAGTGATTATTACTCTCTTGACATTACTATGTCTCAGCAGCCCAGAGCTTTATACTACATCAAATTGATGAAACTGTACTTCGCTATGTCAGAGCATTTCTCTGTCTCTCCTGCTTTGGGCTACACCCAGCTCAGGTCACCAGTAAATGTCAGCCAGCTACCCACATGTGAATCATTTGCTAGGGGGTTCAGGCCTGTGTGGCACCATCATCCCCTAGAGTTGGCCAACTGACCTACCAACTACAAAGTGTTCCTGCTGGGAGTCATGGAGTATAGAACCTGACCTCCACAGGGGATGCTGCAGAAACCCATAGAGACCCCAGGACAGGTGGATCGGCCATTCATACCAGCTCTGTCAAACAGAGGTTCTCAAGAGGCAGCGCTCAAGCCATACTGGGCCCTTAGGAATGTTTGATTTAGCACACAGAGACTTTCTTCAAAATGAAATCAATTGCCAAAACTTAAAATTCTGGAAAAGTTTCTATAAATGTCTAAATTTCGTGCGTCCCTTGAGACAGTGGAAGATTGGCAACACTGGGTCCTGTCTCCTGCACAGAAACACTGGCTTGGCCTGAGCAGTAGCTCTCTGCTTCCAGACCAGGCACGAACCATCCTCACTCACAAGTCATTTTCAGGATCCCTTGGGCATTGTGTCTGCAGCGTCTTCCACAGATTCAGAGTGGGAATGCCAAAATGTCACACGAAACGGCTTTTCAGTTGTCTGAAGACTACACTGCAACTATTTATTTCTCTGTTCATCAGTACGATATGCTTAAGAACTCAAAATGCTGCATCAGACAATCACGGCATTGTTTATCCACTGTAAATGGTTTCACCCATTACTTTTCTTGCAGCTAATTATGGATTATAGCTAAACATTTTGTCTTTACTGCCTTTACATTCTGTCTTTACTACTTTCTTCTTACAGCAGAAACTCTTTTCTGACAGGAACCCACCTTTGTGAGCTGCCAAGAGCTTGTCAGAGAAAGGGCTGTACAAAATATGCACTTTTCCTTCCTGCCATCTCGCCTCCTGCTTTACCCCCAAGCTCCTCTGCCGAGCAGATCTGGAGGAATGCTCTGGCTGCCTGCCCTGGCGCTGAACTCCTCTGGGGTGGGGTGGGGGTGGGGGTGGGGCAGAAGGCAGGCTGGGTGCAGGGCTCCTGACTCTGGAATGCGCTTCCTCAAAGAGGTGCCAAGGTCTAATCTTGGTGGGTTCTAAACACAATGGCTTTTGAGCTACCAGGGCATTTATTATTCCTGACTGAGAAATAAAAACACAGGCTTTTTAAAGTTGCAGAGAACTAAGATGCAGGTTAAGGGCAGTAGTCATCAAGTTTGACTGAATTACTTTAACTTCAGAAGAAACAAAGCAACGTCTTCTAAAGTTACAAGTCATGTAGTATAAATTAATGATATAAACTAACAAAAAGCTAAAGTCTCCTTTCTATCACAACTTGTCTTTTAGTATCTATAAATGTTAAATGAGAGGTGAGAATTTATGCCAATGACTCTTGGAACTGTATAGCTCTAAAGTTTTATTTTAGAGAGCCTACCAGAATTCAATTTATGAAAATTCATAGCTGGCCTCATTAGAGTTGTTTTTTTTTTAAATCTATCTTCTTTTTAAACCACAACTCCATTTTTGCCAAACACAGTACAATCTAATAAAATAAACTTTTTCTACGTTTTAAAATAAGCTTTCTACCATTTTAATTGTCAAAATTTTCAAATAAAAATTTAAGTAATTGTGGCAGGAATATTTAGTAAGGTAATACTTTTGCTTCTCTTTGGTCAATAAAAAATAATTAGAAAAAAAAAAAAACTACTGTTTTGAGCTATTGTTCCTTTCCTGCCCAGCCACCCATGAACAAATCTCAGGAACAGGGAGCTTTGGAGCAAGGAGGCTGCTCTGGAGCTGAGAGTGTGGGAATCAGAAGTGACAGGGCTGGAGGAGCTGCCTGGAGTGGCAGAAAAGGCTTGGTGGGGAAGGAGATGGAGGTTTGAGGGCTACAGTGACCTAGGGACCTACAGGCCACTCCCCTCCACCACCCGCCACAGCAGAGCCTTAAAGGGGCAGGCTTGACCCTAAGCACAGGAGGCTCCAGGCTTACCAATAACCCCTCCCCTCTCATACTCACAGTGGCCCAGATTCACACAGAATTGCCCTGCTTAATGGGACCTGCTGGGTGGGATAAGGAGCACAGAGTGACTGATGTAGGTGAAGACAAGAGCACCCTCTTCAATTGTTCCACTCCAAGTCTGAACCCCACCATGACCTTAGAGACTAGGTCTCTCTACCAGCTGGGTTCAACTGAGGCTCAAAGCAGAGTTCATTTGAATTAGAGGAAAAAGAATATGTAACATTCAGGGGCTTCCCTGGTGGCACAATGGTTAAGGATGCACCTCCCAATGCAGGGGGCATGGGTTTGACCCCTGGTCGGGGAACTAGATCCCACATTCATGCTGCAACTAAGAGTTTGCATGCTACAACTAAGGAGCCCATGAGCCGCAACTAAGGAGCCCACCAGCCGCAACTGAGACTCAGCACAACCAAAAAAAAAAAAAAAAGAATATGTAACATTCAAATAAACATAGAACAACATTATCCCTGCCCCCAGAGCATTCTTCATATGTGCATGACAGCAACTGAAATAACTCTGCATCACAGGCATTGCTAAATGGTCCTTCCCCACCCAGGACAATCATGCTGTCAAGGGCAGGGTCATCTCTGGGTCCCCAGAACACATCACAGTTTTGTGGAACACAGGCTTCAAAAGTAATTCAAAACCAAAGTGAAATGTACACACAGCAGTCTCAGTTTTTAAACACAGCACTGTATGATCCTCTTTTTTTAGTAAAAATTATAAAAATATACCATTGTTTAAAATACATACAATAAATCAGCATGAATACTTAGAGATATCACTACAAAAATATTCACTTTAGTTACATTTATATTTTTCAAATTTTGAAACAGCTTAAATATCCAAAAACTAACGACTGGTTGAATAAATTATGTCACATCAATGCATCTATGCAGCAGAAAATTATTTGGACATTCAAATGGTGCTATATAAGAACACTTAAAACTTGTTGGAACATATTCATGATATGTTAGTAAATAAAAAAGTAAATAAAAACACCGCTATATCATTTTTGCAGAAAAGATATGCAAATGACCAGAAGGGTATATAAAATAGTGTTAGCGCTAAGAGAATGGAACTGAACGTGAAAGATATTCTTTTTGCAGGGGAGGGGGAGTTCTGAGGTTCCTCAATTTCCTAAAGCGAGGATGTATTTTTATAATAGTAAAAGCATAACATGTGCTGCATTTTTTAAAAGATTCTCAGCCTGATGCTGAGAGGCTGCCCTCGAGCACGCTGGGCTGTGCATTATCCATCTCCTCAGCCTCCACCCTAGAGGGAGTGTGTTTTAATACAACACTAGTGGGGAGGGGAGACGGACGCGAGGGCTCAGTACAGTTCCAGGCTACTCTGTGAAAACTGCATTTGGCTGGATCTATGTAAGCCAGGAGAGAAACAAAAACAAAACCCCTTGTCCCTAAATAAATCAGCTTCTGGAATTTCGGCTTCCAAGGAGAAACAGACAGACAGACAGACACAATGTTACAGAGGCAGATATTTTTCTAAGAGCAAATGAGGAGAGGAAAAGGAACAACCTGAGCAGGTCTGTGTAAAAAGCACGTGTGATTCCAGAATCTCAAGTGGAATGAAATGTTGATTTGACACGAGGAATGCTTTTGATATTCTTGGTTGGTCTCAAAATAATTTCATGAGGCCTGGTGTTTAAGAAATAGCAAAGGATCTGAAAGTTTGCTTATCAATTATACCACATTGCACTTGATCCAAATGGGATTTAAGACTGATCATATTCAAAGATAATCACAAAATATTAAGATAAAGATATTAAATGTTAAAGCTAGAATTTCTGTCCTAAGTCACCTGCTTATTATGTAATCTTGGCCAAATTACCTTTATAATCTTAGTTATCCTCATCAGCTAAATGGGGATAAGATTACTTATGTGGCAGGTAACCCACTGCAAAATTAAATCATGTCTTATTTTTACCACTGCAGAACCATCAGAAAGAATTTAATTTCCTCTCAGCCCAGTGAGAGGAGGGGACCTACAATCAGATTTAATTTCACTTTAGAAACTGTAAGTCAGGTGACATTCTCACAGCCAGCAGCAGTGGAGCAAACTCAAAACACGTTCCTCATAGGCTTGTCATGAGGGTTAAATGAAACAACAGCTGTCATAATGCTTTGCCAACTGTCATTCGATGTTCAGATGTTATTTTTTGATTAGTTATCTATTTTATACATATTAGTATATACATGTCAATCACAATCTCCCAATTCATCCCACCACCACCTCCCAGATGTTAATTATTGTTATTAAAAATTCCATTCTCGGGCTTCCCTGGTGGCGCAGTGGTTGAGAGTCCGCCTGCCGATGCAGGGGACACGGGTTCGTGCCCCGGTCCGGGAGGATCCCACATGCCGCGGAGCGGCTGGGCCCGTGAGCCATGGCCGCTGAGCTTGTGCATCCGGAGCCTGTGCTCCACAACGGAAGAGGCCACAACAGTGAGAGGCCCGCGCACAGCAAAAAAAAAAAAAAAAAAAAAAAATTCCATTCTTTTCATACAATATGGCAGAAAGAGCCAGGAGATCTGGCCTCTAGTCCCAGCCCCACCCCTTTCTAGCTACTGGGACCATGTCTTCCTCATCTGTAAAATGGGAATGTAGTGTCTGCCTTGCTTTACCTCACAGGATTACTGGGAGGTTCAAGTGAAATAATATATGTGAAAAGCCGGTGCAGAGTGTTAGACAAGGCTGATCTGTAAGCAAGCCACAAACCAAAGTCAGTAAGATCACTTTAGAGTAAAATTCCGTGAGCTCTGAACACTGAACATGGATTGAAACTGACTGATGAGGTGGTTTATTAAAGAAGTGGTGTGCATTAAAGACAAAAAATCTGAATAACCCAAATGTCCATCAGTAGTAGAATGAATAAGAAGCTGTCATACAATAGAAAACTCACTGCAAGAAAAATGAATGCATTTTAGTATATATTACATATAACACTGACAGAAGCAAGACACAAAGGAACACACCCCTTGATTCAATTATATAATGTTTTAAAAATAGGCAAAAAAACTACTTTGTTCAGAGAAGGCTACATAAGTAGTAAAATTATAGTGAAAAGTAAAGAAATAATTACCACACAGTCAGACAGAGGTTTTCACTGGTAGGGGAGGGAGGAGAAGGTGAGGATGTGACCAAGCAAACAGCAGGGACTTCTGGGGCTGTAGGCTATGTTAAATTGTGTGTGTGTATGCATGTGCACACCTGCGTATATATTTATATATGTATATAAACACACATACACTTATGTGTATATGCATAGGTATATAGTACGTATACTTTATGCCCTTTATTATAGATCACAATAAAAGACCAACGATAACAAAAAACTAAATTCTTTACAGACTCTTATGTCAACGGTATTTTTTTTAAGACTTTTGCCAAAGAATTTGTTTCAATTCCAATCTCAGCTACACCAAACTAAGAAATTACGCAGCTGAGGTTTTATTCAATGCCTTCAAAAAAGAGTTTTTAAGTATAGTCATTAAGCAGGCTATGGTGATTCAACTTGCTTACCTGTCTGCTTATTAATAATTTCTGATTGCATGGACATTTTCTGGGTCAAATTAAAAATTCTACTGTTAACAATTAAAAACCTCCAGGGCTACAGTCACCACTTAAGTGTATGTTAACCAGGAGCCTAGAAGGAAACACAAGATTACAATGAGGAGTTGGGGGCTCTGTGACTTACCGGCTGGCTGTGTTGGTGCTGTTCTCTTAGGGTAAGTCTTGCTTCGACTTCTTGACACACTCTGATCTGGCCGGGGAAGTTGAATAGAAAGATCTCGACTCATTTGTAACGCCGTCCTGCCACTTGAAAAAACAACATTTTGAGTAACACAGGTAAAACCTCACAGCCACAAAATTACACCACAGCTCATGGAGAATATCTGCAGTGTACGGAGAGAAGAAAAAACACAGATTCACACAGGTTCTAAGTATATAGGGTTTTCAATTGATTCTCACTGCAATGTTAACCAAGGAACTAATAAACTCTAATAGGAAAGATTTAGGTAAGACAGAAGTGCCAACTGAAGAATGTCGCTCACCACCTGGTTCTACAAGAATGAAGTCACTAGCCACTGAAGTGGCTGACCTTCAATACACTCTGAAAGGAGTTCAGGACAGAGATCAGGAATGAGGCTGGGAAAAAGTGGCCGAACAGGCCTTCAGATAGTTAGGTGTTTTCAGGAGAAAATTTTATGAACCCAGTTTCTTGCATCTTCTCATACTTAGAAAAGCGCTAAAAGCATTAACGGAGACATCTGCTCCTCGTTGACTACCAGCAACCTTCTACACAGGTGTGTGCTTGACTGCACGCATTCCCTTAGGAGCAGTTCCTCAGAGCTATCTGAGAGGCTCTCTCTCAGCCTCTAGTCCTCAGTAAGCCCCAGATAAAACTGAACTCACAGCTCTCATGTTGCGCTTTTTTTCCTCAGCCGACACAAGGAAGATCTTTCAGAGGGAGAACCAGGAAAGAAAGGATTTATTAAAGGAGGAGTTAGGTTTTGATTTAAGTAGAATGATAGGCTAGAAATAGAGGATGCTGATGGTCTTCCAGCTCTACAGCTAAATAGTAAAGAAACTGTGTTGGGCTAAACTACAGAAGGCAATGATTCTACGTGAATCAACATGTCCCCGTGCTGTACTTATAAGGCAAGTCATAGAGCCTCCCCAATTGGACCACTTAGTGTGATTTCACTCTGAACCCTGTGACACAATCAACCATTGATTACGCCCACTTCACCTGAGTCAGGAAGTGCCCAGGAAGATTTAAAGCAGCCTAAAACCCCATGCACAGTACCACTTCCTTAAGAGTATGTGAGGATGCAACAGGGAGAGCTTTCCCTGGGGACAAACTAATCTACTCGAGGAACTATGTAATTGAATTTGCTGTATTTCAGTCAACATTCATCCTACGAAAAGTTTATTCCACAGCTGAATTTGAGCCAATGAACAACTCTGGCTTTCATGACAGAAAGTATCATTTAGGTACAGAGAAAATGCATTTCTAATTATCTATCAATACTTTGATTCACCACAGTTAAGAGCCACCTAATGGGAAGAAAAAGAAGTCTTCTATTGGCCACAAATCCCATTTATCCTACATTTACAGAATATATATTGGTGGCTCTCTCCCTAAAAGAGACTAAATAAGACTTAGAAAGCCAAATTCACCTCCTACATTCTTCTGTGAAAGCTTCCCCTCCTTACTACCTCATCCACTTTTATTAGAAATAAAGAGGGGCCCAAAACACTCATAAAAAACAGTTTCTCATCAGGCTAAGTGAGGATATGACTTGATATGAGGAATTAAAATGACAGGTTCCATCCATGTACTTCATATTCAAGACTTCATGGAAGCCAGGGAGAGGGGAGGGAGTAGGGGGGGAAACTGTGAGAGATTTTCTTTCAATTGAAATTTAACTACTTTTTTTCCTTATAAATAATGAAAATATATAAAAACCTAATAATGTTATTTGATAAGAAAATTATCATTTACCAGCTTTCATTTTGCTGTTTTCTTTTACATATTAATTTATTGTTAATAGACAAGTTCTGGAGATTGGGTTCAAATCCCAACGATGTCATATCCTAGCTCTCTGACCTTGGGAAACATTACTCAAACTCTCTGTATCTCCATTTCCTCATTACTAAAGTAAGAATAATACCAATGACCACTTCATAGGCTTATTATGAATGTTAAGTATTAATATTTATACATTTTCTAGAACAATGCCAGGCACATAAAAATATTATATAATTATTTACTAAATACAAGTAAATAATTTTTTTTAAATAATCAATTTGAGAATATTTCTACAGTTTTAACTATTTGTTTTAAAGGTAGTACATAAGGTAACACAAATAGCAACATCTCTCCCCTGAAAATCTTTAAAAAAATCTTTATAGAGAACAAAATTCCACTATTAGAAATGGTTTGGAGTATGAAGAGAACATCTACTTAAGACAAACTTACTCTAAGACTTGGGTAGTATGTACTTCATTGCACAAAGGAAAAAATATTTGCCCTTAAAACATAACCCAATAATATGTGGACCACTGAGGCATTTTATAATGAGATTTTACTTTATTATTCAATTTTTCCTCATGGTTTCTCTCTCAGGAATAAATGAGAAATGGGAAAATCATATCACAAGATTCATAAAACTAAAGTCCAGAAACATAAACTGATCTTGCACAGGCTGTACGGGACCTGGGACTGGAACAAGCTTTCTGTCCTCCAGCTGGTCAGTGTGGCACAGCTTGGCAGCCTGGGAAAAGGGACAGAGTGCAGAGCCATTTGGTTTAAAGCTACAAGCCCAGGTTAAAACGCAGCTCTGCTATAAGTGTGTGGCCTTCAGCAGCTTATTTATTAAACCTTCTAGAGCCTCATTTTCCTTATTTATACTTGTTCAGACTATTTCCTAGCAGAAATACTTCTGTACGGTATTCTTAGTATTTTCTTGTAGCAAAAAGCACTTGACAAAAGTAGAGATTTTCAGTGTCGGTGAAAGAGCTCTTACACACCCGGTGGCTCTCCATAGTGACAGGACAGAGCGTTGTTCCCAGGATCACCCACTTCCCTGCCCCTCACACTGTGGCACACATACTCCCATCCTATGATGAGAGGCACTGCCAGCAGCCCTTCAGCTTCAAAGTGAGGATACAATCGGCCATCAGTGGGGTAGAGGGAAGAGAACAAGAGGAAAGACACCTGGGTTCAAATCCCAACTTTACCACTTACTGGTTAAAGGTCTTTAGTTCAGTTACCTTACTTTTGGGGGGCGCATATTTCTTGTCTACAGAAATGAGCATATGATACCTCCTTTGATGGGTCACTGAATGGATTTAATAAAGTAACACAGGTAAAAGTACCTGACACAAAGGAGGTTCTCAGGAGAACTTGGTCTCTCTTCCATAGTTCATGAAATGTGGAAAGCTCATGTGATTTAAGTTCTACAAGGTCATCAAGGTCCCTGAGGGGTGGTTCTTAGGTCTAAGCGTCATTTCTAGAGTATAAATTCTACACAACTCATTCATTCATCAAAACCAGGAGTCCCCTACAAACTTAACAAAAGGTAAAGGCAAGATTAGTTTTTAAGAGAAAGAGAGAGCAGTGTGCAACGAAATATTTAACCAAAGATTTAATCAATCTCTATTTCAGATTATTGGTAACTGATAATAAATCAACAAAAGAAGTCAACTGTCAGATTTAAGCTCAGCCTTTTCCCCAAAATTTAATTTTAAATTTTGAAAGGATTGCCTGCCACATTTCACTAAAATTATCTAATCTTCCCCTCTTAAGTTTTTCTGTTGGATTCTCCTTGGTATTCTGCAAGCCCTAAGATGCAAGAGAGAAAGTAAAGACTAGAATTCTGTCTTTCTCTATCACATACATCCCACTATAAACACATATACAATTATACACACAGACACCCACACTCACACACCGCAGCCACTGGTTATGCTATTCGTTATCGCCCATGCTCTAAAAGCCTACAGGGTAAAGGAAGGAGCTACCTATGTTTCTGGAGCTCTTCATTCCAAGATATCTCCAGAACGTCTCAAAATAAAGGAACAGGCATATGATGTTTATTAAAGTTTGGTTGTTATTACTCTTTTGCCAATTAACAGTCCATGTGCTGGCGACCACCCAGCAGTCAGAGACCCACCCCTGCGTAAGCCTGGCTCTGGGCAGTGGGATGAAACACCTTTCTTTCAGAGATGGTGTAATGTTAGTGCTTCCTACATACAGACACTGAGATTTGGATTTCATTAAGACTTACCAAGCAGTTAACATCAGCCACAAAACTGAACAGATTTAGCAGAGTTTCCAATTTGCAAAGGTTATCTTTAATTACTTTTGTGGAAGAAATGATACTCAATATGCAAAATCCAATAACTTTCTAATAATAATTCCCAATAACCACAGCATTTGCATTTCAATAAATTTGAGAAATCAGGTATGGGTAAATTTGTAGAAACCGACTACAGCATACATTAAACAGTATTAATTACATTTTTTAACAGTAAGAATATTAAGACAGATGCTTTTTCACTAGCTTCATTTCAGTGACAAAGAGACAGATTTACATATTCACTCTATAACCCTTGAAATGTGTTATGCCCCAACTGGAAGAACAGCCCAAATACTATGAGCTATTTTTCTCAATATAAAAGTAAACACTCTTTCCTTAAATTCCTGTAATTATATCACTATCTAGGGAAGAACCTTGATAACCTTGAGTTTAAATTTTTAGATTTCAATGAATACTTTCCTACAAATATCAAGAACATCTATAACACAATAATACTTAAGTGTTATTTTAAGTCAGCTAATGAGCAAATATCCAAGTGAATAATACGTAAAGATTAATGCACTGAACATTTAATATTAATCACTCCTTTACTGATTATCTCTGGCTTCAAGCAAGACAAAAAAAGTGGTTCATCAAAGAGAGGAATTAAAATCTGGTATATCATTATCTTGCAAACACTTCACCTGGATTTTTTTTTAAGTCTCCTAAGTAAGCATTTCATTTGCTGATGTCTCCAGTAGAACTGACAGAACACTGTCCCACCTCCCGAGTGCCATTTCTGCACCCTGCTTGGGTTTTATAGGGCCTGGGACCGCCTTACTGCCTGAATAATACTGTAGCTCTCTGAAGGCAGAGATGGTGAGATCTAATTCTTCGTACCTCTGGGTACCTAACACCCTGCTTTCCACATCACAGGCTCTCCACTGAACGAATTGAAACAAAACAAATTCTTTTTCAAAACACAGAAGGCTCCCATTTTCAAAAAGACACAGGCACCTGCCTGACTGCTGGACAATCAGGCTTTTCCTGCAACATGCTAACAGTCTGACTAATGTTAACGGAAAGGGCTCTGGAGTTCCACTACCAGGGATTGGACCCCACTTTACTGCTTCCTAGCTGGGTTTCCCTGAGAAGTGACTTGTCGTCTCTGAGCCTTAGTTTCCTCACATATTAATGAGGATAACATTAATAAGACTGCCATGATTAAATGAAGCAATAAATGGAATACATTTAGCACAATACATGGCACTTAGTAACTGCTCTGTAAAGTTAAGATATACTTGCTAGCATTGCTATATGTAGGCGTTATGCTACAGAAAACATTTGATTTGATCCATAATATAAAGCAGGGGTCCCCAACCCCCGTGGCCTGTTAGGAACTGGGCCACACAGCAGGAGGTGAGTGGTGGGTGAGAGAACAAAGCTTCATCTGTATTTACAGCCACTCCCCATTGCTTGCATTACCGCCTGAGCTCCACCTCCTGTCAGCATTATGGTGAGTTGTACAATTATTTCATTATATATTGCAATGCAATAATAATAGAATTAAGTGCACAGTGACTGTAGTGTGCCTGAATCATCCCGAACCATCACCACCCGCCCCCTCCCCATCCACGGAAAAAACCGTCTGCCACGAAACCGGTCCTTGGTGCCAAAAAGGTTGGGGACTGCTGATATAAAGTATACATTGTGTTATAACAGAGGATCAACTGAATGTCCCAAGAATACCAAAAAACTACCATTCAGAATATCTACTTTGTTTCATAATCACAACATAATTAGAGATAAGTGATAACTGGATCAAAATGAATTTCTGAAGATAATAAGTTCTACTACATTCTAAACACCCTAAGCTTAACCTAGCTAATGTAGAATTTAAATAATTAAACCTAGAAAATCATTTTTGTCAAGACAGTTTAATAGACTGTTATTGCTTATCAAATTCACTGGCACTGTGGAAAAATAAGGAAAAAATCTGATCACAAACTTTAATGTGCATGCATGTATGTGGACAGCTGCATAAATATTTATTCATACACACCCCACACACAGCCCAGAGGAAAAAAAATGCCATTTACCTATACCGGTGCTTATAACTCAGGGATCCAAACTTGCTGAGTTTTCTTGACAATGAATTTGATTCATTTTCTGGCATTCTGATGAATTTTTAAAAGAAAATTAGAGAATCACAACTATACTTATGCAACACTTGAGCAAAAGCTGTGTAGAAACATGTAACAGTGCAACACTGCTTAACACAGTCAAAATATTTTATTCATTCTACATATCGGCAGGAATAATAATCGATTATTTTTAAGCTAATACTTGACATTCTAGTATTTTATATCTGTATCATGTCAAAACACTCATACTTCCTGAAGACTAACAGATACATCACTGCCCGCACAAGGAAGCTTTTATTGTGAATCAATTTAATTTCTCTACTAAATTATCTTGGGAACTTTTGTCACTACATTGAACCAAGCCAAGGTTCTCAGGGCAATTGATCGTATCTAATGGGGTGGCTCACTCTTCTTTGTACTTTCCATTCCAGGGTACTTTCAACACACACTTCCACGTGCAGTTCCTAGGCCCAGCCCCACTACACGAGAGGCAATGCCTCAGACCTTTTGGGCTATATCCCTCTCTTAATACAAACTCCACAATGGACATGGGTCATTTTATAAGGCTACTAGGCTACTTCTCTAGCATCATGCTATTTGGGGAAACCGTTCCATGCAAATCAAACATGAATAAGGGGAAGAGTTAATCTAGTTTTAAATTTAAAAACCAAAAATAGAGTTTCAAGTATTATGTGATAAAATTGAGTTTTATCTTTACACCATAAGGATGTGACACAAACAGGATCCCCACAACCCAATGGTCAATCCTCTACCCTCATCTTACGTGACCTCCCAGGAGCATGCAATGCAGCTGCTAGCTCCTTATTCACTAAGACATTTTTCTTTCTCATATTCCATTTTCCCATACCCTACTGCTTACTTCTTCTCATACTCCCCAGCTGGCTCTTCCTGTCCTCTAAATGCTGGGAGGGTCCCACAGCTCAGTCCCTGGCTTTCTGCTCCTCTCTCTTCACTTTTTCCACAGGTGACCTCATCCAATCCCCTTTGCCTTAATACCTACGAAATTTATATGACCAACCTTGGTCTATCCTGTATGCCTTGTATACCCAGCCACCCATTCCATACCTCCAAGCTAACAGTCATTTCAAATTTAGTAAGTCCACAGTAGAACACTTAATTTCCACCAATACCAAAGCTGCACTTTTATTACATAAATGTCAAAAGCAATTGTCCTTGATCCTTTCTTGTAGCATGAGCAAAGAAAATATCTATATTTGTGTGTGTGCATGTAAAAATGTTAATAAAAGAGAAACACTGTAAATTTCTTCTTGTAGACAGGATAGAATTCGTGTTATAAAAACATATGCACATCAAAAAAAATTTAAAAAACAAATGCAATTTTCATTTATTAGGACAATGAACAAAGGTTTCACATTAACATACCTAAAAAATGTATGATGTTCTACACTACACTTCCAAAGATGCTTGCAAGCAGTTTTACTTCGAGCTTCAAAAAAGAATGAGGTTTCATTGCACTGAGAGAGAAACAGAGAGAGAATATAAATTACAGACCACAACATTCTTCAGATGACAGCCACCCTTCCTTCTAGGTACCAAAAATTCAAGTAAGCAGAGAAATTACTGTTAACACATTAAAAAAATAATTATCTCTTGATAAAAATACAAAATATAAGTTCCATGTAAATCTTAGTGCCATCACCTTTATTATCTTCTTCTACATCACCCCATGACCACGGATAATCAGAGTGATGGCACTGAAGCACTGCAAACTCTTCTGTCATCAATGGGCGACCAAAACAGGAAAAATACCGACCGTGTGAAAATCAACTCCCCAAAAAAAGAAGACACCCATAAACCTAGTTTTTATGTAATTTTAACTGTATTTTTTTCAGGGATGTACAGGCCACACTTAAACTAAAGAATCTCAAGAGGGGTCGCTGGGAGGTGTGACCACCACAGCAGTGTAATCTGAGAAAGTTAAATAATGTCTCAGCACTGAGTTTCTCCATTCTGCATCAAGTTATTGGGGGAAATAAATTAAATGACATGACAGATGTGAAGTTCCATATATTAGGTATACAATTAATTTTAACTACCATTTTAATCTCGCAGCTACTTATCTATTTTAATACATAAGAAACAAAGGCAATATTAGAGGTAATTTTAACTGTGCAGCAAAAGATACTATTTTTTTTTAAGTGACTGAATAGGAAACCAAGCAAAATACTGTATCCACACTAAAATAATAATAAACCACAAGCTCTGTGAAGTTATATAATTGCTAACTTAGTCTCAAATGAAAAACAAACTCAAGTCACAAATGCAGAAGTGCCCCTGGAATAAGGTTTCCATGGATTCATAAAGACAAAGTTGTCAATGCAGAAGAATAACTGAAAACGATTCCTCCCCCTATACACACACTTTTAACAAGGGCAGAACATTTATATGCATGAAATTTCTCCCAAGTCCACCTAGAATGAAGCTGTCCAATTTAGGAGTTTATTTGCAAAATGAAAGGGTGTGATGGAAACTGAGCCAATATATGCATGTTACAGCAAGGCTTTGTAATTCCAAAACCTTGAGAGGTGGAGGAAGGAACTTAGGGCAAGTCCCAGGTTTCTAAGTTGGGTGCTGCTAAGTAGTAAAATACAGCAAGTGGAAAAAAATTGAGGAATTGGATGTGGGGGGCGGGGAATGGACATTAAGTTCAGGCTATTTTGATTCTGAGATGCCCATGGAAGTAGGAGCTCAACACGCCTAATGGGCCAGTAAGCATGCAAGGGTAGAGCTGAGGAGAGAGGTCGTATCTGCTGGCACAGATAATTTCACCTGAGAATCTAAAACAGATTGCTCAGGGAGAGAGCACAGAGTCGATAACGGCGGAATCACAGTGAAGATGCTTGTGAAGGTGAAGTGAGAGAGGTCAAAAGGGACCTCAAGGCAATGGTGTCAGAGAGGCTGGAGGAGAGGGCAAGTCTCAAGTGACCCAGACAGGTCGCAGGGCTTGAAAAGAGGTCACTGCATTTTATGGGGAGAAATCTTCAGTGGCTTTCGTGAAAGGGGTTAAGGATTACAAAATTAGAGGTGATGAAGAAAAGGTGATCAGTTCAGAAAGTGTTTTCCTCAAAAGCAAAAGAAACTAGGGGGGAGGTGAGGAGGAAGGGGCACAGAGGAAATCACAGAACATCCTTGGAGGCAGGGTGAGAAACCAAGCCTCCTGTCAGGAGATGGGAACGCTTAGAGGGGAATTTGTCTTCTTTTACTTTTCCTTTTTAAATATATACTCATGGTACAAACACCAAAAGTTACCAAAGTGGATAACACAATTCTAACTCAATCTCCCTCCTACCACTGTCTCCAATTCCCCTCCTCACAGGCAACCACTATTAAGAGTTTGTCATATAACACGCTGGTGTTTTGTTTGTTTGTTTGTTTGCGGTACACGGGCCTCTCACTGTTGTGGCCTCTCCCATTGTGGAGCACAGGCTCCGGACGCGCAGGCTCAGCAGCCATGGCTCACGGGCCCAGCCGCTCTGCGGCATGTGGGATCTTCCCGGACCAGGGCACGAACCCATGTCCCCTGCATCGGCACTCAACCACTGCGCCACCAGGGAAGCCCATGCCAGTGTTTTAAAGTCACTGGATTATCTGAATATATAATACACAGGTCATTAATTTTAAGATAATTTTGCTTCTGGTTGTGTGTCAGGATAAATAAGATAAAGCCAGTACATGGGACTTCCCTGGCGATCCAGTGGTTAAGACTCCAGGCTTCCACTGCAGGGGAATGGGTTCGATCCCTGGTAGGGGAACTAAGATCCAGCAAGCCTCACCAAAAAAAAAGCAAAAGAAGCCAGTACAGGACAGGCTGCTCTTCCGCTCCCCAATCTACCACCTTCCTCAGTATATGCACCCATCTCCCTGTCAACAACTGAAACACAAAGTGTGTTAGGACTAACGTACTGGGCATTCTCACTGACAAGAAATGGTGGCTACTAGTGACCATTCTGTGACACAGACACCTTCACATTTTAGCAAAAGCATCCACAAATAAGGTGGAATTGACATACTAAATCGAATTTTCACAAAGTGATTTAATTACATATATCATCCAGATTTCCAAAAGTGGAGGAGAAACAAAAAAATGTTCAGACTTGAAAACAAAGTAAATCTCCTTAAACTTTTCTAGGACTGGTTTTCACTTTATTCGTCACAGAAACATCTGTATTCTTTTGCTTTTCAAATAGAGACCTGGTCACAGGAAATCTAACTTTTAATATATTTTTTAAAACTACCATCACCTAATGAAAGGATAAAAGGTATTTAAGATCCAACCAGAATTGGGTTTTCTCAAGTTTCTGTGGATACAAATATATTAAAGGAACAAAAGAGCCTCCCACGGGCTCCCTAATTACTTCTGCCCTGTGCAAATGACAAATATAAACTCATTCCCTCATTCATACAGGGCTTTAACACCAGCTGCCTGGTTTTTGTCCCATGGTTAGCAGAATGATCCAAATACTAAAAGGCAAGTTAACATAAATTTAAAAAGAGCCAGGTATTCGGAATAAATTCTGTGTGTTTTTGCCACATACAATAACTGCTGGCATAAATGTAACTGATGCGGCATTCAAATGTCTTTCTTTTTGAAACTCTGCTACCTACTAAACCTCTTCTAAATGGACATGGACAATTAGCACCTTTCCATTTGTTCACACAAAGACAAGTAGCTGCTTAGCTTCAGAAGTTCATTTCAACCTACCACTAAAATACTTTATCCAAGCAACCAACGCTTGCTTTTGGCAAAATTCCTCAAACACCTTCATAGTTTTCGTCATTTTATGCCGGAAGCAAAGCTGTGGTGTGAATCTATTTCTTTTCCTTTTATAAAGAGATCAATCTTAAGTCACCTCTAACTCAGATATCACATGGGGCTTCATCACACTGTGGATGTCTAGGTAAACTGGGCTCAAAGTCCCAATTCCATCATTTGTAAGAATTCAGGACCTAGATTATATGGATGAATTCCCAACCTAACTCCCTCTGTTCTTCTCACTCTTTTCCCATCTTTGCTGGCTATGTTCCTCTTTGCAGCCTTGAAGAAATCAATCTACTTTAGCCTGGCTTCTCTGAATCGTCTTGAGTTTACTGACAGGGCCATGGAGGGGCTCACACTACAAGATGCACAGCAGCTAACTCTCCCTGGGCTCCAGCTTCACTGCCTCTCCCACGCCCAATGGGCTTGCCACACACAGTCCCTACTCTAGCTGGTCCCTCTGCTTCCGTCTTGGGAAGCAGCCACTACTGGACAATCTGCCTTCCCCAGCTTCCCTAGAATTAAGAGGACGAACATTTTCTCAATCCTGTCATTATATATTCATCCCACCTCCACGGTCAATAGAAGTAACCTAAGGTACACTGCATAGGTCAAATACTTAAGAATAAAGAGATTAGTACTTCTAACAATAGTAAGATGCAATCATTACATAAATGTTGCAAAGGCCTACAACAGAGAGTTTTCTTATCAATGATCCATAAAGGCAGAGGAGAGGCTAAAAAGAAGTGCAAAGATTACAAGCCTACAGTTTTATGGCATCTTTTTTCAAATATTCAATCTCTAGAAGATTTATATGTACTTGGCAATTGTTAGCTTACTTTAGATACTAGATGAAATAAAAATCAGGGGGCTAATAGCAAATGATTGAAAGAACTTAATTACTGATAAAGCAAAGGAAGGCAAATGGTGGAACAGAAAAAAAAATTATTCTTGAACTAAAAAGAAATACCAAAGAAATATCACCAAATTTTAAGTATTAGAGAAATTCTGTCTTTATAAATGGTAAGCCTGAATGATTGCAGTTGTAAAAATTTAACTACGTTTGTGTATGTGAGACAGTGGGCACGATGTTTGTTTTAATCACTTTCCCCATATTTTCCACTGCTTTCTCATCCCGAGTGCAAAGCCAGACAAAGAGTTCAGAGTAACCCCTGCAACCAAAAAATTATCAATCTTGTTATTATTTGGAAAGGGAAGTTAGAGGGAATTTTAAAACACTTGAGTAAAATATTATCTTGTTCTTTCAAGTTTTTTCTTTACAGAGTGCTCCCTAAAAAGTGTTTCTTACATCATTAATGTCTTACGCTATTGGCATAAAAAGAGTTCTATGGTCAAAAAAGTTTGCGAAATACTGGATTAAACGCTCAGACCTTTTATTGAGCTAATATGTACTGTGACTCTCCAAGAGCTGGTAAGGTAGTTGGTGTTTCCCTGATCTATATGAGCAAAAACTTTATTTCAACTACTCTGGTTTAGAAAATATAAACATCCCTACACACACACCAGTTATTTTTTAAATTCTTTCTGAAATGCACATAATATAGTTTGAATTAAAAATCACTGTGCATTTCAACAGAGCACTGGAAGAATAACATTAATTTCTATTCCTACATATATGTTGTATTCTACAATAAAAGAACAAAACCAACAAAAATATTCCAGAACTCCTTTGTCAGCTATGTGGGTTATATTTCAAACTATACACTAAAGATGAAAAACCTTTTTACCTCTTTTACAGATGAATAAATTGCTTGATGAATAATTGTTTATAACTCTTTCTATTTCACAGAAACATAAATTATACAATTGGAAAGGATGTGTTAGATTGTGCTGTGCATCCCCCCTTTTTCCCTTCCTCCCAAGAATTCAAAAGGAGAAAATAGGAGCCAAAACATTAGAGAATATTTATATCATGTTTCAGTAAACTCTGAAAACTATTTCATTGAGCTTATTCTGCTTCCTATTTGAAAAAATGCACAGATGCAAACCCAGGATTCCAGATGGCTTACTTTTGTTATTGTTGTTTTTTCTCTATCTTTTCCTCATCTTTTCTTTAAAGATACTGTAGGATTTCCTAAAATGTCAGCATTTCTCTTATATTTGCAGATTTCATTTTTTAATGATAACTAATCTTTATTGCCAGTCTTACAAATGTTTAAAAAATTTTAATAACAAATGTTACTTAAGCTTGTTAAAATGAAGGCATATTTGGTAAGATCTATTGATACTCTTAATGTAGAAAAATTTTATACCAGAATTTAGACACTCCTTCCAAACAAATGGCTCACTTAATAACGGAGAAACATACTAGCAAATGAAGCAAAGGAAACTCCATGGGCCTGGAAGACCGGAGCTCCCCTTGTTGCCTTGGCAAGAGCTATTCACCAGCCAAGGCTAGTCAAGAACAAGCTGCTGCCTGAGCCCTTTCCTGTGCAAAACTTCAAGAGCTCTAAGTGCATGAGGGCAAGACACTTATGACTCAGAGACATGTACCAGGTGCCTGTTACAAGTCCAACTTTGGACTGGGTTCATTCAACCTCACAACAACCTTGTAAGACAGATTTTATCATCCTCACTTATTAGATAAGGAAATGTAGGCTAAATGTCATTCAGGAAATTTTCCAAAGTTAGAGAAGTGGGAGATCTGGACTTATACCATGCTATCTGACCACTAGTCTAGTAATTCATCACTTAATCTAAAAGACTCCAAACCACACTGTCATATGGAATCAGGATCCAAATGTTACTAACAGAGTCACACCTGTGAACACTTAGGGGAAAATATAACACCTATAGTTCCAGGTACACTCAACACTGTAGGTGAAATGTACAATGGCACAGAAACTGCGGGTGAAGGTTGGGATGGGGGAATAAAGCAATATCTAACATACCTACACATACACTCACCCTTCCAGCATTCCTACACCTGGGAATTTACCCCGAAGGCAGCCCTCCAACGATATGAAAATACATATGCCCCAAGTTATTGACTGAAGGAAAATTTTTAATTGCAAACTATCAAGAACTACCTAAACATCCCAACATAAGAGATTGGTTGAATAAACTACTTTACAGACACTCAATGGAGTACTATGCAGATGTACAAGAGAACAAGAAATCTCCAAATGAAGTGATACAGAGATTTCTAAGAGGCACCACTAAATGAAAGAAAAAGTGCAAAGAACACATAGAGTATGCTATATTTTATGTAAGAAAAAAAAATTTAATATGCTTATCTTTATAAATAGAAATATAAGGAGGAGGATAAACCATAAAACCCTGAAGTTGGTTACCTATACAGAAGGGTAAGGGAATGGAACTAAAGGAATATGGGAGTCAGCAATACTTCTGAGTGTGCCTTGTTGCAGAGTTTTTGCCTTTTGGAAGCATGCTAATCTTCTACATCTTCAAAAATTAACATCAAAGAAAAGAGGATATGAAGGGTGGGTGCCTATAACTGAAAGCAAACAGAAACAGTTAAACCTAACTAGATCTCAAATGAACCCCAGAGACACAGGAATAGGGGAGGAGGGAAGGAAAGGCCAACCCAAGTACATTTTGAACACGGTATTAGACTCTATACTGTCTTGGCAAGGTGATATACATGAGTGAAAGAATCACACAAAAAAATTGTCAATTTCAGTGGTTTGGCCAAAGCAATTCTGAAACTATTTGAGATGCAGTTTAGGACTGAGCACACAAGTAAATGTGTTACTGTTATTGGGAGCCATGGTTCTCCCAGGCCAAAGAGAGCCTGTACAAAAATTAAATGAGAGGGAGGCTTCCCTGGTGGCACAGTGGTTAAGAATCTGCCTGCCAGTGCAGGGAACACAGGTTTGAGCCCTGGTCCGGGAAGATCCCACATACTGCAGAGCAGCTAAGCCCGTGCGCCACAACTATTGAGCCTGCGCTCTAGAGCCTGCGAGCCACAACTACTGCGCCCATGTGCTGCAACTACCGAAGCCCACGCTCCTAGAGCCCGTGCTCCGCAACAAGAGAAGCCACTGCAATGAGAAGCCCGCGTACTGCAACGAAGAGTAGCCTCCGCTCGCCGCAACTAGAGAAAGCCTGAGCACATCAGCAAAGACCCAGCGCAGCCAAAAATAAATAAATAAATAAAATCAATCATTAAAACAAAGTGGAAATGTTCAATTAAATACAATAATAATTTTTTTTTTAAATGAAATGAGGGAAGGAAGAGCAAGCCCTGTGGGGATGGATGGAAACTGGAGGTATGGCATGAACTTATGATTTCTAAAATGAGCAGAAGCATGCTCCTCTGCACACGTGTGTGAACATATGTATTCATATTTGTACACGTGTATATTCCTGCTTGTATCCCCTAGCTTTGTCCACTAGAAAGGCCGACAAGCAAAGTCACCCCAGTAGCAATGACCACACCGAACACCCAGATCTGGACCCTTCCTCACTGAAAGGAACCAGGACTCTTTGGAGAAATGGCTGATAACAGAGCGGATGCAGGGTAGGTACAAGATGCACCTGAAATACCAAGCTATACCAAAAAAGGAAGAAAGTGACCAAAACAATGGTAAGGGCAGGTCAAAAGGGCACAGGAGTCCCAAAGGGCTCCCACTGGCCAAATCTAGGACAACTTCAATAACAGAATAGTTAGGTACAGTAGTGTATTACAAACCAGTGAAAATATAGGAGTCAGTCCATGCCAATAACAAATAAAAAGGAGAGAAGGTGAGGCTCTCACCTACAGCAGAGTGCCAAGGGCTGACTGATACATGTGGAGCCAGCAGGACAGCTAGAATATCAGCATTTTGCAAGCATCATAGTAAAAGATCAAATCAGGCAAGAGTCCTCAATGGATGCTAGACCTAAGGTAAATATTGAAGAGCAGGGCATTTGCACTGAATTACATTACTCTCCACAGATTGCTTATTAGTTGCAAAGGAGAAAAATAAAATCCCAGTAATTATCAAGTGGAAAATTGGAACAACCACGACTGGGTGATCACACTTAACATAACCGATACGAGGCTGGCAGTGGTTACCATGTACCTCCAGATGTGACACCCTGGGAGACACACAACTTCACCTGTGCTGCTTTCCAGCAGAGAATGCAGAACCTCATTCAATCACAGTGAAACAGACAAATATGAACTGAACAGCTTTCCACAGTTGACCCTTGAGCAACAGGGGGTTAGGAGCACCAATCCCCACACGGTCAAGAATCTGGTATAACTTTACAGGCAACCCTCTGGATCCAAGGCTCTGCCTCAGCATGTTCAACTAACCAGAGATCAGGAAGTAACTGTACTACCTATCCAGCGGAAAAAATCTACCTACAGGTGGACCCACGCAGCTCAAACTCCTTGTTCTAGGGTCAACTGTATTTTCAAAAAGTGGAGTAGAATTGTAGTCTTCAAAAATCTCAATGTCATAAAAAACAAAAATGCTACTAAAATGTTCCAGATTAAAGGAAGCTAAGTTGATTCTACATTGGAGCAGGAAAATACTATAAAGAACGTTATTAGATCAGCCAACAAAATTGGAATCTAGAAAGTAGATGATACAAGTATTCTATGGAGAAGGCAGACAGCAGAAGCAAGAAGAACTACAATCCGGCAGCCTATGGAACAAAAACCACATTCACAGAAAGACAGACAAGATGAAAACGCAGAGGGCTATGTACCAGATGAAGGAACAACATAAACCCCCAGAAAAACAACTAAATGAAGTGGAGATCGGCAACCTTCTGGAAAAAGAATTCAGAATGATGATAGTGAAGATGATCCAGGACCTTGGAAAAAGAATGGAGGCAAAGATGGAGAAGATGCAAGAAATATTTAAGAAAGACCTAGAAGAATTAAAGAACAAACAAACAGATGAACAATACAATAAATGAAATGAAAACTATACTACAAGGAATCAATAGCAGAATAACTGAGGCAGAAGAACGGATAAGTGACCTGGAAGACAGAATGGTGGAATTCACTGCTGCAGAACAGAATAAAGAAAAAAAAAATGAAAAGAAATGAAGACAGCCTAAGAGGCCTCTGGGATAACATTAAACACAAATACATTCACATTACAGGGGTCCCAGAAGGAGAAGAGAGAGACAAAGGACCCAAGAACATAAAACTTTCCTAACATGGGAAAGGAAATAGCCAAACACGACCAGAAAGCACAGAGAGTCCCATACAGGATAAACCCAAGGAGAAACACACGGAGACACACAGTAATCAAATTGGCAAAAATTAAAGACAAAGAGAAAGTATTGAAAGCAGCAAGGGAAAAACGACAAATAACATACAAGAGAACTCCCATAAGGTTAACAGCTGATTGCTCAGCAGAAACTCTACAAGCCAAAGGGAGTGGCATGATATACTTAAAGGGATGAAAGGGAAGAACCTACAACCAAGATTACTCTACCTGGCAAGGATCTCATTCAGATTCAACTGAGAAATCAAAAGTTTTACTGACAAGCAAAAGGTAAGAGAATTCAGCACCACCAAACCAGCTTTACAACAAATGCTAAAGGAACTTCTCCAAGTGGGAAACACAATTGAAGAAAAGGACCTGCAAAAACAAACCCAAAACAATTAAGACAATGGTCATAGGAACATACATATCAATAATTAACTTAAACGTAAATGGATTAAATGCTCCAAACAAAAGACACAAACTTGCTGAATGGATACAAAAACAAGACCCATTGGGCTTTCCTGGTGGCGCAGTGGTTGAGAGTCTGCCTGCCGATGCAGGGGATGCAGGTTTGTGCCCCAGTCCGGAAAGATCCCACATGCCACGGAGTGGCTGGGCCCGTGAGCCATGGCGCTGAGCCTGCACGTCCGGAGGCTGTACTCCGCAATGGGAGAGGCTACAACAGTGAGAGGCCCACGTACTTCAAGAAAAAAAACAAGAGACCACTTCAGACCTAGGGACACACACAGACTGAGAGTGAGGGAATGGAAAAAGATATCCCATGCCAATGGAAATCAAAAGAAAGCTGGAGTAGCAATACTCATATCAGATAAAATAGACTTTAAAATAAAGAATATGAAAAGAGACAAGGAAGGACAATGCATAATGATCAAGGGATCAATCCAAGAAGAAGACATAACAATTATAAATATATATGCACCCAACATAGGAGCATCTCAATAAATAAGGCAACTGCTAACAGCTATAAAAGAGGAAATCGACAGTAACACAATAATAGTGGGGGAATTTAACACCTCACACCAATGGACAGATCATCCAAAATGAAAATAAATAAGGAAACAGAAGCTTTAAATGACACAATAGACCAGATAGGTTTAATTGATATTTATAGGACATTCCATCCAAAAACAGCAGATTACACTTTCTTCTCAAGTGTGCATGAAACATTCTCCAGGATACATCACATCTTGGTGCAAATCAAGCCTCAGTAAATCTAAGAAAATTGAAATCGTATCAAGCATCTTTTCTGACCATAACGCTATGAGATTAGAAGTGAATTACAGAAAAAAAAAACGTAAAAAACACAAACATAAGGAGGCTAAACAATACGCTACTAAATAACCAAGAGATCACTGAAGAAATCAAAGAGGAAATCAATAAATACCTAGAGACAAATGACAATGAAAACATGACAATTCAAAACCTATGGGATGCAGCAAAAGCAGTTCTAAGAGGGAAGTTTATAGCTATACAAGCCTACCTCAAGAAACAAGAAAAAACTCAAATAAACAATCTAACCTTACACCTAAAGGAACTAGAGAAAGAAGAACAAACAAAACCCAAAGTTAGCAGAAGGAAAGAAGTCATAAAGATCAGAGCAGAAATAAATGAAATAGAAACAAAGAAAACAATAGCAAACATCAATAAAACTAAAAGCTGGTTCTTTGAGAAGATAAACAAAATTGATAAACCATTAGCCAGACTCATCAAGAAAAAGAGGGAGAGGACTCAAATCAGTAAAATTAGAAATGAAAAAGGAGAAGTTACAACAGACACCGTAGAAATACGTAGCATCCTAAGAGACAACTACAAGCAAATCTATGCCAATAAAATGGACAGCCTGGAAGAAATGGACAAATTTTTAGAAAGGTATAACCTTCCAAGACTGAACCAGGAAGAAACAGAAAATATGAACACACCAATCACAAGTAATGAAATTGAAACTGTGATTAAAAATCTTCCAACAAACAGAAGTCCAGGACCAGATGGCTTCACAGGTGAATTCTATCAAACATTTAGAGAAGAGCTAACACCCATCCTTCTCAAATTCTTCCAAATAACTGCAGAGGAAGGAAGACCTCCAAACTCATTCTGTGAGGCTACCATCACCCTGATACCAAAACCAGACAAAGATACTACAAAAAACGAAAATTAGAGATCAATATCACTGATGAATATAGATGCAAAAATCCTCAACAAAATACTAGCAAACAGAATCCAACAACACATTAAAAGGATCATACACCATGATCAAGTGGGATTTATCCCAGGGATGCAAGGATTCTTCAATACATGCAAATCAATCAATGTGATACACCATATTAACAAATTGAAGAATAAAAACCATATGATCATCTCAATAGATGCAGAAAAAGTTTTGGACAAAATTCAACACCTATTTATGATAAAATGCTCCAGAAAGTGGGCATAGAGGGAACCTACCTCAACATAATAAAGGCCATATATGACAAACCCAGAGCGAACATCATTCTCAATGGTGAAAAATTTAAAGCATTTCCTCTAAGATCAGGAATGAGACAAGGATATACACTCTCGCCACTATTATTCAACATAGTTTTGGAAGTCCTAGCCATGGCAATCAGAGAAGAAAAAGAAATAAAAGGAATACAAATTGGAAAAGAAGTAAAAGTGTCACTGTCTGCAGATGACATGGTACTATACATAGAGTATCCTAAAGATACCACCAGAAAACTACTAGAGCTAATCAATGAATTCAGTAAAGTTGCAGGATACAAAATTAATACACAGAAATCTCTTGCATTACTATACACTTATGATGAACAATCTGAAAGAGAAATTAAGGAAACACTCCCATTTACCATCGCAACAAAAAGAATAAAATACCTAGGAATAAACCTACCTAGGGAGAACACGTGAAACCTAGAAAAATGGTACAGATGAACCAGTCTGCAGGGCAGAAATAGAGACACAGATGTAGAGAACAAACATACGGACACTAAGGGGGGAAAGTGGTGGGGGAGGAGTGGTGGTGTGATGAATTGGGAGATTGGGATTGACATATATACACTAATATGTATTAAATGGATAACTAATAAGAACTTGCTGTATAAAAAAATAAATACAATAAAATTCAAAAATAAAAAAAAGTATTCTACCAACATAAATTAAGTTGATAATTGTACTGTGGTCTATGGTCACATTAGAGAACATCTCTATTCTTAGGAAACACACACTGAAGTATTTAGAGACACATGACACGTGAAACTTGCTGTTAAATTGTTCAGAAGGAAGTGTGTGTGTTTGTAGAGAGATAAGTAAAAAAGGAAATGGAGTAAAATGTTAACAAGTGAATGTGAGTAACATGAGGGGAACTTGTTGTTTGTAATATTTTAATCTTTGCAACTTTTGGTAAATTTGGAATTATTTTCAAATAAAAACAAATTTAAAAAATCTGTAGTTCGGGCTTCCCTGGCGGCACAGTGGTTGAGAGTCCGCCTGCCGATGCAGGGGACACGGGTTCATGCCCCGGTCCGGGAAGATCTCACATGCTGCCAAGCAGTTGGGCCCATGAGCCATGGCCACTGAGCCTGCGATTCCGGAGTCTGTGCTCCGCAACGGGAGAGGCCACAACAGTGAGAGGCCTGTGTATCGCAAAAAAAAAAAAAAA